>NW_026585644.1:17858661-17903706 GCF_907164565.1 Psammomys obesus
AGATAGATAGATAGATAGATAGATAGATAGATAGATAGATAGATAGAACCCCTAAATATTAAAGGAAATTAAGCTGCTTGGGCTAACAATGTTCTCAACCAGAACATGACACAGACAAAGCCTAGGACCAGGCACTAGAAACTTCAAAATGGTTGGTCAAAGTATTCTAAATGACTCCCAATGCATTATGGATGCAACCCATGGTTGCCTCTTAGGAGATGATGGTAGCCCCTATTTTTGTGTACACTGCACACTTCTGGGTCACAGAATCTAGATAATTCAAGCTGGATCTGATCTGAGAGGCTCTTTTCTGCAATCTAGGTTCCATGTTTTCAGGAGATAACATGTAAAGTGTCAAAGGAGGGAAAAAATAAATAGTCCTACTCAGTTGCAACACCATGACAGTTACCAGCATGACAAGATTTCACAAAGACGCAACAAGGGGCACTCATATACTAATGGCAACCAACAGCTAGCTGTCTAATTCTGTTTATGACCCACTTTATAGGAAAGAAATTATACTTGAAGCTGAAAACCTAGCCTGCTTCCTGGGACCCATGATGTCATAGTCCTTTTCTAAGGAATCTACTGCCACCAATTTGCAGACCAGCATAATTCCTCCTTATTCTTATGCCTATCCCTCATCAAAGAAGCCTCTCTTTACAGCAAATGAAGGCATCATAGAACACTACAACTTGGACACAATGCAGAGATCAACAGATCATGGGGAATCCAACTCCAATGGAGGCATCTATATCATGGCTCCTGCATATATGGCTCAGGGCACATCATGGAAGTAGAGGTGGAAAGATTATGAGAGTCAGAATAGTAGAAGTCAGCTGTAGGGCAGTTTTTCCTTGAAATGGCTACAATAAATAAATAAATAAATAAATAAATAAACAAACAAACAAACAAGAACAATAGTAATATCAGTGGACATATTCATGTAAAGGGAAAAAAGTTTTGTGAGATTCCACACCTAGACAATTACTGCTAGGAGAAGGAGACTTAGCCTCACTTCAGAGATGAGCCCCTTATTGGTTGTCTCTTGGTCCTCCTCCCAAGGGTCCAGCTTGTGAGTGAGGACAGGGGATCCAAGCTGAGGGGTGAGACACTGAGATTTGGGTGAATGCAATCTGAGGGTGAGCGGATGCAGACAGGTTTATTCCTGGAAATGAGAGCATGTTATATGGCTGTGGGCAACCAATCATGTTCCTCCACACCATCTCCGATTCTGGTTGTTGTTGGCCAGGCAGGCTCTCCAATGTCAGGCCACACACCCTCTGCCCGACTGCTTCATAGCAGCAGAAGTCGCCCCCGGGCATGAGCCCCAATGATCTTTTGCCAGCAATGCCTACAGCTGTCCATTGCAGGGTGGTCAGCCTTGATACCATATGCACTCAAACAACAAAAGTTAGCTCAGCAAGTTTAATGTGTGTGTATGTGTATTTGTACATACACATATGTACCTAAATGCATGTATATATGTAACAATATCAAAGAAAAAGAGCCTATCAGCTTAAAAATTGTTGGGGGACATGGGAGTAGCTCAAGAGAAGGTAGGAGGAAGGAACTGGATGGAAGAAAGGAAGGGGGAAATGATGTAATTCCATTTCAATTAAACATATTAAAAACAAAATTGAAATTACTGTGTGTACAACCTCCCTAAAATTAACAAAAGGTATAAAAACACATAAAGCAATTTTAGAAGACTGTAAGACTGCACTCTGAAGAAAAGATGCAAATTTTAGCCCACAGCCCATCAAGTTAAAATAGACGTGCTTACTACCACTCAGAACCAGGAGCTGAGTTCCACAAACCCTGCTGCCATCCTGTCTCTCTTCACTCATGCAGATGCTACACTTTTTCCAGGAAGAAAGCTCAGAAGATCTGGAGTTCTGCGGCTATTTCACCAACCTGACATGATTCCATTCTAGACCAGAACATTTCAGAAAAAGTCTGGTGTATAAACTTAAACAGATCTTTCTAAATAAGAGTGTCGTTCAGCTCTGAGCCTTTTTTAGGTCTTCGCCACAACTTGAAGTCTCTAACAATCTAAGGCTAGAAGAGGCAAATATGCAGCAGAATGGGATGAAAGAAAGAATATTAAATTTCAAATAGGACAAAATACTCAGCACTCAAATCTGAGGTAGGAGGACTGTGAGTTTGAGGTCAGTCAATTACACAGAGAGATAATGTGAGGATGGAAGGGAAGGAGGGAGGGAGAGGTCGGGGAGAGGAACTAAGAAGGCAGGAAGGTGAGAAAGGACAGAATTCAGCAAATAATGATGTCCTCATGGCATTGCTAATGGGAGTTCACTGTGGCCTCCCAGCCATAGTTCCACGAATCTTATATTTTAATTTCATCCAAGGGCATAATGAAGAATTTGAAGACTAGATGGTGTGTGGCCTCCTGCCCCCTCACTGGTCCCACCCCCCTCCAGATTATTCCATCTACCTAAAGCTCCTCACCAGCTGTATGGAGTTGGTCTAGTTCCAATCCCTGATCCTCACCCTGGGTAACAGCCTTCATGGTATCTCTGGTCTGTGGCCCTGACTCTCCATAGCTGGCTCACTGGCCAAGCACTCTATCTCTTTTATGTCTTTAATATTGAAACGACTCACTCTCCCCAAGTCTCACTTTCTCACGTCATGAGGTGGAAGAAATGTCCTACAGAGTCAAAAGCAGCACCCAGTTGATGTGTGGAAAACTATCCTACTGCAAGGGATAATCATGGGTGTTTTGATGTGTGCTCTGTTCTTGTGATTCTATTCACATTAGCACGTATTGTGAGCAATAAAAGACCCCGTGGTTGAAATGGGACAAGGCTGTGACGATGATCCTGCATTACACATCTCCTCCTTTTCATCCATGCTGACTTGTCTGTAAGCACCCCAGCTGAAGGCCTGAGAGGCAGCACTGACCAAAGTTATTTAGTCAGCAAACTTGCTGTTTTTGCAGAGCGCTCTGGCCCCTGGCATCTTATGAAACTGTCAGTCAAGATTTTTAATGAATGGAGTGCTTATGATAGACACTCTAGATTTAAAAAAAAGCTTCTTAAATCTTCTATATATATAGCAGACTGAGGCTGAGACACATCTTATGGGTCACTGACAGTTGATCAGGATGGTTTTTAGTTAGGACATTGGCCCTCCCCAATTGAAGTGTTCTGCCTAGGAGCACTAGGCTATCTATGGTGGCTGGCAAAACATCTCTCAGTCTCTTCCCCCTCTTTTCAGTGAATGAGTCCATCTCCCAGCAGTCCCACTGGCTCCAGGTAGAGCAACCAAGCTTCTCTGTTTGATTTAATAGATAGTTAAAAATCAACTCTAAATATAGTGGAGTGTAACTGTGTAATGATATGTTTATGTTCAGTGAGGGGGAAAAAAAGGAAGTGAAAAGAGCAACAGTTAACAGTGTCACCTCCTGTTGTGCCCAAACTGTGAGATGCAGAAACTTGATACAGGATGAATAAAATTAAATAGCTGGTCCTTTACAGAAAATTTGTTTCTCCAACCCTCATCTATTCAGTTCTCCAGCTCAGCATCTCAGCTACTGGTGTTCCTCTATAGAGAAGAAAACAGTGGTCCCCTGAAATGGCCTTGCCTCTGTATGTGACCCCATCCTAGAAGCCATGAGAAGTGTCATTCAATGGTGATACTATGAGATCTGCAGAAACTCAAGTTTCAGCAAATAAAAGCCCAGGCACAGCCCCTTGGCAGTTGGCTATTTGCTGATGAGCACAGATTCTTTTAGAACCAGATGCCATAGGATGCCTGGAGTTGGCACAATAAGAGTCCAAGATGCCTGTGAAACCGTCCGTTCCAGAACATTTTGCTCAGGATGTTTCTATTGGAAAAGATTGTGGCTGGAAGATGGATCTTCCTCAGTTTTGGGTTAATGAGACCAGGAATTAAAAACATATTGCGCTTAGAACATCAGGGATAGACACAGTTTTCCCTTCAACCAAATCCATCCATCCTTACAGAGATATCTAAGAATTTAAGATTCTTCTGTGCATGGTGATTCTATCTCTTCTATATGTGTCATCTCCTGTCTCCCTCTAAACCTTGTGGTTCAGCCACATAAAGCACATTCTTCTAATTTCCTATCCAGATGCTTCTAGCCTCCTACCTAAAATCTTCTCTAGATGTGTCACTAATTCGTTTCCTTTCTTTCTTCTCATTGCATTTTGGATGGTTCAGGACCCCACACTTGGAAAAAGTCTTAGGTTTACCATTGTTTTTTGTTTTTGACTCTCCAGAAATACCTCAGCATTGAGCATCCTCTATACAAAATGCATTTATAAATTAAATAAACAGAGCACATGCCTTCTCTCCATCAATTCCACAGCCTTGGATTCTGCATCCTACTGAAAACTACTTTGGGATATTGGATCAGCCTCCAATCTCCATAAATGCAAATCTGAGCTATGCAAATGGATCCTCTTTTTTGTTGTTGTTCTCTGTCTTTTCAGACAGCAGCTCATTTTTTTAATTGTGCAAACAAAATTTTGCAAAACATCATCCTTTAGACCTTCTCCAACAAACCTGGTCTTAGAGTGAGGATGAAAAGAGTGAACATTTGCAGTTGAATTTGTGAATGTTCCAGTGTCTTTACACATGCTCCAGACAAGTGTCCTGTTCTATTCAGCTGCTACAAGATATATTAATTAAGCTTAGTGATTTACAAATAATATAAGTGTATTTCTTAGGTTCTTGGGACTGAAATATACAAAATAAAGAAGGGAAGACAGATGTGATGTCATGAGGGCTCCACTCCTTCTGCCTGGTACCTTTGATCTGTGTCCCTATGTGGCAAAGAATCAGAAAGAACACCCGGATCCCCTCAACCTCTTTTAGGAACTAATTTCTCTTCACTTCTCAAAGACTCTACCTCTTAATTCTGTTATATTAGGAGATGTGTTTAAACAAATGAATTTGGAAGTGACACAATCGTTCATACCTCACAGAGGTAAAATTTACCATCCCTGGCAACAAGATGAAACCAGGTATGCAATGCTCTTAAAATGATTTCAGCATAAATTCTGAATCTGTAATCAATTGCTTACTTTGTTGAAAATCCTATAATTACATGTGAATTAGACAAGGTAAGATAAAATCCTGTCAGAGCAAAACCTAGTACTTCTAACCAAGGCCATTCTGGACCAATTTACTGCCATCAAATCAGAAAACATGAGAAACCTGCTAAAGATGTCCCAGGCGCCCACTTAACCTCTATAGCTAACAGAGCCAGCCCCACCAAGCCAGAACTGTGTAGCTGACCTGAAAAGCAGTAGCCAATGTCTGATGTTATATGCCATTGAATTTTAGGGTAGTTACGTAGCGATATCCACTGCTCTGTCTACTTTAGCCCTTGCTTTCCCAATAATGAGGAGATTAACTTTATTAAAACGCAAATCATATCATGGTTCTTCTCTCTTGAAACTTGATGTGCAACCCCTATTTCTTTGTAGTAAAAACCAAGCTTCTTAGAATGGCCCATAAGACCACCTCAAAACACATTTTGTCACCTGTACCCCTCTGAAATTACCAGCTAATTCTCTGTCTATTATCTGTGTACAAATTGTATTGGCCTTCACATCTGTATTAGTCAGAGTACTAGAGTCATGGAACTCACAGGATGAATACCTATCTATCTATGGAATGTATTAGAATGACTTACAGGCTGCAGTACAGCTGCTCCAACAATGGCTTCCTGTGAACAGAGAGTCTAAGAACCTAGTACTTGCTCAGTCTCCCAAGCTTTGGTGCTTTGGTTAGTCTTTTGTATATTCCGGAACCTCAAAGAAATAGACTTCAATGCTGATAAAGGAATGGTTGTGGCTAGCAAGATAGGGGCAAGCTGGCAAAGAGCAAAACCTTTTTTCTTCAATGTATTTACATAGACTTCCAGCAGAAAGTGTAGCCCTGGTTAAAGGTGTGTCTTCTCACACACAAGATCTGGAAAAATCATCCTGTGTCTTCACACCTCACTATCTAGATCAAGGGCGTGTTTTTTTCCCACCTCAAAATCAGGATCAGAGGTACATCTTCCTACCTCAAAGGTCTGGGCCAGAAGTGGATTCACTCACTTCAAACCAAGAATATCTCACACAGGTGTGCCCTCCATTTCTGACCATAGTTTCTTCCAGATTTAGTCAAGTTGACAACCAAGAACAGCTGTCACAATATTCTTCCTCAGATACTGCGAGCACCTACCTTCATGCTTAATTGACACTCATTTACCAAACTCAGTATTTTCCTGTAAATTCTGATGATGTGAGAATTTTTATCTGTTGTTCTCAAAAATCACCTGACGTATAGCAGAGGGGCCACAGGGATTGGTTAAATGAACGATTCAACTGGTGTATGGGTATAAAGTTGCTCAATTCACATTCAGTGTTACTCTCCTCTGCTCCATCTTCATTCTCTATCTTCCAGAGGCCATTTATTCGGTGTTTCTCTCTTTTACTTTTATTTTCTTAGTTTCAATAATGCCCTTGGCTCTTCAGTAACTGGAGTTCTGTATACCAGTCTTTGCCAATACAAGATGCATTGCTTTGTAATTATATGTAACTACAGACTCAACTTTTACCTACTTCTCAAAGAGGAAAAAGGAAATGAAAGAAAGCACACAAGATCCTCATATCTCTAAATCTTGAATATGTTTTAAGCCATATCTTATCCAGTTTTCTCTATTGGTGGCTTCCAATTGTGCTAGACTTCTTCATTGATTAGAAAGAAAGAACCTAGTGTATTTCTCTATGTCTCAGGGACTTGAACCAACAGGATGGCCCAACGTCACTAGGCCCCATCCCCAAAGGTACAAAGACAGGTAAAAACAGTCAGTGGTAACTAGGAAGTCACAAGGAAACCACTACTGCTTTCAGCTTTGTTGAAAGTTAGAGTTGGTGGCACAAGCTTGAGTCCCTGAGGCAGTAAGATGGAAGTTGGTCAGTGCTTGCCTACACAATGTAGTAAGACTGTGCCACAAAAAAACAAACAAACAAAAAAAAAAACAAAAAAAACCAACAAAGACAGGGGTAGAGGGATAGAAATAGATCTTAAAAGTACAGTAATTGCCTGGCTTGTGTGAGGGTCTATGTTTATTCCTTACTCAGCAAGAGACTGACAGAATTTTGTGGACAGCCATTGTGGTGCATGCCTTTAATCCCAGCACTCAGGAAAGCAGAGAC
Source organism: Psammomys obesus (assembly GCF_907164565.1). Taxonomy (NCBI): domain Eukaryota; kingdom Metazoa; phylum Chordata; class Mammalia; order Rodentia; family Muridae; genus Psammomys; species Psammomys obesus. Next base: position 17,865,861 of record NW_026585644.1, read on the forward strand.
AGGTGGATCACTATGAATTCAAGGCCAGCCTGGTCTACAATAGGAGTTCAAGGATACCCAGAGAAGTCCTGCTTAAAAAAAGAAAAAAAAGAGAGACCATGTTCATCTCACAAACAAATACTAAAGAACAAATATACAGAAGTAAAAAGAATTCAATAGAGTGGATTATGTGGCAAATTGCAGATGACATATAAATGAGATAAATGAGAAATCATACTTAGTGAAATCAATATCATGGAGATAAAATCAAAGGTAAATGGGTTGTTAACTTCAGGTGGGAAATGAAAAGGTCTCTGTTAGGAGGCTTTGGGGATCAGAAGTATCTGCAAGAGAAAATAAGTAGTACAGAAAAAGCAGAAAACAAGATAGGAAACAACACGGTCCAGAACAAAAGGCGAAATAATTTTGTGCCAGTCAAACCACATCTGGAGGATTCTGCTTAATGAGGGGTATCACATGTTAAGATGTTGAAAACTGGAGCACAGGAGGGAGGGACAGAGAGCTGTGTTGAAATGCGCAATTGTGACTGCTGGTACACTGGTGAAATATGCTATCAGGGCATGCCTGGAGGAAAAAGATAAAAGCAGCTGTTTATACCCACGGAGAACAAAGAGATAGAATCCAAATATCTTGCCAGGAAAAAAATCTAGAACCTGACAGAGGTGGAAGCAGCTGTCATGCTGTTTGCTGCTATCCAGAGATTCCACCAATTGCCTCGCTTGCAATCTGGTCACTTTGGAGACATGAGCCTTTCCAAAGTTGGGTGGATTCAGAGAACTATGGAACTGTCACCCGTGTGTTGATCTGAAGTGGGAATTTCTGGAAAATGGTAGGTGCTGAGGGAGTTGGAATGTTGGGGTCCTTTTCAACACTGAGATCACAAGATGGGATTATTTAGTACCAGTCAAATTGAAAACTGATTTTAAGTAATAGCTATAAGCAAAAGGAAGACTACGAATTAGAGACATTAAAAAAAAGAAATTTGCTGATGTGGGGACCAAAAGTGGGTTGTGTATCAGCCCCACTTCCTCGATTCTTCCCAAAATTAGTCACAGTGACAGGTCGGTTTCTATCTATTCAACAATTTCTCCTAGCCAAGATTCTCGTGTAAAATGGGAGGGGATGTCTTTTTGCTTGTTTGAATTGGAATGGCCTCTACAGGCTCATATAGTTGAATAGTTGGTTCCCGGTTGGTGGGCTGTTTAGAAAAATTAGGTTGTGTTTCACGGGGGTGGGATCTGAGTTTCCAAAAGCCCACACCTAGTCTTGTTCTCTCTCTGCCTGCAACTTACAGATCAAATATGAGCTCTCGGCTACTACTCTACTGCCATGCCGGCCTTCTTGCCACTGTGCTCCCTGCCATGATAATCATGGACTAACTTTCTGAAACTATAAGCAAGACTGCAATTAAATGTTTTCTTTTATAATCTGGCTTGCTCATGGTGTTTCATCACAGTGATTGAAAAATAGTAACTAAGAAAATTTTGCTTGCCTTTTTGGAGGTACTCTGTGTTCTGAATGAGAACACATGTGTACAAAGGCCTTAAGAGAATAGAGAAAATAGAAAGATTATGTCATTATTCTGTGTATCTATCATCTATCTATCTATCTATCTATCTATCTATCTATCTATCATCTACAGGGAAAGTTATGGCACTTCTAATTTTGCTGGAGTTTCAGACAGGTTCCCAAGGACAAAGATGGATGTGAACTTTAACAAGGGAGTGTGAAAATGTCCAATGGTGTTTAGTATCCACACAGTCTTCTGGGTGATGGGAACACTTGAAAGGATTTATCACTCGATGAAGGATTCTGCTCTCAAAGGTGCAGATAAATAGATCAATGTCAACCCTGATAAGGTTGTTAATGACAGAGCTTTATCCTCAAGCCTTGCTCTGGGTCATGAAAAGATCGGAACAGATGGATATTAAGTCGACAATAGGGAGAGATACATACAGTCCTATGCTTGATTCTAAGAATCTGCTATCAAAATGTAGCCACGAGGGAAGATAATGTCTTCATCAGCTGCATTAGATAATGTTAGAGCACCCATTCCCTTTGTGCCTTAAGGAGAGGTGACTAGGAACATGCCAGAGATCATCTCTCTACATCTCCACCCCAAGCTATGTAGCAATTTCCTCAATATTGAGGCATTCCATTCTGGTGGGAAGAGAAGCTCAGGAGACTCACGTCTCAGAAGGTTTGTGAAACTAGAAATCCCTCCTCAGGGTTACTGAAACAGTCAACTGCCTGGGGCATAGATGTTCTGACCTAAGGATCTGCCTATAAGTCATGTACAGAGCTCCAAGTTTGCAGCTTACACCAGCAGCCCTATGCTAGGGTGAGATTTTCAATAGTGCCTTTGAGTTGTCCCTGGCTCGCCGAGTAACCTAGTATCCACAGTCCTGTAAGTGATCCTAGGAATCTCATCAGTTTTCCAGGCTGGACTTTGGTGAAGCTGTTACATTGGTTTGTCACTGGATGAACAGATGTCTCTTCACATCTGCCCAGAAAAATCTCATATATAGCTCTCTAACCCACAATGCTCTCCCTTTCGGCTCCCCACTGCCTGGAGGTTGGGGTCATATGTAGTCATATGAATACCTTCATATTCTACCACACACAAAACCTTCCCCAGTTCCTTATCCAAAGAAAGAATAAGCCATGTCACATAGCCCAAGTCACATACATCTATCTTGGTCATATAGGATAGGTAATAAATTAATGGAGCCTGCTTCCTTTGAGTCTAATACCTTCTCCTTCCTCTAAGAAAACTTAAAGATATACCTTTGCTTACTCACTTCTGGCCCTAAGTTCTCTACTTCAGAGCCTTCTATAAGGCCTGCATTGCTAAAGACCTTTTGCTTGAAGGGTGACCCATTTTCCCCCCTCTCCAAGTGTTTGATCTTTTCTCTTCCAGACTTAACAGTATAAAAAAAACAGTACACAGATATGAGTAAAAAGATTATAACTAGGTTGTGCTTGGGCTGGGTGTGCAGTTCTTGCACTCACTCCGTTGTAAATGGTTTTGAAACTGAGCGGTAAGAGGCATGCTCAGCACAGTATAGCACAGCATTTCTTCACGTGACACATGGGGCTGGAGAGGACAACCTCGGAGCTGTAAAGTCTGCAGGAGCACCTCAGCTCCACATCCATGTTAGTCAGCGTTCGCAAAGGGCGAGAATCCATTTCCAGGATGTTCTCTGCAGGTACTGGTGTCTTTTAGGAGGGTGATAGGGGTCTTGGTTTCCTACAAACCAGGACTTTTAAAATTAAATTTTTATTTATTTATTATTAGTTACAGTTTATTAACTTTGTATCCCAGCTGTAGCCCATTCTCTCATTCCCTCCCAATCCCAACCTCCCTCCCTCTTCTCCTCCCTGCCCCTTTCCAAGTCCACTGATAGTGGAGGTCCTCCTCGCTGTCCATCTGACCCTAGCTTATCAGATCTCTTCAGGACTGGCTGCAATGTCCTCCTCTGTGCTCTGGCAAGGCTGCTCCTCCCTCAAGGGGGGTGGTGGAGAGCAAGCCAGGATTTTAATATCACCAACACAGACAAAGGAGCTTGCAAGAATGTGTGTGCACACACACACACAAACACATGTGCATATACACATAAATACATACATACATGTGGATACACATGCACAAATATATAAACACATGCACAGATACACATATACATTAACATATATAAACATATAAATGTACATACATATATACACATGTATGCACACATATACATACCTATACACCTTTACAAACATACACACATGTATATGTATACATATACACACATATACAGGAGCACACACACACATACCCAAACATATGCATACGTACATACACATACACACTCACACACAAGCACAGATGCACAAATACACGCTCTCTTTCTTACACACACACACACACACACACACACACACACACACACACACCAACATACCATCCTTTAAAATCAGCAGTAGGTCAAAGATCCACCTTACTCTGGACTATGCAAAGAAGCTTTTCTTTAAGTAGAAAATAACCTACAGAAAAGTAGCCGCATCCATCTCTTCAGAGACCTTCCAAGGTGTTAACCACAGCAGTTTAAACCCATTCTGGAAGAGAGTCTTCGATCTGCATTTGCATATCTAAAGGCCCTTTGGGTGGTTTTCTGAGAGCAGAGAAAACCTGTATCCAAGACAAATGGAGGCCCTTCAACAGCTCAGGAGCTTAAAGTGCTTTGCAAATCTTAAATACCGTTCCTATTGGTTATTTCAATGGTGAAATATGGCGAGGCCACCTGACACCCTGTCCACAGTGCGGAGGGGCTGTGGGTCTCCACAGACGTGTTTCCCAGTGGCTCCGCACTCTCTCATTCTGCTCCCTAAGTTAGACGGACAGCTTGCTCTGGGGAGGAGAAAGTGTGTGCCAGTGATTTCAAAGATCCACAGCCTTGAAGATTTCCCCTCCAGACTGTGCCTGAGTTGTATGTTCGAGGCCATCAAGGAGAAGCAGAAATCGGCCGGCGTTTGTGAGCTGCTGGAGAGGTAGGTACAGAGGCATTCCTCGCTCACTGTCTTTTCGAGCATGCCCACAAGTGTTGCTGCCGACCATCTTAACATTTTGAGCATGTGCTCATGACCTTGGGCAAAGCATTCTCAAACATGTGTTTTCATCCTTCCCTTCGAGAGCTATATAATCTTAAACTGAGCATGCTCAGCACTGTGCTCACCCTCATAGGAGTGGGTTTGGAGTTCAGGAATCAAGTCCTCCTGCTCTGCAAACAGCTGCCGTATTATCCACCACAGATGGTGACTCTTCCTTCTTGGCCAGTCTTATATCTGGCTTTGTGATCCCCAAGATCTGAGCCTATCAGGGCTGTTTACAGAACTGAGGATGATGTCGCAGACCTAGAGCTGATGGGAAGAGGAGGTGCTTGCCGGGAAGAAAAGGAAGAAAACCTTTTACAGTACCTGCTTCCCAGGCATGATTTTGGACACATGAATGTTTGCTAAGTCAGCATCCTCTGGGACAAGTAGCAAGCAGCATCTGTAATATCCTTTCTGACATAGACAGTGGATGCCTCTAATGCCAGAGGTCCCCTTTGGAAACATAAACATATGTCTGTCTACAGACAGCCTCTAACACAAGCCTCCTAGGCTACATTAAGAGAGAGCTACTGACCATAGCCAGAAGAAAGTTAAAGAAATATACCAACAAAATGCTGAGTGCCCCGTAAAAAGAGGCATGCCATATACATCCCAAACCCTGAGGGAAGCTGTCTGTAGACTTTTACTGCAGAGCCTGTTAGGATAGAGTCTCCAGGCTGGTAGTTAACTCATATTTGAGCACTAGACTTCCATAGTTAAAGATTGAAGAAGTGTCAGCCTACTGGGAAGTAAAGATACACAGACTCCTTATAGCTCTTTGTAAGGTTAAGGCTAGTTCCAGGGACTGTACATGGGTCCCTAAGCTCCAGGGTATAGCGCTGATGGTAAATACAAAAGTTGGCTAACTAATCTAAATCTAACAATAATAAATACAAATGGCTTTTATTTCTTCCTGTCTTAGACATATTCTTGAGTTTTAGGCCACACAATCACTCTTAGGCAACTAAAAATTTAAGCCAATAAATATTAAAATTATATGTGTGTGTGTGTGTGTGTGTGTGTGTGTGTATTTCTCTCTCTCTTTGGTTGGTCCAAAAGGATGGAGTGTTGGTTTATGCATCCAAGGCCTATGACACCAAGGGAGGGAGGTAATTTTCTGCTCACTTTATAAAAACTGTAAGAATTTGTTTTCACTGGATATCAGGGCCTGGATTTCAGGGACAGCTCTGGCATCTCATGGGTGATTCTCTGTTCTTGTTGCTTGAGGCATACAGTTCTAGACTCCTGAGCAGACTCCTGGGCAGTCTGACAGCCACAAGCCAACATCAGCATCAGTACAAGTTAGTACTAGCTCACGGTGACCTGTTTCCCTGAGGACATTGTGGTAATAGCCACTTCTGCCCTTTGGGAGGGTGGAAGGGGATCTGGTGTCTCTACACTGACTCTGTGAAATGCAATGAAGAAATCCTTGTGACAGCCTTCGTGTTGATTGTGTAGTTATAGTGATTGAACACTAAGCCTTCCTGAAGCAACAGTCAGCAACCAAGACACTTTAGACCTTCACAGCACAACACAGTTTTGTCTCATCTGGGCTACACCTTGGGGTCATAAGCTGTTTTTGTTTTTCTTTGAAACTTCACAAATGGAATTGATCCTAGGTACCTCTTTAAGGTTGACAGCTATTCTTTTCAAGGCTTCAGGATACATCAGAACAGCATCTTTCCCAGCATTCACAAGGTCACTAACTGTCCCTAAGACTCTCATAATTATACATAGGGTGGTCCTGAGCATTGATGGAGAAAGTAGAGCCAAGAAACCAGCTATGTAATAGCCAATGTTACCTGGAGAAAAGACACTACCATCCTTAATAATGCCCTTCAACCCACACCCTTCCATTCACAAGATGCAAAGCACTTTGTCCTTGTAAGGAAAAGATAGGTGGACTATTGGCTTCATTGTACAGATGAGAAAGGCAAGTCCAACAGAGGTTAAGGTAGTTACAAAAAGAAAACTATCTAGAAAATGCCGGAACTGGGATGAGACAAGGATGCTTGACTTTAACTCCCTGTGGTCTCTGCTCTACTCTACAGCCTTGAGCATTGAGAATGGCAGGCAGGGAGTCCAAAAGGGATATGTCTCGCAGCAGCACCAGGTCTATACAAAACCCTGTACTAACCCCCCCATACCTTATCAGCTGCTTTTTTTATAAAATGCATTTTGTTTATTTGGTGTATATGTCTGTATGAGTTCATATGCAATGTAAATCCAAGGACAACTTTCAAAATGTCAGTGCACTGGCTGCTTTTGTGTGTCAAGTTGACACAAGCTAGAGTCATCAGAAAGAAAGGAGCCTCAGTTGAGGAAATGTCTCCATAAGAGCCAGTTAAAAGGCATTGGCTCAACCAGTAATCAGTGGGGGAGAGCTCAGCCTATTGTGAGTGGTTCCATCCCTGGGCTTTGCTCCTGAGTTCTAAAAGAAAGCAGGATGAGTGTGTTAGTAGGGGTTTTATTACTGTGAAGAGACACAACGACCATGGAGCTCTTATAAAGGAAAATATTTCATGGAAGCTGGATTACAGTTTCAGAGTTTCAGTCCATTATCATCGTGGTGGGAGACATGGCAACAGGTAGGCAGACATGGTGATGGAGAAAGAGCTGAGAGTTCTGTCTTGATCTGCAAGCTGCAGAAGGATACTGTGTGCCACAGTGGGTGTAGATTGAGCATATACGACCTGAAACCCTGCCTCCACACTGGCACACTTCCTCCAGCAAGACCATACCTACGCCAACGAGGCTGCACCTCCTAATAGTGCCTATCTCTATGGGCCAAGCATTCACACACGAGTCTGTGGGAGCCATTCACATTCAAACCACCACACTGAGCAAGCCACATGAAGAAAGCCAGTAAGTAGCACCCCTCCATGGCTCCTGCATAGCTCCTGCTACCAGGATCCTGCCCTGTTTGAGTTCCTGTACTAACTTCCTTCAATAATGAACAACAATGTGGAAGTATAAGCCAAATAAACCCTTTTATCCCCGACTTTCTTTTTGCTCATGGTGTTTCATCACAGCAATAAAAATCCTAACTATGACGGTCAGTTCTAGCTCACTATGTGAATTCTGGGAATTAAATTCAGGTTATCCATTTTGGTGGCAAATACTTTTATCTGCTGAGCCATCTCCCTGCCCCTATCCTCATTTTAGAGACAAAGGGAATCAGCCTTCAAAGAGGCTGAACACCCCACTCTCTAGGCTATCTTCTAGGGGTGGAGATTTCCTGTTAGCCTTGACTCCTCATTTGCCCCAAAAGGCAGTCAAGTTCAAAGTCCTAGAAAGGGGTGCTGAGGAGATAGGCTGTGGGAACTGGAGGAGTCATCACTCCTCCTGAAAATCCACTACATCCCAGAGCAACCAAGCCCCTGTGTGACAAGTGTCCAGCTGTGTTAGTGTGGGGGGAGGGGCAGCAAGCAGGGACAGTAAGCACCATTCTCCCTGGTTCCTCTGTGGAGTGACTGTAAGAACGAGGCTCAGGGAGAAATTTCACCTGGTGCCTCACTTTGGGTCCAAAAAATGCAAACCCAGTGATGCTGAAAGTGCACGAGCCACAGTCTCCACTACCCTTGGGCCACAATAGACAGCAGAGCCTGCCCTTTGTTAAATATTCAAGGTATACCCGATTCCCACATTTGGCCCAAACGGCTCAGAGTGAGTTGTGCTCTGGACAGGAGAGGGTGTTGATTTTATTCATTAAGAGAAAAGGAATCTTGAGCTAGTACCCCTGCCCCGACACCGGGATCCACACACCCACCACTATAACGGTCTGTTTCCCAGTGCCTTCTGGGTTGCCACCACACTGACCCTGGGATTCGCAAAGTCCTGTCTTAAAGATAGCCACAGTGGGTACCCACGGTGGTCCGGGGGCTGGGGGTGGGGGAAGGACACACTTCATCACCCCCCTCTACATGTGGTGCAAACAAAGAGATAATTATCAATGGTTTCTCTTATTGTCACGCTTTCACTCGACATGTGCATCTCTCTCCCTCTCCAGAGCTTGCTCTCTCTCCTCTCCCTTGCCCCCTCCCTCTTTCCCTCTTTTCTTTCTTTCTTTCTTTCTTTCTTTTTTTTCCCCTTCCACAGAAAAGTAATTCTGTTGTGGAGAAGGGACCAGGTGCACAGGGTGACCTCACACAACCAAATCGGGAGCTGACATCCATCACACTTTGAAATTTTGGATTTCATCATTTCCTGATCTTTCTAAAGGGATCACAGCACCTGGCCCTCACAGCTGTAGTTCATTTAGAAAGCAATTTAAAAACCGAGAAAAAAGCAAATGACATCTTGCTGCCTCAGCCTTGTCATTAAGTATAGCAGAATGGCCTTCATTTATGAAGCACATGGCTAAGAATTAATATCTTTCAGGGCTTTCTCCAGTACGGATTACAAAAGGTTTGAAAGACCACTAAATAATTAGTGCTATGACTGAGGCAAGGAGTGAACACACACACACACACACACACACACACACACACACACACATATATATATATATGCGCACACACACACACAATAAGAGTAAAAAAAAAAGAAATGCCCTTTTTGGTTCAAAATTGGAAATTATCCCAAGTTCAGTTTGTCCTAATGCTGGGGCTCAGTGCTGCCTCCTTTAGGATCCACAACCATCTTCTCTTGCTTAATGCCCCCAATGCATATACTTTTTCTTATTCCTGGTACAATCCACTAATCAGAAGTAGAATGCGTGGCTCCTTCCCTGAAAGTGTATTTCATTGTGATGGCTGTGTGCACTCTGAAAGAGGCTGAATTACATATCTTGAGATGTGTGAGACCCTAGGGATTTTTCAGCCCCTTTTATAGGCTGTTACCTTAGTAAGAGCAAGGCAGCAGGGAATAAACTTCCCTCGGGGAACCACTGGGAGTTGATGGGGTAATCTGTGCAGGATGAATTGTTCTAGAGTTGTCCTAGAAATTTCTTTCCTCATTAGCCAAGTTAAAAAAAAAAAAGAAGTCTTCCCCTGTGTGCATCTCAGTCATTCTGCAACATGAGTGGATTTAAGGATAGGGATTCTAGAATCTTTTCAGAGCTGGTTTTCTAAGTGCCTTTTGGGACCCAGCTCAAAAGGATTCCATACAGAATTCTGTGCAAAAATTCACAGTCTCGGGGTTCAGAGACATAGAAGATGGAGGACAAGTTGTCTTTGTCCTGTTCTCTCAGTGGGCATAATCATTCCCTCTCTAGAGAAGAGTGCACTGAGGATCAGCAGATGGAAACAGTGTGCCCAGGCTAAGGGAAACATGGAACCTACCCAGGTAACATGGACTCCACTGAGGTATGAACACCCTAGGAGCCCTGTTTTAACTTAGCTACTAAGAAACACCCCATTTGTTTAACCCATTCCCCTTGTCTACAAGTAGGAATCTTACTCTCATCTGCATCACCTATCCATCCATACCGTTTAGATAACTGGTGCTTACCTAATGCAGGTTAATTGTCCTACCAATGGGGTCTGTCCTCCTTTCTTCCTTTCTTCCTTCCTTCCTTCCTTCCTTCCTTCCTTCCTTCCTTCCTTCCTTCCTTCCTTCCTTCTTTCCTTCCTTCTTTCTTCCCTTCTTTGAAGAATTATTTATTTATTATTTATAGCACATTCTGCCTTCACACCAGAAGAGGGCACCAGATCTTACTATAAATGGTTATGAGCCACCATGTGGTTGCTGGGAATCAAACTCAGGACCTTTGGAAGAATAGCCAGGTTTTTTAACCTCTGGGCCATCTCTCCAGCCCTCAATGGGAGTATTTCTTAATAATCACAAAACTTACAGGTGCCTAAATATTTTGCAAAAATCTACTTTGAGAGGAAGGGGATACATACTCAAACACCATTCTTTTTTTTTTTCTTTATTAATTACACTTTATTCATTTTGTATCCGCCCTGTGGTTCCCTCCCTCCTCCCATCCCAATCCCTCCCTTCCTCCACCCTCTGCATGCAGGCCCCTCCCCAAGTCCACTAATAGGGGAGGACTTCTTTTCCTTCCTTCTGATCCTAGTCAATTAGGTCTCATCAGGGGTGGCTGCATTGTCTTCTTCTGTGGCCTGGTAATGCTGCTCCCCCATTAGGGGGAAGTAATTAAAGAGCAGGCCAATCAGTTCATGTCAGAGACAGTCCCTGTTTCTATTACAATGGAACCCACTTGGATACTGAACTGCCATGGGCTACATCTGTGCAAGGGTTCTAGGTTATCTCCATGCATAGTCCTTTGTTGGAATAGCAGTCTCAGGCAAGACCCCTGTGCTCAGATTTTTTGGTTCTGTCAAACACCATTCTTGAAGCCAATCTTATACATATCCTTTACTTCTTACAGTTGCCACATGAACTAATTTTTTAAGTTATTCTCTCTCTCTCTCTCTCTCTCTGTGTGTGTGTATGTGTGTGTGTGTGTGTGTGTGTGTGTGTGTGTGTGTGTGTCTGTGCATGTGTCTGCAAATGCCTATGGAGGCCTGTGGATCCTGTTGAGCTGGATGGTTGTGAACCACCTCGTGTGGGTTCTAGGAACTGGACTCAGATCCTCTGGGAGATCTGGCAGGTGTTGTTAGAAAAGACCCGGGCTGAGAAGGCTGAGTAGTTTTCCAAGACAGATAGTGCTGCTGTGTGAGACTGGTGGCTTCTGTTTCCGGTGTGAAAGTGTTTACATTTCAGTTTATAGTCATGTGTCTTGAAGCATTTCTCCACTCCCTATCCTCTTCCATTGCATGGGCCCATGCAACTGCCTCTGGGCAATGGGAACTAAGACAATATGGTGCATAGCCACTGTGCTGGCTACATTTATGTCAACTTCACACAATGTAGAATTATCTGAAAGGAGCTAACCTCAATTGAGAAAATGCCTACATAAGATCCAGCTGTAGGATGGAAGGAGAAGAGGACCTCCCCTATCAGTGGACTGGGGAAGAGGAATGAGAAGAGAAGAGGGAAGGAGGGCATGATTGGGAAAGGATGAGGAAGGGAACTACAGCTGGGATACAAAGGGAATAAATTGTAATAAATTTAAAAAAAAGAAAAAAGAATAACTACCTTAATATTGATAAGACATGACAATTTGAGTTTAACCATCTCATTTATCATTTAAAAGTAACACTACCATGTTCAAATGTGATGCATTTTACTGTTTTCTTCATGGTTTGTGACAATGTCCTGCCCATCATTGATTGCCATAAAAAAAGTTGGAAATAAATTTGTTTTTATTTTATTAAAAAAATCCAGCTATAGGATATTTTCTTAATTGGTGATTAATGGGGGTGGGGAGCAGCCCATTGTGGGTGGTATTCTCCCTAGGCAGGTGCTCCTGGGTTCTATTAGAAAACAGGATGAGCAAGCCACAAGGAGCAAGCTGGTAAGCTAAGCAGCACCCCTCCATGGCCTTTGCATCAACTCCTGCATTAAGGTCCCTTCCTGTTTGAGTTCCTGTCCTGACTTTCTTTGATGATGAACAATGATATGGAAGTGTGAGTTGAATAAACCATTTCCTCTCCAATTTGCTTTGGTTGTCGTGTTTCATGGAAGCAATAGAAACTAAGACACCTACTTGGTGATACACTGTCCATCATTCAATTGTCTGTCACTGTTCTTGTGCCTGTGAGACTGATCTTTGAGCCTGGGCCCCTCAGTGGATCTTAGCAGCTAGTAAGTCATGGTCACCTCTAGGCTGTGAAGAATGGCTTGCTTTTATTGTAAGCAGCTACTGGATTCTATCGTTGGTTCATCAAAATCCAGACAGAGATGTTAAAGTGATGGGCTAGTCTTGAAGCCACTGGCTACTTCTGCACAAATGTTACTCTACCTGTACATTTCTAACTGACCTGGAACTCTGTTCCAAAAGAGAGTGACCAACTGTCATCAATACACATGGAGCGAAAAGCAAGGTGTAATGGTTGTTGGGTCATAAATCCTTGACCTACACAGAAGGTATCAGGAGATCATTTACCACAGAGGCAGACTTTCCTTAACTACAGTGACAGAGAGAAGTAGCCTCGATCTTGTGAGGTACAGGAACATGTGATGGCTCCCAGTCAAAGAATGCAGCTACTAATTCACTGCACAGAGACAGCGATCAATCCATACCTGAAGGGCCAAGTGTGCAGAGAGATCTTGTTCTTTCTATGCATTCATCTATGTCATTATGCTTGTGAAATCAGTTGAGTGGCTGGAGGGAGGGCTGAGTGATTAAGAGCACATACTGCTCTCATAAAGACCTGAGTTCAATTCCTAGCACCCACGCAGGGTGGCACACAAACTTCTTTAACTTCAGCACCATAAGATCTGAATCCCTCCTCTCCTCTGGTCTCTAAGGAAACTGTATTTATTTGCACTCTCCACAAAAACACATAAGTTTAAAAATTAAAAGCAAATTTAAAATAAATCAGCTAATTAGTTTAAGACCGCTGCAGGCAGCCACCAGCTATGTGTTCCTGCTACCATACACACATAAATTCTGGCTAGGCACACTAGCCATATGGATAAGCTCTGACTGAGAGACTCTTTGAACAACATGGAAGGATAATGGAAGAGGATTCAGAGCATCTACCTTGGGTCTGCACACATGTGGGAAACCATGTGTATGCATATCTACGTGCTCATACATGCCTAAACACATTGAAACATGAATATAGACATGTGTACACTATGCACACACAGGAAATAATGGTAAAAGAATGGAGGTTTTAAATCTAATCAGCAGTAGTTAACTAGGCAGCTCAGTGTAGTCAAAGCCCTAGCCACCAGTGACCTTCAGTACTAGCCTTGACGAGGCCTTGACCAGTTCCTAATTGAGAGCCTGGGATACCCTGCTCCCTAAGAGCCTCATTGTATACTTGAGGTTTGGAGTCACGCCAGATAGTTAGAGCTAACAGTTGAGTTTGTGGTGAATTCCCTGGTTTTGTAGGCTTCAGACTAGGGTCATGTTGAATTGGTTTGTGCTCTGGAGGGGGTGGAGCCTGAATAACTGAGATCAATGATGCATATTGAACAACTTAAAGGACGACCCCACTAAGGCCCTTGAACAGTCAGCACAGTTGAACATCCAGACTGAAAACACTCCCCTATGTTGTTACTGCCCAGAGACTTGGTGTTTTCCAGGCAATAACAATGCATCCAAAGACACAGCTTCTGCTCTCTATGCTGGACTCCACCACAGGTAGCACACCCTTTGCTAAATTCAGTCTACCCCTTTTGACCATCATAAACTGTAGTCACAGGGTAGCAGATTTTTGAATTCTGTGATTCTTCCTAGGAAATCGCTAAACCCTAGAGTGAACTTGGGGCCCCCAGCAGAGGATCTATCTGTCTACTCTCCGGCCACACACATGTTGGGGAAATAAGATTCACATATGGTAAGAACAACTCCATATCTTGCCATAGGACTGAATAAGGACTTTATGATTATAGTGGTAGGACCACAAACTTTAAAAAAAGAACTAAAAGAAAATACACACAAAGCCAGTAGGTAGATGGGTGCTTAAGTGTGTAGCAGGGTCGGCCTCTGCTCAGAACTTAAAGAAAATTAAGTGAAAGAAATGTAGGAGTCGATTCATTTTTCATTTATCATTAATGTCCTTGAAATAATACAATTTATGCCAAGGGCATGTACTCAAAGGCAGATTAATGCTTGCATGCTCAAAAGATAAATTGGGCTACTGACATATCCTTAATATATGTGTTTTTTCTTAATAACCATGAAAAGCTGTCAAAGCCATGGAACTACGATAGGCTTCTTAGGGATGATCCTGAAATCATCACACAATCTAGCCTTCTCAGCCGAGCGACCACATCCCATTATCCTGCACTTTGCGTTGGGGAGGGAACCATGTCACAAAAGCACACGTTTTTTTTTTTGTTTTTTTTTTTTAATGAAGCAGTGTCCTTCTTGAGGTGGCATTGCCCGATCTGAGTTTCTGAAGTTCACGCTTGAGAATCTGGCATTTCTGACTGGGTATAATATTTTGTACACCTCTGTTCACATGTGTATCCTTGACTGTGGAGGTCGAGGGACAGCTTCAGGTGTGGTTACTTATGTGTTCATCCACTTGTATCTAAGGCAGGATATCTCGCTGGCTGGGAGCTCATTGAGCAGGCTAGGTAGGCTGGACAGAGAGCCCCCTGAATCTGCTTGTCTGGCCTTCACAACACTGCGATTACAAGTGAGTGCAACTATACACATTTTGTTTTGATTCTGAGTATTGAGTTAGCTCCCAAACCCTTTACAATATATTTTACTGTAATCTTTCAAACTAATGTGGTGCATAATATCAGAAAATTAGGCTGTAGTTGGCCACACTGACAAACTTTAAGATGTTTTTGAAAAAAGAAAAGTATGTTCCCCATTATGTCTTCTTCCCAGAATTATATAAATAGGGAGTATTATAGAACTTCAATATTGGCCTTTCACCATTACCCAAATCTGTCCTTGTCCAAGAGTCAATATTGCCTATGTGAAAAAAAAAAAAAGCACCAAGAGTTGAGAGTCTGCAACTAGGTGAAGAATTTCAGCGTTTCATCATTTGTGAGTTCGAAGGGTTTTCAGGGAGATCTTTCTTGAAAGAAGAAAGATATTTTAATTATTTTATTTTATTTTATTATTAATTAAATATTTTAATTAAATTCAAAATAACGATATTTCTAGCAATGCACAGATCCTAAGACATAGGAGCATGCTGGGAAGGAAGAGCATTATGAGAGTGTTTAAAGGCGTGACTCCATCATGAACTGGGTAAGAGCTAAAGCTGCATCTCCACCAATGGAGGCACCCACCTGAGGCAGAAGGAGAGTGCTGTACAGACATGGGAGAGAGGTGCAGATTGCCATGGAGGGTGCTAGGTCACAGAAAGCCTTGAGAAATGGCGACACGCATCAAAGCAACTCAACAGAAGCAATCCGATTGACTGCCTGATAACACTTTACAAAGTAGGAAGAACGAACAGGATTGTCTTTGCTTGGCATTGAGCATGTGCTGTTTACCCTTGATCCTCCAGGTGTTATATGTTCCCATGATGTACATGTACCCTGAGCTTAATGGGGAGAGACTCACATCAACGGAGTAATCTCTAGAGCTCCTTTCTTCTCTGAAAGAAAAAAAAAATCACAAACATTAAAACCTTATATCAAGTCCAACTAAGGAAGAAAAAAATAGAACAATCTTGATAGAAAGCTGTCTCCGGTTGAAACTAGGTGTTGATCACGTGGAAATGGCATTGAATTTGCCCTAGGATGAGTTAAACTGTAACATGTAGGAAATGAAAGTGTCAAGTGCATAAATGGCTGCTTTGTATTGTCTATATCTCTTTGATTATATATTTTTTAAATCACTGATGGATTATTCAAAGGGAGAAACTAAGGTCTCTTCTGATTCTGGAAGAGACTAAGAACTCTAAAATGACAGTGCCACAGAAACTCATATCAGCTTGACATCTTTGCTCCTTTCTCTCTCTGTGCCCCTCTGATGGTCTTCATGTCATTCTGCTTGGAATCATAGCCTCAAGTGAGTTTATCTCCTTCCTATGCTATTTGACAATTTCTGATGGAGGGAACTACTATGAAAATTGCATTCATGTCCTCAGTATTTATTGCAGTATTTATTAAGGTGGTCAACGTATAATGATGCCATCAGCCAATGGAAAGATACAATCTATTCTCTTGAATATATCTTCGCAAGTTATTGACTTTTATATTTACCAGGACATGTTTAAAAAGCAGTAGATATTCATATGAAAATGCTTGGAGAATTTAATTCTGGTAACATTTTTTTTTAAATAGGAAATTTCTAAGTGCCAAAAAACAGCATTTACATTATTTGTTGTGCTCTACAATTTCATCATGATAATAAAATATTGTTTGGATATAAAAAAGATCTGACTAAACTGGCCTGGGTGGTGTCCAAACCATCTGTTTAGGTCCAAAAACCACTCGTAGGGAATAAATATGTCTATAATGAGCTTGTGACTTTTAGATTTGAAACCTTAAGTGCAGAAACTCAGTAAGAGTGCCCAGGTCCTTAGCTGACAGCTTTCAGAGATATCTACCAAGGAATAAAACAAGCAGCAACCACAGCAAGCCACATGCACTTGCCAAGAAAACTCCAACATTGAATATAGGTCACAGATGGAATTTCATCATTTCAAGGCTACAGTGTCCCAAGTGGAAATTTGAAAGCCACACCTGATTGTGCTCCCGAAGAAGTGAGCTCTCAAGTGCCTCTTTATGGGGGACGGCCAATCTGTGAGCAGAGCCTCTTTCTTCTCATAGATGGGCAGGAAAGACTTTCTTGGTTCTAATTTTTCCTACAATAAGCCAGGTGCTGGGCCAGTAGAGGTTGCAGCCTGCAGCCATTCCACCTTGCTGTCTCCTTAGATGGCGATTTTATTTATTTATTTTTTTTTATTTTTTGAGTGAATACCATCTTTGGAATCAAATAGTGATTTGAACGCCTCCTACCTAAAATCTACACAAAGCAAATCCGTCAGGACCCTGGAACATCAGTAGAGAGCTTAAATTAGAATGGATTACGAATATAAAACAGGGGAAGTGAGATAAGTTCGGATGAAGGTTTGCTGCAGGGAGTAGGTGGATAAAGAACAGAGGGGCCCAACAAGGAGAGAAGTGTGATGCCAATCACAGCTGTGTGGATGGGAAAAGGTATCATTATAAAAAGCAGCGAAGACTGGGTAGATAAGTGGGGGAATGCCCACACCCCGTCATCTGTTCAAAGGCAAGGGCAACAGTGCTGTCTGTGCTGCTAAAATAACTGCAGGAGAGAGCTGGGGAGATGGCCCAGCAGATAAGGCACTTGTTGTGTAAGCCTGAGCACTGGAGTTCTGACCCCTAGAATCTACATAAAAGCCAAGTGAGCATGGTAGCCTGCCTGTAACCTCAGAGCTCCCTCAAGAGGTAGAGACAGGGGACCCCGGAGCAAGGAGCAAGACTAGATGAATCTGCAAGCTCTGAGCCCAGAGAGAGGCCCAGCCTAGGTAAATAAGCTGGGGAGTGATCAAGGAATATCCCTAATGCCAGCCTCTGGCATCCGTAAGGACACATGCAAACATGCACCTATACACATCTGAATACACTCACCACACACATCCATGGGCAGTAAGTAGATTAACTAATACAGGAAAACTTTTTAATGTTGCCAATAGCTTTTATGTGCCTATGTGTACATAAAAATTAACTCAATTTCAGAATTTGCTAGCTCTATACGAATGAACTATGTTCTAAATATTTTCATGGATCAGTGCCCAGACGAATTCTCACAAAATAAAGGAGAGACGAGAGAAAGATATGAGATCTGATTTAAACTTTTTTCCTTACAGATTTCGAGTCCATTGATCTCATTGAAATATGTGCTCAAGGTTCATTCTTCTCACCAGTAAAATGCAGAAGAGCTGCTATCATAGCTTGAATAAGATATCTTGGGTATTTGAATCTTTGATGATGTTCAGCTGGTACTGTTTGGGAACGTTTAAGAGGTGTGGCCTTGTGACAGGAAGTCAGTCAGTCGCTGGAAAGGCTTTGAGATTTCAAAGCTTTGTGATATTCCCAGTATGTGAATTCTGCTTTGAGGTTCAAGATGATAGCACTTGGTATTCAGCTTCCTGTTTCAGTAGCCATGTCTGCCACCATGCTTTCCCTGCCATATAGACTCTAAACCTCTGGAATCATTAGCCAAAATAAAGTCTTTCTTTAGTAAGTTGCTTTAGTCATGGTCTTTTATCATAGCAACAGACAAGTTACAAACTTATTCTGTGTTTATGTGTTTGTGTGCAGCAAATGGTCACAGATGGTCAGAAATGTCATATTGGCAACAGTTTGTGAGCCAATTGACACATGCTTTTACATACTGCTTGGACAGTAATTTAATAGTTACTTACCTAGGATCACTACAGGACACTTGCTAGCCTGAGAGTATATGAGGCAACTATGACTCCTACCCTTTTAGAACATGGAGTCAAGAAGGAAAAAAAAAATAAGCTAACACTTGGAGAAATTTATATACTATAAATCCTCTACTGGGGCAAACAAGGTGATATGAGAACTAGGAATGGAATGTGGAACAGGACAAAAGAACCCAGAAAGGGCCAGCCTCTGTGGTGCTGCTGTTTTGTCAGAGATTAAATTAGATATGACAGAATGACATGCGGTTCTGGAGGCAGTAGTAGGCAGTAAACGGAGACTCACAACTCAAGTCGGACATGCATGCGCATGGTTGGAGAACACAATGGGGTTAAGAACAGACAAACCAAAATATTCTGTGTGTGCACTCCGAGAGCTGCCCATGGCTCAGACCATGCTTGGCAAGAAGACTCTCGTGGACTGGTACAGCTGGGTTCCTCCTAGTCCATTGGCTATCATAGAAGCACTAAAATAACAGAAATAAACTTGAAATGAGGAAAAGAAGCTATACACTTCTCACAAAATCAAGTAAAAAAATATAATTTTGTACTTGTAAATATTGTATAGTTAATATATCGCAAAGGAAAGCCCCAGGAAGATAAAAATTTCACTTGAAAATTAATATATATATAAAAAAAGAAAAAAGGAAAATTAATATATAGAGGTATTGTTAGAGAATCAATATTTATTAAGTGGCTTTTTTATTTTATTTACTATTTGCTTAAAGGTTTTTGTGGTCTTCTAAGAATAATGTTCATAGCACCACCGGGTCACGCCATCCTGGCTCACCTGTGTCTCACCTTTATGATTTGCTCCATCTGTTTGCAAAATACTACTTTGACCAAAGTCAAAAGAATACCTCTATGTCTTTAAATCCAATCACTATTGTTATTAATTTCTATCTTTCATGCATCATTTAAAAAATACCTTAAAAATCATGCAATTCATTTTTGAAGTCTGGAGTTTCTTGCCCCAATGGAGGATGGGAAATCTGGAGATCAGAGAGTTAAATTCTTCTGTGGTTCTCACAGTTGGTGAGAAAGACTTTTTGGCCCTCAATTCAGTGTAATTTCCATCAACACCTAGTTTTGATTATTTCAATCTATCCTACAGAGCAACACACACAGGGTCACAAGCACCAACAGTGAGCTGTGAGTTTTCTAGGGCACTCTTCTACCTCTTGCATTATCAGCCTTTGAAACTCTTTGGATGTAATCAGGCTTGGACTGACGGTCTTTTAAACTGAGGACTTCATGTCTTCTACTTTCTGGTGATTTTCTTACTCAAACACAATGAGAGTCTTTGGTGATCCTTTAAACATTATCATTTCAGCAAATCCCCAGCGACTCTTGATGCAATCAGTAATCAGTAATCGGCAGTTTGTTTAAGCACTTGGACCTTTTCTTCAGAGCAACTGAAGCTACGAGAGCAGACTGAGAACAGGTGGAAGGAGTGGAGAGTGTCAGCATCACCAATGACCAAGGGCTGAGCGTGCTCACTGTGCCATCAATCTACCCAACCTATTGCAGCGGTCGGCTCTATATGTTTATTTCACAGGTGAGGATGATGTGTCTAAAGTCAAATTCCTGTGTGTGAGTGTATGAGTGTGTATGTGTGTGAGCATGCATGTGCACTTTTGTGTGAGTGTGTATGTGTGTGTGTATCTGCATGTGTGTGTTCAGACCTAAAGCTTCAGACACACTGGTCTCTGTTTTCTTGTGTGCGTCGAGATGGAGAAACAGCAGGGCAGGGAAAAGAATGAAGCAGGAATGGAATTATTTTAATCATTTGTTTCTCTGTTTTTGTTTGTGAGGATTTTCTCCTAATTTTAAATATTCTACTGAAAATTGATTAAAAGAAAAAACAACAACTGTGCAGTAAAAATTTGAGGTGGAAAGTTTTAGACTTGGCATTTGTGTAATCCTTAGTGTGGCTGGGAGCATGTGTTGTGTCTTCACTGAAGTCAGAAGTCTGGAGAGGCACAACCAAGGGTCTGCAGGAACTCTAGCAGTCTGGTCCTAAGGTTGCTCCAAGTCCTCTGGCCCCTTGTGATACCAGGCTGTATGAAGATGTGCACCAGACTTCCGGTGCTTTAGGGGAGGCTGAGCCAGTGTAAGTGCTGGATGGGGAGCTATTCCTACCCAAGACTCAGAGTTGGGAGATTCACAAAGCCTACTGCAAATGGCTTTTGTCTAAGAGAAAGCATGGTTTTACTGGTGCTGATGGGATCTGCACTCATTTCCCAGGGTCCTTATGCTCAGAATCTGAGCTAAAAAGATGCCTCAAGAGTGCTTTTAGGCTGGGAATGGTGGCACATGTCTGTAATCCCAGCACTTGGGGAGGCAGAGGCAGATGGATCTCTGTGAGTTCGAGAGCAGCCTGGTCTACAAAGCAAGTCCAGGACAGGAAAAAAAAAAAGTGTGCTTTCAGCGTAGAGGGCTCACAGGGGCCTCGCAAGCACCTCAGGCTAGAACTTAACAAACCAGGACTCTACCCCTGAAAACAGGATGGAGAGTCACAGATGTCGTAGGCTGGTCAGCCCTTGCCTTGTGGAATGTCATAATTCTACCATGACTCCAAAGCAAACAGGGAACCATTAGGGCTATGCAGTGGGAAACATGGAGAAATCTATTCAAATTGCTATTTATTTAAAAAAAATGACTATGGTTATTAATTGTTCCTGGCCTGAAAAAAGATGGAGTCAGCTGTGCTGATTAATTGTGATTGACAACACGATGGGATCTGAAGTGAACTAAGAAGCAAGCTGCTGGACACACTTCTGAGGGATTCTCCTCATCCAGTTATTTGAATAGCAAGGCCCATCTTGAATGTGGGTGTCACCTTCCAGGGCAGCTCAGACAAAAGGAGAGCTGAGGGGAAAGTTTCCCCCTTTGCTTGCTTGCCTTCGTGTCTCTCGGGTGAGTTCCCTGTCTGTGGGTTCATCTACACCACTGCTGCCTCCAACATTCTCTCACTGATATCAGAACCCAGGGAACTCTCCAGCATTCAGCTCCTGACTGGGACTGTTGGGGCATCCAGGCTTACTGAGCAGCCGCTGGATCCTCAGCTTCTCCAGCATGAAGACAGCCAATGTTGGACTGCGCCGACCAGGTTGTGAAAGGCAGTCTACTGCTGCCCCCGTTCACCACACATCCGGCCTATCAGTTCTGTTTCTCCACAGAACCCCGACATCAGCTCACACCAGCTGACCCCACTGGTGGATACAACACCACGAGCAGAGATCTCCTGACTCTCCCCAGTTCTTTCGCAGCCTGCGATCTGTTTGGTGGATGCAAAATAAGAACCTGTATTTTTCTCCTTTTCTGCAGAAATGGTCCCCATTCCCTGGCTTTATTCCACGCTGGATGCCTTGTGTTTGCCTCACAGATGGATAGGGCTCTGGGAAACAGGCGACTCTGAGCCCTCACAACCCGGCGATAGGCTCAGATGCGCTCCAGTCAAGTCACCCCCAGGGCACTTGCCGAGCCCTGGGAAGGCAGTGTGTGTGCACGCACACGATGGAAGCGCTCTGAGGATGTTGGCAGCAATTCAGTTACCAACCAGCTGCAAAGAGCTTTAAAGGACACCGTTGCATTAAAAAAAAAATGAAAAAAACGACGTTGATTGAGGACATATTGCCCTTGATTGAATGCTGAAGGGAACCTACTGGCAGAAAAATAGAAATGAGAAAGAGAGAGGGGAAAGGGAAGGGGGCAGGGTGAGCTACATCTGCCCATCCTGCCAGCTGTGGAGAACTCTCTCCTTGTCCATCCACAGTGAGTAGCACTGGGAGTACAAATTTGTGTTGTCTATTGGAAACGCAGTCCTGCTTGTCTATGGGGGAAGCTCACTATATTTGCTTTATGGCTGCCTAGTACTAGGCGCCATACACATGTCTACATCAAAATGCCTTTGCAATAGGTTCCTACTATAGTCATCTTTGTGGAGTGTTGCTTCAAACTCCAGAGGGCAGAGGAGAGGTGTGCTTTCACAAAATCATGCACCCAAGCATTGGGGCTTTGCAGCCCGCTGGCTTAAAGATGCAAGTGGTTATCTTCTGAGCTGCTGACAGCTATTTCATTCTTTCTGCTTGTGGGAGATCTGGCTGGGGCCCAGCAAACAGTGGTGCTCACTTTTCCTTCCCATCATCAGAGAACCAATGGCTTTTAAAGTGGTTGCTCTTCGGATCACCCTCTGCAGAGAGAGAAGTGAGACTCACCCCAAGGCAGCTTATCCTTTTCTGGTGACAACATTACCTTCCCCCATCTATGTGCCAATCAAGACTTCAGTTCCATTGGGTCACAGAACATGGCTGCAAGACATGGTAGACCATCTGGCCATGCTTCACGCCACAGTTCACCTTCTTATAAAAATAAAAATACACCATGGTGGTAGTGGGGGACTATCAGAGACCTTAAACATCTGCTGGAGCCCAGTGAAGTATGAGGATAGCCCAGCTTTGGGGGTGAGGTGACGAAGCAGGAACCTCCTGCTTGACTGAAGACCATAAGGACCAGGTTTTTAGAAGTCATTCTACAACCCTGTCCCCAACTCTCCACGTTGTTGACAAAGGCTAAGAGGGCTAGAGACAGCACTCTTACTGCTGTGAGCTGGGTTCTGACAGTTTCCATCCTGCAGTGTGGGAGCAGGGGAAGAAGCTGGTGTGTAAAGTGATACATGTAAACCCATGTTCTTCCTATGTGCGGTTCTATTAACAGTGTAGGAGGTCCATGAGATTGCAGCTTTGTGTTGGTGAAATGGAGTCATCACATGAAGATGTACTGACAGGTCCTTAGGACAGGACCTGCTCATTGCCTGCTTCAGAAGCGTCGTGTCCCTTCACACCACTGAGAAGCAGCAGTTGGGCTGATAACTTCATAATAAGAAAACTTCCTGGGGGAGGGGACTATTGAGGTCAAAGGCTTAGAGTCATCAACTCTACTCTTAGGAAAGGAGCATGAAATCACCAGTAAATGTAGCTAAAATCACATTTATCAAACTTTTTTTTATAAGAGAAAGTTTAGTACCAGGGGTCTGACTTAAAAAATCTGATGAGCTTCATAATGGAATACTGTGATGATATAGAAAATGATATTGGAGAAGGGCAACTATCCACACAGGGACAGAGCTTTAGAATATCTAGTGTTAAAAATAAAATAGAGATTTAAACTGTACATTTATAATCATGGGCTCTGGACAGCTAAACAGGTGCATACACAAACTTCAGGGGTGATAAAAATAGTTCAGTTACTTGACTATGGTTTTGAATAAAGCAAAAAGAGATCTTCTCTGTGCATGCCTTTCTATGTAAACTCCCCCATTCTCTTTAACTGTATTGACCATGCAATTGGCAGCAAGAAAAGCCTATGTAAGTTAGATGTAATAATATAATAAAAAGAAATACCAGAACCACTACCTGCAAGGCCTGAATCAAGCCATCAGAGTGGGAGGCCAGAGGACTAGCTCTTTCCCACATGTCTGAGGACTACGAATTCTGAGAGGTGCATTAGATTATATTAGACTGGAAGTCAAGGTTGTCTCTGAGCCCTTGTTCCTATCTTCTTGTTCTGAACAGTCTAGGATTATTTCTAGGCAAGAATTTGTCAGCTGCCACATACCAAGGTAGTGTTGGTGTGTCACACATCATTATGTCATTAGCTATATGTCATTCTCTGAGGTCCTTCCACCAAAGCCACCTTAGGGCATGTTTGAATCCTTCTGTCCAGGATGTCCCTCCTCATCTACTCAGTGGAGTAAATATTCCAATTCGTTCCCACCTAGGTCCCGACTCAAATAGCAATAATAAGAGATCCCTCTCTGACCAGAGTCTAAAATACCTGCAACTCATAGTCACAGCATTCTCCCTGTGTATATAAAAGCTTGAATTTGTTACTGCCCTAGCTTAGATAGCCAAAGTGGTGTAGGCATATTTTAGGTACTTATGTACATTTTGGTGAATTACAGAATGGTCCTGATTCATTAAAAGTGGAGAATTGAGACATACATCTTTACTTTTTTATTATATGTATTTTGGGGGGGGCAGTGTTTTGCCTGTGTTTGTGTGTACACACCATGTGAATGTAATGCCCAAGGAGGTCAGAAGTGGTCACTGGATCCCCTAGAACTGGGTTACAGATGGGTGTGAGCTATTGTGTCAATCCTGGCAACTGAATCCACCTCCTCTGCAAAAGTATCTGGTGCTCTTAACTTCTGGCCATCTCCATAACCCCTAAGGTATACATACATCTTAACATCAAAGTTGCTTTTAGGTTTTGCCTACTGTGGTGATGAGGAAACAGGGAGAGAAGAAATCCAGGAAGCAGCCAACCCTATCCGTGATGGCTATAAATTCTCTTTGACTTCAACTTTGTCACATAATAAGCAACCTGGCATGCCATGTTCACTGATCTAGGGGGTGAGGGCCAATCCAGCTAAAGGCTAAAGGCTGGCTTTGCTCCCGGCTTCTCACTGTGGACCTGGATCCTCTGCATTTGGTATGTTGAGATGGAAAGGACCCATCTCAGTTACTGTCAGAATGAAAGTCACTTCTTTTGTCTCATCAACACCAGGATGTTTAGCTTCAGACCCCAAATGGTAAATATACACAAGTCAGAGAGTTGGTGTGGTCAATACAAGCCCTTTATCTAACAATCAAAATAATATAAACTACTGATTTTAGTCTCTAGTTGGTGGCGAATGGATGTGGAGGTTTAAAGGGACAGCCTTGCTGCCGGATGGATGTCACTGGGGTGGACTTGGTGATAGAAGCCTTGTGCCATCTCCAGTCCACTCTCTCTGTTTGATTTTTATGGTTCAAGATGTTAGCTCTCAACTTCCTGTTCCAGCCTCCATTCCTGTTGCTTGTCTTTATGTTTTCCCACCATGATGGACTCCTATCCTTCTGGAACCATAAGCCCAAAAAACTCATCCTTCCTGTGAATTGCTTTGATCACAGTGTTTTATCACATCAACAGGAAAGAAATTAATACAACTGCAATCCTCAGCTTCCTCCTCAGAGGAAGCCTTTTATAACCTTGGGTTCCATCACATCCCTGTACCATAACATGGCTTCCAAACCATGTAGATCTCTTCCATGGTGAATTTTAAGACTTTTAATTTTCCACCTGTAAATGACCGTCCCCAAGAAACAACAGTCCTAGTTATTGGTTTATAAAGTGAATTTCACTGGTGTGGCTGTTTAGAAAAAGCACAGAATTTGCAACCAAAACACTAATGCGAGTGGAGATGTTTCTCCTCTGGATAGCAAAACCAAATACAACTCATATTTTACATGACTTGATGACTGAATAAGGGTTCTAGAAACAGAGTTAACCCTTTTCAATCTTTCTACAGTGCCATCCAGCTCCCAGGTGGCCAGGGCACATGCTGCTGCTTAGGTCATTGAAATGAGTCTTCTAGTTCACCAGCATGTGCTGTGACCATTAAGTGACATTGTATGTTCTTCTACAGCACAGCACAAGCTGGAGCCCAGGGTCCTGTAGTGATGCTACGAATGGCAACCCAATCTCCAGGCCTCACTTAAAAGAGAGATGTTTGGAGATGAAGTCTGAGAACTGTGGTCTGATCAGGGGGAGTTTGGAGTGAAGATGCTGAGACAGTTCTCCGATGCAGTAGACATGGGTGGAAGGCACAAGTGCAGTTGGCAGCTCAGAATAGAAACAGGAGTTCAAAGAAATGCCCGGCTCTCCATGGCTGGTTCCACACCTAGGATAAGCAGGTTCCCATCAAGAAACAAAGTCCTAATATGTGAGAGACCTACTAGCATGAAAACACAGAACACAATTCCCACATATTAAGGGTGTGGCCTATGTCACATTATATAATTCATCTCCATTTCTGCCTGTACCAGCAGGCTTAGAAAGGAGTTTACATGACTCAGTCCACATGGGTGGCTGTTGTCATATGCTATAAGTTCCTTGGCATATTGTCAGTGCATAGAAAAGGAGTCAAGTACAGTCACTGATGTTACCTAGGTAGATGTGGTAAGGCCCATAGAGATAACGTCGGTGTTTTACATACCACATTTTGCTTTTAAAGCATCTATTTTCAACTCTCCTGTAGCCACCTTCTGCTTCTACTTGGCTACAGTGAGATTGTTTATACCATGGAATTTGACATGTGCTACCAATAAGTTCTTCTCCCCATCTCTCTGGAGAGCTTGGTGCTAAATCTTTATAACTGGATAAAATATTTTCATTTTATTACTTTTAATGCTAATCTGTTCCTTTCTTCTAATACCAATGACATTTTAAAAGTTTGTCACTAGTCCTTTTACATATCAGTATGCATTAGCAACATAATCGGCATTCACAAGAGGACTCCATAAAAGAACCAATGCTCTAAATTTGAAGCATGTGTCCGTCTTTCTCAGATGAATTTAAATTCCAAGGTCTCCGTGATCTTCAGTCCCATATGGTGCCATGAGGTCTCAGCACATCTTCTCCAATGGCTCTGATTTAGTAACAGACACACTCACATGGAGAGACGTATCTTCCAGTCTCCACCATCTGCTGAAACTTGGGAAAGATTCTGAGGTCCTGGTCAATGGGAAGGTGCTTACAAGGTCTGACAAGGTCTGGTCTCTCACTTGACTGAGAAAGTGAGAGTCAAAAGTCTCTCCATGGTCACTGAAAGTTTAGTAACACGTATACAGACTGAAAATGACAGCAGTCTGTAAGCTGATAATGTGAGTGAGTTTTCTATGTTGACCCCTCACAAAATCGAGTCCCCTTACAGAAGAAAACTTGACAGCTCTGGGACATATAGAAGGTGACATGGGAGCCAAGCATGCATCACCTTACTACTTCAATCGTGAACTTACCTTTGGTTTTAGATCCAGAATCCAAACACTAACATCCCCCTTTCCAAAGTGCTAACGCTGGTACGTGTAGAGTTTGGCAATGCCATAGTGAGAGGTGTGACTTCCCACCCCCAGGAAGGTTTGTACTGGGTAGACAGTATAGACAAAGCAAACAGCAGTAAGAAGTACAGGAATGTGAGTGATTTCTGACCTGCTCCCTTTCCATTAGGGCATCCCTGTTTTTTTGCCTCTTCAGTTTTGAATAGCACGGCATTCAAATGATCATTTTGTTTCTCTCCCCAGCCCACCCCCGGTCCCCAATCTAAACAACAAAAGAAGGAATTTAACCTCATATCCTCGCTCTGAAATTAGTTCTATTGTCAAAAGATGACAGCTGTATCCTGATTCCCAGAATTTCATGTTGGAATCAAACAGCATTTCTGAATCCATTGTGTTAGTTCAAACAGATCTGTAATGGCCCCTCAGCAAACCGTTTTCAGAAGACTTGTGTAAGTAAGATAAAAAGACGCCGTTTCTACAGAGTTGCTTTTATGGGCTAGGTCAGAGTACTCTTTCCATGTTGTTCATTCCCAGTCGAATTTCCTAATAGTCTGTCTCCTCCGCTAACAGATGCCCGGCCTCATGTCGGAACCAGATCGCGCCACTGCTGAGATGCTATCCAGCGCCTTTCTTATTGAGCCGTTTCCCTAGCAGATGGTGCAATGCTGCAGGCACACTCCTTCCTGTTAATTACCAGCCTTCTCCGCAGATGGAAATGTCAGTCAGCCTCACAGGTCCCGGTTCCTGCCATTGCCTCAGTCCATAGCCCTCTACCTAGGAAAGATGCTGCCAACACACACCATGTGTTTTCTGACTGCTGACTAGGCAGGCAACAAAAAACAACTTAGTTCATGAATATTCATGGCGGAATGTTGAAAGTTCTGTTCATCTGTGATGCTTATAGATCTGCTTAAAGGGGATTGCACCTTCCTCAGAACACTCTGCCCCTTGTTTTCTTACACCGAGGATACACGAGTTACCAAAGTAAGTTGCCATGGCAACACAGAGAGGACCATGAAAGTCGTCCATTTGGAGCCTTCTGTAGGCACATCAATTTCTGACTAACACTCTTCTCGGACCTTTAAGTGTCACTTAATTATTCTTGTTCTTCCCCAGCACACCAGTAGTTATCAAGCTAAACTGATTAACTAATAACTTGGTTTTCATTAAAGCCTGATTATCTCATTAGCACACACATAACCTGTATGAATTCCTTCATCTTTCTTTATATTTAAACCTAGGAAATCAAGATAAACAAATTTCATCAGGGCCACTCTTTATTCATTACAGCAAATCACCTTGCTCTCTATGGAAAAGTCTTTAGCCATCAAAAATGGGCATCTTTTCTAGTTTAGAAGAGAGCATTGGGGCTTCGGTTTAAGAGCAGGGAAGCAGACAGGAGCCCTCCAGCAAGGATTTGATGGAGCGTATTTCAGAGAACTTCTCCTTAATTGTTTGTCTTCTCAGAGATGCTGTGTTTGGAAATAAGGGCACATGTAGCAACAAGGAATATTGTCATAGCTGAGGACTCTGATTAGTTGAGTTTCCATTCTCTGTGATTTCATCCAAAGACAATGACCAAGGGGCCTGTGTTGCCCCCAACAGGCAAGAAGGTCTCAAATGGAGGCTGACTTCTGAGAGACACATGACCAGCATCCTGGAATGGTGGGGTGGCCCATCACAGGGAGAGTTGAGCACTAGCTTTCTGAAATGCTGAAGGATTTATTTGATTATGAAATGAAAATTCATTTTTTCTTTTAGTGTTTTCTGTTTGAGACAAAGCTCCATGTTCTGGGCCTCCTAGAGGAGAGTTTAGAATTTGTCATGGAGAAACCCCAGGCTGGATACCACAGTAGGTTAAGTTGAGAAGTTCTATGTGGGGCTCCTAGGGGAAGCTATGAAGCATATGTCTTCCTCTCCTAGCTCAGTATTAATAAGTGACTGTTTTTCCTGTACTTCCATATACACAAGGAGAGAGAAGCATGCCAAGGTATCTTAGAAACAGAAGAGAAATTAGGTCACTGTGAGTAGCCCTTCTTTCTGAAAAAGGAAATCAGTAACAAAGGTACTATGTACTAGGTCCTATGAAGGGAAGGTAGGGAAGTCAAGCCAGCAGAGAGGCCAGAGCGGTCCACTCCCAAGCTCAAAATTCACAAACACATCTTGTAAGCCTTACTAGTACCTATATGCAGGTAGATGTTTCAGAGTGAGCTTACCAAAGAAAAACAATGCTAGTACTTACCCACATGTACAGATCAGTTCATGGTGAAGTTTGAGCATATAAAGGATGAATGGTGCAAATTTTAGAGAGGATAAAATATGCCATGTGCTTCATTATTGATTCCACCCAATTGATTCTTATGGAATGCTCTCATTGGTTTTAAGCTTTTTTTTTATCTGTAGCTGACTTAAAGTTGATTTGTAAGTGAAATTGCACTCCTTTCTGTTAACCTTTCTCATCAAACTTAGTCCATGTGATCTGTTTTCAACCATTAATCTGTCTCATGCTTTCATATAAAATCATACCCAACATATCACAACTTCTCAATCTTGTCTATACATACATCACAACCTCATTTCTATGCATGTCAGAATGTCATTAGCTGTTCAGTAATGTTAGTGACTTATTTGCCTATTTGGATAAAAGCATTAAATATGAGAACACTATTTTTTCTTGCTGTTCAGATATGGAGGCTACACACATGATATGTGCTTAGGTTTAATCTCCATTATTAATATTGTCTCCATCCTCTCTTAAGTCCAGTAAATCAACAGTGAAATAAGACTAGCTCTGTTTTATGGCATCTGCCAATTTCCACAGGAAAAATATTCTAACCATGGGATAAGATGTCGGTGAATACAAAGTTGGAAGGAGATGAACAAAAACACATTTACTTTTTTAATAATGGCCATGTTTAACAACCAACTTATGAGATCCCAAAAATCGAACAATGAGCTCTTGCAGGCTGATGAGTCAAGCTCTCTGTTTACACCTGATTGTTTCCCATTCTTCACTTCTCGTCTCTTTCCAAAGGCGTATATATCACATCCCAGCTGTGTGACTATAAATACTCAAAACCACATGGAATTACAATGTCTGACTTACAAGGAGCTTAATAAAACACTGAAGAGTTGAATTGGATGGACACATACTGAATGAAGCTAATAGAAAAGGTGCAATACTGCCCCAAGGACAGCTTAATGTCATTTGGGCTGGTTTTTTTTGTTGTTGTTGTTTTTTGCTTTATGCCAAGGGAGATTTACCAGGATAAAATCACCTACAAGAAGAGCAAAAGTTCTTGTTGTCAGGCTAATTAGAGCAAAGCAAGAGGCTGGAGCTGATCTTAGACTTAGGTTAAGATTTACATAGATGCAGAGCGGGTATTTGGATAGGAAAGGGGGCATTTTATTATTGGTTAAAGGAACACTTACGGATTGACGGCTAATCACCAAACAGTAAATTTCATACCATGAAACCTTTGAAAGATGCAAAGATATGCCAAGGAAGATTAATCTTCTAAGCAACTGGAAAGGGACAAATAAATCTTAAAAAACCATGTTACTTATTGGCTTTACATTATTTCATTATAAAATAAATCTGAAAAACCACCTACTCTTGGTCTGGTACCCCCTCCCCAAAGGCCTCCAAAATAATACAGGTTCCTGTCAATTCCACTAGACTAGAGGATAAGACCCCCATTGCTGAAGACATTACCTACCTCGGCTGCAAAATATAGAGAGAGCAAGGTGGAACTGAGCTGAGAGCTTCACCTCTGCTGATTAGCTTTTAGGATGCTTAAAGGTGCTATGAAGACTCCTGGAGGAGAAAAGGCTTGTGTTACACAGTGTGTGCAAGCCAGGAAGCTAGCCTGCCAGACAAGACGTGGACAGTCACCTGCGTAATGGTGGCATGACTGCTGTGTGGCAACTAGCCACTCTGAAAATGGATTTGTGACTCATTCCATAGGAAGGAACTCAGGCCTGGCATTACAGGCCTGATTAACAACGTATGCATGAGGAGGTTGTAGAAACTTACCATCCTCATTTGTCTAAGTTGTCACAGCTTCAAGCCACTTTATATGTCTCCATGTTTTCACCCATAGGCTAAAGAGACTCTTATCCTTACTCACAGAAGCCTCTCATTGCAGTGAAAGGGCAGTGAATTCAGATACTCAAGGGTGCCAAAGGTTCTGGAAATCAGTGTCTGCTAAATCCTACCCCTACACAAGATGCTTCCACAGCCACTCTAAGGCTGGGGAAGTATTGTGGAAGAGGAGACAGGAAACAGGTAAGAGTACATAAATATGATGAGGGGCTGCAAAAAAATTGCTCTTATTTTATAAAATATTCAAAGATATAGTATATAAAGAAGACACCTTTTGTTTCCTTTTGAGTGTGATTTTTTAAAAATTGTATTATTAAATAAATTTGTTCTTTTACGCTCTTCACTCACATGCATCATGCATACTAATCACCCTCGCTCCCAACATTTCCCTTCTCTCTACCATTCCCCTTTTCATTACAAATCTCTTTCCCACATCCACGTCTAGGTTGGTTTTGTGACCTGAGTTTAGCCTGGGTCATCTGAGTGACCATATGTTTGGAGTTAGCCACCAAAGCCTGGAGGGCTCAGCAGTGTGTAGACAACTGAAGGTAACAGTTTCACCTCTCCCAGAATCTATCATGGTCAGTAGTTCATCAGTAAGTGGAAAAGATAGGGGCTGGAGAGGGGACTCAGTGGTTAAGAGAACTTGCTGGTCTTACAGAAGACCCAAGTTCAGTTCCTAGGACCCCCACGGTGGGTAGCTCACAATTGTTTATAACCATAGTAGATCCCAATGCTTTTGCCTGACCTCCTTGGGCTCCTACACGCATTTACTCACAGGCAATGACTATTTTGTTTACACACATACACATAACTAATAAGCATACAAGTAAATCTTCAGAAGAGAATGTAGATGTGGATGAAAACCTGGTCTTTCCTTCTGAACTTGAGTTTCAAAGAGAGAGAGACTAGGAGGAGGCACACCAGAGAGAGTCAAGACGCTTTAACCTGCGACGATTCCCTTCCTTCTGTAGGTTGGCACTTGGCTGACTTTCCTGTTTGACCAAAGCCTCTCCATGAGCATGTGTGGTGAAGGGTAGGAGGAGGCTGCTCTTCACAGAGACCAGGGAGGGAGAATTCACCTTCTCCTGTCTCACTGTGAGATGAAGACACTTCAAGATTGGTATAAAATCTAAAGCTACTTATGTACCCTGAAAAGGCAGGTCAGAAGATAGCAATGTCAGATCCCAAACAGTGGAAATAAAATGTGTAACTCGTTGAAAATGTGAGAATAGAAAAAAAAAAAAAAAAACCTGTCCCCAAATGACAAAAAAGGAAGATGTTCAGTCCTGTGGGGAGTATAGTCACAGCAACAAGATGACATCTTCTCTTTAAGAATGTGCAAATGCCGCAGCATGTTTCCTCCAGTCGTCTTTGCAGGGCAATGAGGGAGGCATGAGGACTTCAAGTTGCCAGCGTGCAAATCATTTCAACATGCACTGAGGCCATTGGCATAGAGGTATTCTGAGTAGTGGTAGTCCCCAAAGTGAGAATTCAAGCTCTACCCTGAGGCTGTCTTCTTTGTGTGAGAAAAGACTCTTAAATTTAGAACAGTGTCTGGCCTCAGTGGTAGAGGGTGTGCTTAGTCCTGCTGTGAACTGAGGTGCCAAGGTGGGTCAGTATCCCTTAGGGACCCTGCTTTTCTGAAAAGAAGTAGAAGGGGGAACGGAGGGAGCAGTATGAGAGTGGAACTGGAGGGAGGGAAAAGGGGGAGGGCACCAGTATCAGGCTGTAAAGTGATTAAATAAATAAATAATTAAATACATAAATATAACACCGGAAAAAGAATTAACTGAGCCTTGGTCCATCTATTGATCTATTTGCCTGTCTATTGGAAACATCTCTGACAGTCATCACAGGAAGGAGACGACATCGAAACTTTTGTGGAGGTTAACACTGACTAAGGGGCCAAAGATAATTCAAAGACCTTACCTCTGTCTACATCTTTGATGTTTCAATCCTAAGCAAGTTTTGCTTTATATACATAAAAAAAAATCTGTCTGGAGAAAGACATGAACTGCTTTAGAGAGCAAGCAAGTTTTGGATCTAGAAAGACCTAGAACCACACTGTTCGGAGTCTCTATAACCACAGGGTGGTGGCTATGTCTTCTGTAATATGCATTTTTGTGTTTCTTAAACAGGACAGATATTGACAGCGGTCTGGTGAAGACTGGATCGGCCCACCCTACAGCATTTCTTGTGCTTAACTCACACTGACTGTTCTCACCCACTCTCCATCTAACTGGAATGAGATAGAAGACTCAACTAAGTTCTTGTTCAGCTCCGTAACTCTATGAAAAACTCTCTTTTTATGTTCTCCACCTGGTGCAGGTCAAGTCAATAGAAGGCTGCCCAGCCTTTTGAACAGAGACATGCTCCTGCATGCGCTCTTGGGATTCTCCCACACATCTGCTCAAAAGGATGAAGAGCATAAGTTTGCCAAAACCCCATCATCCATGCAAGAACTTAAAGCAGAAAGATGGTGTTTTCTAAGCACACCCCCACCCTGGAACACCCTGGGGCTGCAGAACTGGAACTGAGCTGCAAAAGCAAGAGCAGAGAACTGAGAAGCTTGACAGCACCTCCGACTTCAGGCCACGCAGCAGCTCCCGGGGATGCGAAGGCAGCAACCAAACAGCACAAAACTGAAAGAGGAAAAAAGTGTGAAATCTGCTCTGGGCCATCAGAGGAAGCTGATGTAATCCGGGTTGACTCCAGGGACCGCAATGGTGCCAGCTATGGAGGCCACATGGCTTCTAATGAGGCCAGGCCCAGTTGCAGCTCAGAAGAGTGGGTAAGCAAGCCAAATCTCACCCAAGGACAAAAGCAGCCCTGACAGCTGGTGAGTGAATTAACTTCAGGCAAACCAAGTGGACCCAGGTGGTGGGACATTTCGAGTCTTTCCCTTCTGGTGGAAACTGAACAAATACATTGCATGGAACACAGCCACCATTGCCTTTTTTATTTTCTTTTGATTTCTTCTGACAGGTTTTTTGGAGGAGGGGGCCAATAGGAAGGAGGAACTTTAAGACCAACCAGGCAGACTTCAGTGACATGCCAGTGGTTAAAGGCTGCTTAGAAAGGGCTCTTTGGGAGATGGCACATCCCAACCAAGGGGGATCAAGGCAGTATCCAGTTTGATTGAAGAACAATTCATTATGTGCCCTGAGCACTGGAGAAGAGGGGCCACCCTATGGTAATCAGTTCTTCCGGAATGCTGCCCTGAGTATTTGCACAGAGAACATTTTTTTTAGTCCATTTTCATAATTAAATGGTTCATGGAGTCGGATGCCTCCCCCTTCCTGAGCTTCTCTCCCTAGGATGCCCTACAGGGCCTGCCTTTCTTGCATAGGGTGGAAACCAGCCTCCTACAGAATTCAGCCAATAGGCTGAGCCTGGTAGTTTGAACACCATCCTGCCACCTGGTGGTTGTATCTCTAAATTGCAAGGGCAGCTCTTGCACAGTTAGGCCTCTGACGAAGAGACTTTAATAAAATAAAAGACATTAAACCATTTTGACAAATGTCAGAGAGACGTGAGCATTTCAAAAGAATGGGTAAAATAAAAAACAAGCATATGTTGTGAAAGAAAATAGCCTCACTGATGAGAACGAGACCAAATCAAACGTGAGTGGGCAGACAGGAAACACAGAAAGCGAGCACAGCACTTGCTGTGGGCAAGAGACACCCAGCCCCACTGATTCTGGTTATTCCAGGAAGATCTGTCACTCCGCTGAGGCTGAGGTTATCACTGTTTCTAGGCAGCCCGAGGAGGTAAGAGGTGAGGGTAACATTCTGTACCTTTCTCAGGCCTTTCCACACTGCATGCGAGAGTGCAGAGATCTCTTTATTAAAACACTAGCATGCCTAGTTTCCTTTTATTTTTTTTTCTTACCTCTATTTGTTTTATCTTTTTCCTGTCTCTTCTTTTTGTAATAGGCATTCTTCATGTCACCAGCTGTGTGTAGATCCACAGGCTACATGTGCAAGTCAAAGTCATGAAGGATGGAGAAAAAAGACCAATAAGCAAGAAATGTCAGGAGAACTCAAAGCAGTGACAGGGGCTAGCCTAGGCTTATGTGAGCAAAGAGACAGAGTAGCTCACTCCCAGAGGTGGTCTCATTAGGAGCAGCTTCTAATTGTCAACAGTGTCCCAATGATGTCAAGGGTTGTAGAGGAGTAACAGGATGGGGCAAAGGAAATGATGGGACAGTGGAATGAGACATCTTTAAAACATAGATACTATAAAATAAAGGAGGATTAAGAATAAGACAGAGGGCTGAGCATGGTGGTACACACCTTTAATTCCAGCACTCATGAGGCAGAGGCCAGAGGATCTCTGTGAGTTCAAGACCTGGTTTACAGAGCAAGGTCCAGGACAACTAAGGCTACACAGAGAAACCAACCGTGTCTCAGAAAAAAAAAATAAGAAAAACATAAGACAAAGAGCAAAGTAGAGTGGTACACACTTTTAATTCCTACATTTGTCAGGTAAAGGCAGGAGAATCTCTGTGAGTTTGAGGCAAGCGTGGTGTTGTTCATCACAAGTGTCAGACCAGCCAGAGCTACAGAGTGAGATCTTGTCTAAAATAATAATGATGACAACAGTAACAGGAAGAGAAGTTGGGAGATCAGTTTAAGCCACAAAGTGCTCACCTTGCAATCCTGAGAACCTGAATTCAAAAGCTGGGAGCAGTGAGCACTTAGAACCCCAGACACGGGGAGGAGGGATGGGGAGGCGAGTTGCCTGACCCTTAGAGGTCACTGGGTGGCCATCCTAGCCTACTTGGCAGGCTGTCTAAAAAAAAAAAAAGAAAAAAGAAAAATCTGGGGTGGGGATTTGCAGGCCATGCTGTTATTGTCTCCTGGTCTCGACACAAACGTGTATGACCACACACATTCAAATACACAAACTCTGTCTCTGTCTCTGTCTCTCTCTCTCTCTCTCAATCTCTTTCTCTGACACTCACAAACACTCGAACAAAAGAAAGAGAACAGATCCATCCATGAAAATGTTAGAATGAGAATATTGCACATAGTGCGAGGACTGGGCACAGGTGTGAGAGGCCTCTCACAGTAACAGAGGAGATGGACTTTGAATGTCATACTGACAAATCTGGCGTGTCACTGGAGAATTTTAAACAAGGAAGGATCGGCTGCCAGGAAGGCACAGATGATGGGTCTGTAAAGACTGCTTGTGGGGCAATGAGAATCCCAGTGGCTCTGACTGAAAAACCCACAGGGGCCTTTGGAAGAGCAAGGCCACTGTGGCTCTTCCTGAGGAAGGCATCTCAAGAGCTATTCAGTGCAAGATATCTGCCATCTTGGGGCTCTTAGCTAACCATGCAGATCATGTAACAGGTACCTATAGAATGCATAGGTGATGTACAAGAGCTGGAGTTGACCCCTGGTTCTGACGTCTTGATGGCCATTTTTAGCACTATCACAATGGAAAGACACAATGCAATCCATTTGGGGATAGTCTTTTGAGCCCCTAGGTCCGTGGTTGCTCATCACAGACTTCACTCCCATTTTTCTCTTATCTGTTTGTTCTCCCTCCTACTTCTCAGCTTCAAGCTGCCTGACTCTTCTTCTGCTCTGTTTAGAGACAGTGTTTAGAATCAGACCCAGGGAAGTTTGAGCTGGAATTTTCAGGACCCTTCCAGGGGAATAGGCTAAGAAGGGAAACCCCTGACTCATGCATGGTCAGCTGGGGCAAAGATGGCCTTACTTCTGACCCTAATCTCCAGAATGATTTGAGGACTTTCCATTTTATTTGGCTGGTTTCCAAACAATTCTTTATTTGTGGTTATCTGTGTGTTGGCTCACACACTGGGCAAACAAGAAACCTTTTAGTCCACATATTAACTGGCAATTCTGGTATGTACCTCTGGAAGAGCCAACAGTCTCTTCTTTAAGAAACTTGAGGACCTTGATTTTTTTTTTCAGAACATTTTTCTGCTTAGGAATTTGACAAGAGAAAAAAGAGAGCTCCCAACTATGGTGAGAGTAAAAGTATAGAAAGAGGCAAAAAAAAAAAAAAGGCTCTCTGGCATAGTCCATTGTTCTCATAGTCAGGATTTGTCCCACCCTTACTGAAAGCTCTACAACATTTGCGGAGCACTGACGGCACAGGTCACATGTAGCATGTGATATTCTGCACAGTATCCCTCTCCTCATCTTTCCATCCTTGTCTCCTCTCACCATGCTACCCACCACTCTCCAAAGACTCCTTGCTTCTAAACGAATTAGAAAGATAGATGGTTTGATGATAGATAGATAGATAGATAGATAGATAGATAGATAGAT
>NW_026585644.1:17904106-18002479 GCF_907164565.1 Psammomys obesus
ATAGATAGATAGATAGATAGATAGATAGATAGATAGATAGATAGATAATACATGGGTAGAACAATATAGGGTACTAAAGTATATCAGATATTGCTTTTGTTCTACCTGAGTCCTACAAGAAGCCTTTCTCTTAGATGGGAACTATGGGAAAGGAAACCTTTGCAGTTACAAAAAAGTATCCCTTTAAAGAGTATTACAGAAAGATCAGAGACCATATGGAAAGCAAAGGTTCTAATCACAAGAGGTGAGTTTCTCAACTCTGACCCAAATCCTCACCAATCGTGTGCAGTTGAACCAGTTAGAACTGTCACTGAACCTTTATTTCAACATTTGCACTGAGAAGTGTTGGCAAGTGCCCCAGAGGAACTAGTGTGAATGATTGCCTCATACACAATCATTACCCAAGTCAGATTCTGAACTTCATACAGGAAGTGGCAAATTCCCTCACCAAAGCCCAATCTTACTCTGTGCATTGTTTTTCTGGTTTTTAATTCTTGAGCATAGTGGTTCAGGAGACATAGTCTCTCTCATTACCTGTTCTCTCTTTCTCTTTCACTCTCATGAATGTGTGCATGTGTCTCTGTGTGTCTCTCTCTCCCTCTCCTCTTCTAAAAACTTCACCTTTTCTTTTGCAGTACCCCATTCCATTTTTGTTGTCCTACTTCTTTTTATTTGTTTTCTTCTTCTGATAAACCCAAAAAGTCACGAAAAAGAAGAGGAACATCTTATGATGGCTTTTCAGTAAAAAGAACATACTTAAATATAAACTCAGACATCTCCTCAATGCCAGACCTACATAGGTGGCAGGAATTTGGTAGGAAGACACCTGGATTCCAAATATGTTCCAAAGAACCAAACATCAGGTTGACTGCAGATGTACCTGGCCATGGCCATGTCTGTCCCTAGAGACAGTTAATCCCAACACAGCTCTCCTTTGGGCATGGCTGGCTGGTACTGACTAATGACTCCCCCCCCCCATCCCACTCCCGTCACCTTCAATGGGTCCTGGAGATGACTGAGACCTTCTGAGCTTTCCTGTATATTTGTTGGCCTTCAGTTGTGAAGGCCAAGTGCCATCTTCCCTGCTGGCATGCATCATCTGTGAGAATAGGTCAGTTTCTTGTGCCCAGGCCTGGCCTCCATAATACTCATTTTCCCATGAAGTCTTCATACTGTCTTTTTAGTGGAGAAGGAAACTCCTGTGGATGTTTCAGAGAATTCCCAGTGGGAACTAGAATTGAATTCATGTTTCTCTTCTTATTCTCTATTTTCCTTTCTTGGGTGGTTGTCAAAGTCATCAACTTCCTTTTCACATAGACCATTGAATGCAAACAGAAGGAGGAGTGCTACAGTATTTGAGGAGCATGAAGTTCACAGTGGCCAGTGCCAGGCACCTCACTTCCTCACAGCCCAAAAGATGCAGTACAACTATAGATCCAGTGGGATCACACCTCTCGAGTTACTGAGCAATCTTTCCCTACCCCAGTATTGTTTGAGTTAGTTGCTTTTCGTGGTGTGGATGTATCATAGTTTCCCAGCCACAGAGCCTCCACACAGGCTTGCTTGTTTCATGTACTGTTAGATTCCCATCCTTTTCATGGTGCACTGGATAGCTTTATGTCACCTTGACACAAGCTAAAAATGACCTGAGAGGAGAGAACCCAGATTAAGAAAATGCCTCCCTAAGATCAGACTGTAGGCAAGCCTGTAGGGCATTTGCTTAATTAGTGATTGATGGGTAAGAATGCCACTGTGGGTGGTGCCATCTCTAAGCTGGTGTCTATAAAGCAGGCTGAGCAAGCCGTGGAAAGCAAGCCAGTGAGCAGCACCCCTCCATGGTCTCTGCATCAGCTCCTGCCTCCAGGTTCCTGCACTGTTCAAGTTCCTGTCCTGACTTCCTTCAGCAAGGAGATGTAATGTGATGGAGGTGTAAGTCAAATTAATCCTTTCTACCCCAACTTTCTTTTAGGTCATCATGTTTCACCACATCACCCTAACTAAGACACACAGGATCCCCAAACACTTCTTAGGTCTTTTTTTTCTATTAAATTTTTATTTTTTTATGTTAATTACAGTTTATTTACTTTGTATCCCAGGTGTAGCCCCCTCGTTCATTCCCCAGAAATCTCTTCCTCTCTCCCTCATCTTCTCCCTGCCCCTCTCTAAGTCCACTGATAGGGGAGGTCCTCCTCCACTTCCATCTGACCCTAGCTTGAAATCTTGTGACTTTCCAGAATGGGATGTATTGTCTGCCATCCATTCTCTTAGCTTTTGATCACTATGGCAAAAATACATGAGATAAATAACTTCAAACAATAAATCTGCATTTTGGCTCATGTTTCAAAGATTTTAGTCCTTGGTCATCCCAGCCCGTCACCTTCAGCTGTGGCAGGCAGAAAAATAAATAAAGAAAGAAACAAAAAGCATTATGGTAGAAAGGGCTTGATGTATCAGAGTTTCCTACTTTAAGGCAGACAGGAAATAGATAAGATGAGGAACCCAAGCACACACTTCAAAATTGATTCCCACTAACCTCCTTCTTCCTGCCATGCCTCTTACGCTTCATTGCCACCCAGTCACACTGTTAATTTATAAATACATTAATGGACCAATTCATTGATAATCTGATCACCTCTCCATTTTTGGGTTTTCAACTGTAAACCAAGTCTGCAGTATATGACCTTTTTCAAGAACAGTTTATCTTCAAACCATAACATCTACTCCCATAGTGGACCAGCTCCATCTTCTATGCCATAATCTACTCAAAGAATATGATTCTACCTGGCTTGTCACTCATTACTCTCCCCATGATTCCTACAGCCCCCGTCCCTCCACTGGGCTAACACCGGTGACTGCCAAGCTCTGATCTTCGATAAGCCCTTTCGTTTCCATCTATCATCTCACTTGCCTTGGTTAAGGGTCTTAACTCCTTCACACACTGATATCACTGGGCTTCATAGTCTTAAAAGAAAGATGTCTCATCTTGTCTATCTCCATAGTGAGTGTTTTCTTATTGCAGAGTTTTATAAGTAGCAGAGGTGATGTTCAAATAAAACAGAAAGACTGACAATTCCACAGCTTCCCTTATTTAATCTTCCTGCATTGCACGGATGACCCATGTATTATCATAACCTCAGCATCCTCTGGCGGAGGCAGGAAGAGGGATTTCTACCATTGGAAACTTCAGTCTCTACACTTCAGTTTATTCAAAATGAAGAAAAGTCACATGCTTCTGCTTGTGAGGCACTTGATTTGCAAACCTGCCCTAGAGATCCGAGAATCCCTCCTACTTGTCACCTGTTCCTGAATCTCTATATGCTCTTCTCCCTCTATCTTAGCACATCTTACCCACCTAAGCCTTACGGTATCAGATATTCTAATTTGTAGGCATGTTATATGATCCAAGTCCAAGTGATATAGAAAGATAGAAGGAAAAAAAGATAGAGGTGCTATCTGGTATTATTTCTTCCATGTTTCTATATTAATCAAATGTCTGTTTAAATTATTTTAAAAGATTTGTGTTATGTATTTTGAACTCAGGATATGAGCCTGTTTTTATTCTTAAGTCATCATTATCCATTAATTTACTTGCTCACTCACTCATTTGTTCCAGAAAGATTTAATGACTGTCTGTTAGAAGCCAGGCATGGTTTTAAATGCTAGAAACTAAATATCAAGCAACAACAAAACCTACCTTCTGGATTTTCAGACCAGGTAAGACACACATCAAATTCAATAAAATATAATTAAAATGATTAGTATTAAGACTTGACTTGAATGAAGATCAAAGGACATGTAATGCAACTCATTAAGCTAAATAAAGACATCAAAAAACATGAGGCTACTCCAAATTGACCCCAGTGTCTAATGTCGAATGACATAAAATTTAACTAAAACAAGATGACAAAAGAAAAGCACATTTTATTCAAGATCTAAGGGATCCAACAAGGCACCTCAAGGTCTAGTGAGCAAATATCTTAAGTTGTGTGCTGGGCACAAGCGTGGTATATTAAGGGGTAGTGGAAGGAAGAGATCAGGAGTAAGGCCAGTAAAAAAATGAGGCCAACCATGTAGGGCAGTGGACAATTGGTGCTTTTACCCCCAAATAAAGTAGGAAGCTGTCAGAGAGACCTAAGCACAGCTGCTTTGTTATGTTAGGAAAGGTTACTCTAGCAGCTGGTAGAACCGATGGTAGGAGCTGGGGATTTCAACAGGAAGCCGAAGAGTGATGGTGGTGATCCATACAGGATGAGTGATAGAATATGCTCACAATGATCAGATTGGTGGAATGTTTTGTAAGGGGAACTCAACTCACTTTACTGACACATTCAAAGGAAGATATGAAAGAAAAAAGAGTAGTAAAGTCCTGTGGCACAGCCTGTGAACTGGAAGGATGAAATAGCCCTTGTCTGAGATGGTTCAGACAGTAAGAAGTCTAGGAGGGCGGGAGGGGTGAGTGGGGCTGAAGCCCACTACATCCAGATGTTTTAGTTCTTAGAGGGATGTGTCAGTGGGTAGTTGAATATCTGAGTGGTTCAGGAGAGGAAATGGTCGGGCTAGGAACAGACAGTCAGGAACATCAGCGAGCAATGTGTTTAAAGCGGAAAGATGGGATGATGTCACCCGTAAGAGAGGATCGAGAACTGAAGTGCTCCCACTATCAGCTACTGAGATGAGACACTCCCTTCCCATGTCTAGGAGTCAGAAAGGAAGAAGAATCAGAAAAAAAAGAAAGGATGCTCCGTAAGGAAAGGCCATGTGAAGAGGGAAAGAAAAATGTGGATACAACCTTGACATGCACTTTTAAGGTTATGAAGGAGAAAGGTATTGAAGCTGCTCAGTACAGGTACTAGTTGAGTATCGTGATGGTGTGGAATTAAATGAAAAAGTACACACATTGAATAAGCAGGCTTTCCAGTAGTTTATTGTTCACAAACTATAAAATCATAAGGTTGAGGTTGGGGGAGGGCAGTGAATTTTTAAATATCACAGACTCTTTGCTCATGAGGACATTGGTTCTATGTGAACTGGAAGGCAAAAGTGGCAGAGGGTGAGGGATATGAGAACAGGTCCCTTGTGCTAGATGCAGATAAAAGGTACTAAAACTTCTAAGGTGTTAAGGTAAATAATGTTCTAAGAAATCAACCCCCAAGGTAAAGGAAAGAGTGTACAGCAAAGCAAATATAGGAAGGTCAAACACACACACACACACACACACAAATAATGTATAAACTATACATAAATGGCATATGTACTATATATGTGTGTGTGTGTGTGTGTGTGTGTGTGTGTATAGTACAGATAGACTGTATATACACATTCGTATACCTGTGAGTGCACCACCTTTGTGTGTGTGTGTGTGTGTGTGTGTGTGTGCTTTGTGTGTGCTCTGTATGTGTTTGTGTGTGTAGTGTGTTGGGGAAGTATGAGTGCTCATTTGGAAGCACTAGAGAGTGGGCAGTGGCATATAGAAAAGCAAAGTCCCCTCCTTGACGGAAGGGAAATGTTCACT
The DNA here is from genome assembly GCF_907164565.1 of Psammomys obesus. Classification (NCBI taxonomy): domain Eukaryota; kingdom Metazoa; phylum Chordata; class Mammalia; order Rodentia; family Muridae; genus Psammomys; species Psammomys obesus. Next base: position 17,909,619 of record NW_026585644.1, read on the forward strand.
TCACTGGGGAGCTGAGCATAGAAGGTGGGTTCCCCAAGGACATCACATTCCAGGGGAACACGAGCAATTTTCATAGCACAGGGACCAGGGCTCAGGCAGAAAGCTGTAGTTTGCTGGCTAGGAAGTAGGATTTGGGGGTTCCCCACTGATTAGAATGAACATTTGTGAGCTTGATCTGTACGGGGACTTCTGAGATGCTCAGCTATAAAAGCTACTGAGAAAGCAGAGCAGAAGAGCGTGTGGAGAGCTGGCCAGGTGCTCTGTGAGTCCCTGTTGCAGGTAGTCCTCAGCTTCTGACCAGGGGACAGAGCCTCGTCCTTCATTCAGAGCTGGACTCCACGATCTTCAGGATCCAAAGACTCCATGATCTTCAGGATCCAAAGCCTCTGTCTTGACCAGATCAGTCTGTGCCTGTGGTGTCCATCTCCATGTTGAAGACTCAGTGATCATGTGATACAGCTCAGAGAACTGTACATGTTTCTGTTGTTTGAAGGGGACGACTCTGAAAAGTCAGAGGAGGAAAGCCAGCAGCTGGGGCGTTGTGAAACCACGCTTGCGGATGCTGTCTGTGGAGGTCTCACTCTCCCTTTCCCCTAACTGCGCAGACAGTGCAGCGTGACTGATTACACCAGAGAGGAAGCAGAAGCTCTGAGTTAAAGCATTTGGTAATCATGTTTACTGCAGGAAAGTACGTCCGCGTGAATAAGTCAAAACACGGTACGCAGCATTGGAGTGATTCCTTGAGTGCTGCAAGGACAGAGCGAGACGTAGAGATGATAGAATGTCCAAATCGGAACACTAGAGGAGATAAACCATCTGCTTCTGCTAACTCAGATCCACTTGAAAATGCTAATTGTATGGCAGTGGATGATTAAACTACATTAGAAACTTTTTCAGTAAGAGACACACGGCGCACTGTTCAGCAAGATGCGCTACCCAGACAGAAGCCGCTGTACCACATACACTAGGTCATCAGCGCCTCCATATGTCCTCAGAGGCCTTCCGTGACCTAGGCTCTGCTTCGCAACCCCCGTCTCTACAAAAGTCTGGGAAAAGCCTTTCTCCTGAGGAGAGCTCCAGTCCTGAAATGCTGGGTTTCTACGCTAGATGCCCTCTGCTGCTGCCGCAGAAGACAATGAAGTCCCTAATCATCATACAATCCTGGACACGTAGCCAGAGCTGAAACAGACCTGCACAAGTGTGGAACTAGAAGAGTATATGTGCAAACATATACTTGTACATATGTATACAGGCATGCATCCATACACATCTACATGCCAAATCACATGTACGCACAGACACATGTAAACATACATACTCTGTACATATGCAAGCGTACTTATACATATATATATGTGCACACAGACTATACACATGCAAACACATGTATATACATACACATGTACACATTCTTATACATGAACACACACATAGGCACACTGTTCTTCCTACAGATTACACAAGTACACCTACACATGTAGTTATACACATGTTCATAAACTCCTTCTTACATGTGCACATATGCACATAAATATACACTTATATACACTTGAACATATGTATGCACACACATGTACCACACTTTTACATATGGACACACATACACATGGAACACATACACACACTTTTAGACATGCAAGCACTCATATATATGCACACGTGGACATGTTACACAGGTACACAAATGGATACATCCATACATAGACACATACCTATACACATGCATACATCTATACATACACACGTAGCATACTCTTGCATGTACTATACACATGAACATACACTTCTTTATTATACACATACCCACACATGTGTGCACTCATGCAAACACCCTGCTCTCGGATAGAAGCCCATCCGGGGCTCTGGGTGAATTATAGCACAGGACACAGGTTCCTCTGGGCCTGAGTTGTGACATCATTGACACTGTGGTGATGGTTTTCAAGTGTGTCCTAGCTGACCTTTCTTATATTGTTTGATCTTAACCCAATGAATTTGACTGCTGAGCTGCTGTAAGAAAGCAACATGGATGAGGTCTTGTGAGAAGGAAGGATGAGCTGCTTCACAGTTCTGGGCTAGAACTCCAAGATCAAGGTGTTGGCAGGCTGCTCTGTGCTGGAAGGTACATCTCTTGCAGGCCTCTCCCCAGCAAGGAGATGGCTGTGCTCTGATGCCTGGGGTCTGTGCTTCCCTCTTCACTAAGACAAAATTTAGCCCTGCTTCCCATCCTTCCCATGACCTCCGTTTGATCTTGAAACAGCATTATCTTTATGCAGAGTCACTTTCCGAAGCGTTGGGGAGCAGACCACCATCGATTCTCTAATTCTGCAGCCTGTGACCTGGCCCACCACCAGAACTGCTATTACTGTACCCTTGATGATGTAACTAAGGCCTTCGACGTTGACTTCTGTCCTAATCACAGAGCTGGGAGGAACCTGAACTCCCATGGAGCTATGAGGCCAAAAAAGAAGTCTTTGCTCGGCCTATGAATACTCCACTTCTTTCTGTGGACTACCTGGGTGAGGCAGGAAGAGAGGCTTTGGCCTCAGGACACCCTCTCAGAAACTGTATGGTCTAGATGTCTGTACCAAGGACCACTTCCCCTGAGGAAAATAGGGTAGCTTTCAGTCTTTGGCTACATCTTTGTGCCTTTCTTCTGAACCCCAGCATCCTGAGTGTGAGGAATGTTCCAAGTCGGAGATATTATCACTCATATCAGCACCAGCAACAGAATGACCCCTTTGCCCACCACCACTGCTAGAAGGAAGTCAAGAGAATCTTCCTCCCTCAACTTGGCAGCAATAACTGCAAACACCCACCATTCCCTCCACAGGAGATCTCAATGATGGGACAGACTCCCCCAAGGAGCTGAGATAGTTGCTTGGAAGAAAGAAACAAGGAGGATAGCACAGAGACACTGCAGCACAAACGCTTGACAGGAAGAAAACTGATGATGGTAGGAACTAAGTTCTGGGTAGAAAACAGAGAACTGACAATTCCTTTCTGCCTTGCCCTCATCCCTGAGGCCTGTTGGCAGGTCTGGGATGACATGGTGGGCTGGGTGGAGACAGTTGCATATCCTGGGCTGCAATCCCTTGCTCTCTTAACTCTTCCAACACCCACAACAGCAAATTATCATCATTCTACTCACATATGAAGCATCTCACAAAATGTCCTGCAGAGCTCCAGGCAGTTAGTAGTAGGATTAAGGTTAGGACTTCGGTCTACTTAAGGCAACATTCTCTGCATTAGACTTATATATTAGCTACTATTCTCACTGCCGTGATAAAAAAATATATCTGAAATAGGAAACTTAAGCAAAGAAAGGCTTATTCTGGCTCACTGTTCAAAGGTACATGCAGACCTGGTGGCATATCGCAGTAGCAGGAGTGTGAGGGAAGCTGGTCACACTTCATTTCAAGAATACTGGGGCTTGGCTTGCTCTCTCCTTTTTCTTCTGTCAAGGGCCCCCCCTGGGATGGTAGTGTACATTACATTTTTAGGTTGGACTTTTCCATCTCAGCTATTACAATCTAGAAGTGCAATACATTCCTAGCAGTTTGCCTCCTACATGATTCTAGAGCCTGCCTAGTTGTAACTATTACTAACTAGCACAACTTAATATTAACAAATAACAAAAACTAACCTTCATGTTCTGATGTGTCGACTGTCAGCTTGACAAGATCTAGAATTCCCTAGATGGAACACAGATGTGTGGACATAGCTGCAAGTGAGTCAGTAGATGTGCTGCAAGTGAGTCAGTAGGTGTCCTCATTTATGGCAGGGAGATGTATCTTTAACATGGGTAGCACCGTCCCGTGGGATAAAGGACTAGACTAAATAAAAAGGAGAAAGTGAGCTGAACACCATTACCACTCTCTCTCTGCTTCCTAACGACGGGTGCAATGTAACCAGCTGCTTCATGCTTCTGCTACAATCCCTTCTTCACCAGATGGGCTTCCTTAAGTTGCTTTGGCCAGGGTATTTGGTCACAGGAAGTAATGTAACTAACACAATTAACTGTAGTTCTACAGGATTCCACGTACTTCAGATGCCCTTACCAGGTCTCTGTGGAACCCGTTATGGTGGTGGGTGTGGGTGGTTAATCTCCACTCTGCAGATGTTAAAGCAAAAAGATGTGTAGTCTGTATCAACACTTGAGTCAGATGGCGCTACAGTCCCTCACCTGGTCTGTCTTCTAGGTGCTCAGCATAGTGAGAATTTACTCAGTTGCTATAGTCCTACAAACTGGGTGGTTAAAGACTCAGTGCTGGAGGTTTAAGGGCGAGGCCGAAGCGTTGGTTAATACTTCACTCTGAAGCGTGTAGATGTTGCCTTCTCCCCCTGTCCTCACAATAACCTACTTATTGCATACCAGTTATCTAATTAAACCGTAATTACTCTTTTAAAGACCAGCTTTCTGTGATAGCACATGTCTGTAATCCCAGCACTTGGGAGACCGAGGCAATAGATTTAAAAATTTTAGGCTAGTTTGGAATACATAGTGAGTTCAAGCCCAGCCAGTGCTCTAAGAGAGACTTTGTCTCAGAGAAAAGGACTCAACCCTCAATTCTCAAATATAATCATATTCTTATCCTGGGCTCTCAAACTCTGAAGAAATGTAATCTGAATTTACAGAGACACAGTTCAGCCAACTCTTACACATCCTTTCTCTCCAATTAGCTATGGTCATCCTACGTGGATGTATGGGCACTGCATATAGTTGATGAGGTGGCTTAATATTCCTTCCCCAGAGAGTCTCACCTTATACTTTGCAGTTGTATAGTTATCAGCTGATTTTCTTTTCCAGAAATCCACCATTCCTCATTTCCAAACTTAAATTGCGTAAACAGTCTGAGACAGTTGGAGAAGGGCAAAGGTAGGGACGAAAGTCAGACATGTTGCCTGCAAGACAGTGTGTTGTTTACTCTGAAGTCAGAGTTATAAAAATTTACAGTTCCATGGAGGAAAATATTTGTTACAACATGACTATAAAATAGAGAAATAAAATATCACACAAAAACATGACTATGATTTGCAGTAAATGCATAAATGAAAGAATACAAGTGGGTAGGAGAGATACTCAAATTGTTCACATGGGTTATCTATGAGCCACTGTGGAGACAGCAATGTTTTCCTTTTCCTTAGGAAATAATTGACTTATTAACTACTACTTCTTGCTCCTTGGGCAAATCAGTAATAACCTTAAAATTAACTTGAAGTTTATTATGGATACTGTCTTATAACTGGGCTTCTTTCCAGAAGGAAGAGTCTGTCTCCCCATGAGCACACAAAGTCACAGACCTTGTTTACAAGGCTGCTGTCTTTGTTATTCCTGAAGATTTGGGAATCTCTTAGGACATCACTCTCACCTAAATATGGATCAGGAAAGGTTCTCAGAGCCACCTTGTTTGGTAAATAAGAGCTTGATCAATGTCATAATGGGGCATTGCTAGGCACAAATTCTATTGCTTATTAGTTTTTTGTTGTTCTTTTTTCTGTGCATTGAAATCTGCTTTTCCTTTAAATTGCAGGTTAGGGTTGGAGATATAGCCCAGTGGGTAGACTATTTGCATAGCATGCACAGGTCCTAGGTTCAATCCCAAATACCAAACAAAGAAATAAATACACAAATAAATGGAAGAGCCAATTTAAGACAGGTACAATAGATGAAAAAGTTTCCAGAATTATTTTCAAGCAGGGAAGGAAGACACTGCAAGGGATGGGTCTGCTTCTGCAAATAGTAGCTTAAAATTTATTTTTAACACACATACTGCAGAATCAAAATGTTAAATTCTGAACCAAATCCCAATGCACTAGAGTGACCAACGAATTTGTTTTTTAACTATTGGGCTCACATGTTGTGGAATAGATGAGACCTTCCTTTGCTCTAGTGCCTTTTCATGAACATATCAAATTCACATCAAAAGTACCCTGCCAATGCAGATTCTAGCTCTGATGACCTTCAGAAGAGTTGGGGCTCTACAAGGTGGGTTCCGTGAAGATCAGGTGTATACTGGTCATTGTTATAGCCTAATGTGAGCGTTCCTCTGTCAATGTTGGCTAGATCAGCTGCCCCCTGGTTGGTCACATTCCCTGTCAGGTTTGTTACCATTTATGAAATAAGGAGAGAAAATGAAGCACATACGTGTGATTCTGTCTTACTGCAGGTAATTTTGTGGCTTCAAGTGATGTATTCGTGTTTCCTTTGCTGCCATTTGCTTTTCACTTGGTTTTTCTATTTGTCTAGTTTTTAAATTCATGATTTAGTTATAACAATAATTAGATATGTTTGGTTAGCTATAAGAAAAGTAAGATATTTCTGACAAGTTGCATAATTTTTAAATAAAAATTTTTCTCATTTGCATTTTAAGCTTTTTCAAATGATTCCTAAATTAAGTCTTAAGAATGCAAAACATGTTTTGTTTTTTTTAAAAAAAAGAGACTGGGCTGGGAGTAGCTCAGGCAGTAAAGCACTTGCTGCACAAGTATGAGGGCCCGAGTTCAAATCTCCAGCACCCATGGAAAAAGTCTGCACCCATAATACCAACACCAAGAAGGAGCCCACCCAACCCAGTTGAGTTTCTGACTCCCAGGCCACCCAAAGGATGTCTCAAAATATACAGTCATGAGCAATTGAGAAAGAGACAGAGGAAGATTAAGTATTGGCCTCTGGCTTCTACATGTATGCACACACACACACACACACACACACACACACACACACGCACATATATGCAACCCTGCACACAACTGCTAACACAGGAGCATACATGCACACATATTCACATACAGAAGGTCACTCAGAATCACATATCTTTATGAATCAAGACGTTTTAATCTTTCACAGTCCTAACAAAATAAAAATAACTTAGTAGAATAAGACTGGGGAGCCATTTGTATACCTGACTGGAAAGATGCCCACATAACCTCATTTTAGAATTACTTATATTATGGAAAGAATATGTTATAAATTTAAGCTAATGAAACAAACTTATTTGCATTAATAAAATTCCAAAACTTGTCCATCAATTGCTTTATATTTTACAGGCTTACCCAAGTTCCTTTGAAACTAGAATTCCTTTTATTTTCTTAAGTTTGATAAATATTCACATAGACTTATGCTGGACCAAGAGCAGCCAACATAGCCCCAGTGATTATTTAATACCAAAAGCAGGAGTTCTTTGATATCACAAGGCTGCATTAATATTTTCCCAGAACTTGTGTTCAGTCATCCAATAATCAATCCTTGAACTTCATTGGCATTTCTCATGCTGTGTGAGTTATTTAAACTAAACCGAGATTTTGGATTTTTTTTTTCCTGGAAGTAGCCGTCTCTTCTTTGATTCTGTTGTTAACAGTTACATTAATAATAGTGGACTGAAAGATCCCTCCAGCCTGCTATGACAAAGGAAAATGGGAATGAAATTCTCATCTCTTGCAACTTATGCTATAGAGCACCCCCCTTTTTTGAGCTTTCACCTTCAAGATGCATAAAACCAAACCTACAGACCTGTCACCAGACTCCTGTCTTGAACTCCGCTCTTAGGTTCACTCTGACATTTTACACTTAACATTGGATACAAGCCTACCTGTTCTTGAAGCCTGTGAATTCCATTCATCAGATTTAGCCAGAAACTCTCATGGTTTAACCCATGTGACATCCATATCAGGTCATAAAGAGTTGTGTTAGTTACTTTTTGTTGCTGTGATAAAACAGCATGACAGAGGCAGATAGAAGAAAGTGTGTTTGGACTCACAGTACCAGAAGGAGAATCAATAATGATGGGAAACATGGTAGCATGTGACTGGATTAGGAAGTTCAGAGATTTCATCTACAGTCACACATGGAAAACAGAGGGAAAAAAACTGGAAGTGGAGTGAGGCAATATACTCTCAAAGCCTGACACCTGTGATGTACATCCTCCAACAAGTCTCCTTATTCTGATGGTCCATAACCTCCCCAAATAGCATCACCAACAGGGGACCAACTGTAAATATAGGAGCCTATGGGAGACATTTCTCATCCAACCACCACAGGATCTAACAGTGACTATGGAGTACCCTTATCCTCACGAGTTCCCACTTTAGTTGGATGATGGAGAGGGTCTGGGCTCAGAATGGAAAGGGAGCCTTTATGTTATAATTTAGTAATTATAAAAATGCTTGATTTTCTCATTTGCATTGCTTCTCTGAGCAGAGTATAGCTGCTGTGAGGCTGTTCATAAACCAACCCAATAAAATGGAGAAACAGAGCATCACACCCAGGATGACATTCAGGGTTACTGTTCCTTACACATGCCCATAACAGCAACACTGCCGGGTTCCGGGTTCCTTCTCATCAGATTAAGCAGAAGCATTCTCAACTGGTCTATCCACAGTCACAGGAAACTCAGGCTTCCTAGGAAAAGTTCTTCATTAACAAATGGAAATGCAGACCAAAGAGATGAAAATAACTTCCCCAAATAAGCCTACAAATCAATGACTGGCACTAGCAAAGAGTCTGTGGTTACCGACATACTTCTATCCTCATGTTCGTTTATTCATCTGCCTGCTAATTATTGTTTGCTCATTGGTTGGTTGTTGAATTCATTGATTGATTTGTCCATTCATTTGTTTACTCACAGATCTGGGTAATAAAAGACACTGTAGATGATAAGACTAAAGACCACATTTTATCCAAACAAACAAAAAAAAAAATCATAGACTCAAACATGTTAGTATTATTTGACCTTAAGAACAAGTATCTCAAATTCAGGAACCACTATTTAATATTTGCTGCATCTTCAAAGCTGGTATGGACATACCATGACTGAACTCTTGTCATCCTACCCTGTCCCCGTGCCAGCAGGATGCCTTGAGGAATTCTGGTAACCTTACTGTTTAGAAGGACCAGCAGACCACTGGTGATACAATGGTGGTGTCAGTCAAGGTGAAAATAAGAAAACAACCACTTTCAGTGTTTCATACAGAGGAAATCGGTGCAGAAAACTGACCACACAGGCCTTAGGAGTACTGGAATCTCAGCAAGATCAGGTCACAGGACAATCAAAACAGAAAGCTGCTGAGAACCACAGGAGTCAACATCACCAAATGAAAATTCAGCTCCAGAAGACCATCTGTAGTAGGAGCAGATGACACAATTATGGGAGCCGCCACCCAAAGGGAAAGGAAAGAAGAGCCTCCTTATAGTTTGGATGGAAAATGTTCTCAATATGTTTAGGTGTTTGAGTACTTGGTCGTCATATGATTTGGGGGACATCGTAGAAATGCCAGGAAAAAGTGTGTCCCTGGGGGTGGAGCTTGAGTTTTGATAGTGCTCACTTTTCTGTCTGTACTCTGCTTCTTAACTGCAGACTAGATGTAACCACCTACCTCATGTTCTTGCATCCATGCCCCCCCCCCCATGATGGGATCTACCTCCTAGAACTATGAGCCACAGTAAGCCTCTCCTCCCTTAAAATGCTTCTTCTCAGGTCTTTGGTCACAACAAGAGAAGTAAGTAACTGATAGGAGCTAGCCCCTCCCTTCCTCCCACCTTCCAATTTCCCTATACAGCGTCCCATTGTTGAAAGTGGGCTGAAAGTCAGCTTGACTTTCAGGGAACCTCGGAAAGTCGGCCTGCAGCTGCAGAGCGTGGTAAGGAAAGAGAAAGGAGGTATTTGTAAGCAAGACTGTCTAGTCGTGCTTGGGACTCTCCATCCCATGCTAAAATTTTATATATCTCTCCTCACATCTTGGTCAGACTCATAATCCACATCTTAATTTCTGAAAGAGAATTTTCTTTGTTTTTGCAAGAGAGTCTAAGAATATAGGATTCTGGGCTCTTAATTCTTAAGTTTGCTAAACAGATTAAAATGTGATATTTGACATGATACTATAAAATGGTATTCTTGGCATGTGCCTACACAATAAAGGAAAATAAATATTTGTGTAAAGAGACAGATTTGGGTTTATAATCTTAAAAAAAATCTCATTAAGTAAAAATATATGTTAGCATATGTTATTAGAAAGCAATCTATCTTTATTTAGCTCAGTGTCCTCAAACAACTCTAAGTCCTAATGAATATTGTTTACACAAATAGACACACACACACAATCAGAGATTTATCAGTTTATAACAGAATCTGCACTGGATGATTTATAGAATAAGCTCTTTATGAAGAAATGTCATACCCTTCTCATGAAAATACTATAAATCCTGATGCAGGTGACAGTACAGGGTGGCTGGGTGCGGGTATTTCAAAGCCAGCTTCACACAACTCCCAATTTCAGTCTCACCATCATTTTATAGTCACGTATCAGGATTAAACAGATTTGCTCAAATTCTTAGCAATTAACTATGACATAAGCTAAAATTACATGCAGTCAGTAGATAGGCTTAACACCCACTTTAATATGAATTACTACTGTGCAAATCTGTCAAGAATTGAGGAAGCTGAAAAGCCACTGGAATTTTTGAATAAGGGAGCATGCATGCCCTGATGTTCTTGAGTTCTTCCCCGAAGCTTCTATGAACTCGGCAGACCAAGTACCATATTTGGGCTCTCACAGCAGGCGCTATTAGCTCTTTAGTCCAAATAGAGAACTTTGAAATTAATAAGTTTTCCCAAAGATCGTTTGGCCAGGCACTGGTCGGGCTAGAAGCTTGACCGGTTAACTGACCCCATGTATAAAAGTCTTTCCAACCTCGCATGCCCCAGAATCTGCCTCCAAGCCTTATGCTGTTTTCTGAGACAGCCAACAGAGCCACTGTAACCGCTCTAAGCTATTCCCAGAGGCCAGCCCAGGTGTTGGACTCCCGGCCTTGCCTGTCCTGGAATATGCTTGCTAGGGACTTTTTGTGAAGGGCATCTAACATAATAACCTATTATGATGATTACCATCATTATTATCAGGATCCTTTCTCTGAAATAATTTCTGTAAAATATATTTACTAAAGCAGAAAAGTACTTGAAAAAAAATGCTAATCCATCTGATACCACACAAACCCCAGATGGCCTTGTTTTAAGTGGAGGGAGACACCACCATAATAACCAGCATTACCATCAATTCCTGCAGCGGCAGATGTGAAAGTGATAAAGATGCTGGGACGCTCCCACAGAAGTTCAGAATATCTTCCCATCGCGAGACACAAAAGCAGGAATCCTGTTAAAGAATGGGTTCTATGCAGTCACATTTTAACTCTCCCAGCATCTCTATGCCCCAGATGGCCCCGTGTTTAATGGGAGGAGAATAATAGTCACTTTGTGAGCCATTCAGGGGAAATTACAGAAGTATGGAAACTGCCCTGTGTATCTTTATTCAATTTTCTTTCCTTCCCCCAGCAGGGGAAAATAAAAGGAATGTGGCATGGTTGCTTGCAGCTGAGGGAACCATTTTGACTTCTATAAGGAGAAGATATTGGAATGAGTTCTGCCCTGGGCTCTGCCCAACCCGGGTTGGTAACAGGAGAGCAGAAAGAGGACCTGTTCTATGCATGACCTTCCCTCCATTAGCTCTATACTCACAGATCCACACATAGGCAAACACAGTCAATATGCATGAAGCTGTAGAATTAAAGGCTGGGGCCATTGCCAGAATCCAGGACAGAGGTCCTGGATTTCCTGCAACTTTGGTTCAGCTATAGGGTTAAACTGCTAAATATAAAATGGTGTTGATGACATCTTCAGATCCCAAATACCTAATTACAAACACATCGAAAGTAGAAAGGACTTGTAGCGTTTTTCTTTCTGTGGGTTTTTGTTTTTTTTTTTTTACTTGTTTGTCTGATTATTTGATAGAGTCTCCTGTAAACCAGGCTGGCATCTAATTCAGTGTGTAGCCAAGGATGATGTTGAACTTCTGATCCTCTCAAGTGTTGAGAATATAGATGTGAGTCACTATACCTTGCTTATGTGAGATTAAGATTGAACTCGGGTTTTTGTGCATCCTCGACATACTCTCCACGAACTAAGCTCTACCCACAGGCCCTTTCTCTAAATTTGTGATGGGCAATGTAAAATCCAGTGGCTCATGTGGCTATAGGTATACTTGAATGTGAACTAATTAAAAGTGATATGAAAAAAAGAAACATAATGTCACACTTTGCATTTCAAGTGCTCAGTGACTGCATGTGGCCAGCGAATGCCAAAAAATGTATATCAGGCAAACGGCGTTTCCATCACCACAGACACACTGGAAAGCAACCCTGCCCTTAGATGCTTAGCGCACTTAAATCATATTAGAAAGTAGAGCCACTGGCTTTTATGGATAAGAGACCAGGGAAAGCAAGAGCCCAGTGCTTCCATTTAAATAGAAAATGTTTTCAAGAGAATGACATTGTTCAAAGCTTTGGCCACCATGAGATCCTACGGAAAACCCTCATTTGCTATGAACTTTTATATTCTTAAAGTACCCAGGCTTTAGTTTGTATGATTCTCAAGGACAAAATTGTCATTCCTTTGTGTGTCCTGAGAGCTTCTCACCTTAATCTAGCAGATTTGCATAAGATGAGCAGAAGGATCGCTGTGTCTGCCTGGGGTTGGGGTCAGTCTGCCAGCCAAGACCACATGCATTGGACACAACAGCCACATGCTTAAAGAAGCCAGTGAAGGCACTGAAGTCTTGGCTAGGAGGTGACAGTGGGGCCTCAGAGATTCTGTCACAGAACACAGCACCAGGCCAGCTAGATGGCTCAGCATAAAGAGATGCTTGAGCCTTGAGCCAATCCTGATAATCTGAGTTGAGTTCCTGAGTTTAATCCCAGAACACACACACACACACACACAGAGAGAGAGAGAGAGAGAGAGAGAGAGAGAGAGAGAGAAAGAGAGAGAGAGAGAGAGATTCAAATAAAGACAGAGAGACAGAGAGATAGATATAGAGGGAGACAAGAGATAAAGAGAGAGGAGGAGAGGGGGAGAGAAGAATAACTTTTTAAGTGCAGCAGCTGCGAAGGGCACACTTACAAGGTGTAATCAGCAGAGGCAGCTCTATTTTCCCTCAGCATGTTGAACAGTTTTAAAAGTAAAAGTTAAGCAGAACTTACCTAAAGGAAGGTGAGATCACAGAGGTTGCCCTAGGCAGAAACTAAGACACAACAAAAGCAACGGCATAGCAAAAATAACCTACAAACCACCCCCGGCCACTGGAGGTCTTGCTCACTGACTCTGACTTGGTGTACATGAATCTTCAGGTGCTTGGCCCACATCTCTTTGCTTTTGTCCCAGCTAAGGGAGCAGAACAGACAGAGGGAAGGTTGGGGAAGAAGCAGAGTCAGGAAAGTGTGGGAGGCTGGGTGGACTTTGGCTGCTTGATGCTGGAGAAAAATGGTAGAATCTGGATGTGGGACAGCCCTCAGTCACCCAATAAGCACTGACCTTGTATGCTTCTGTGACAAGCAATTATTTTTCCAAGGCATTGAGGCAGTTATTATGAGAAAAGGGAGGTGGGTGAGATTTCCTGCCCATGCTTTTAACAACCCTGCTTTGGGGGTGGCCACAGTCATATTGTCAGGATTTTGCCATCTGAGGGGTAACCCAGTTTTATGTGGATGGGAACATCCCAGAATGGCAACGATGGTGAAAGGAGAACCACTTCACCTCCATTCCCCTCAGAACTTCCGGAGAGAGCTCCTGACACAGGGTAGTGTTCTCCAGCAATGCGTGTGGGACTTCTGACGCAGGTGCACCCAGACAAGAGCCGCCATCCCAGAAATCGCATGCCCTCCCCCTTCAGTCCATTTCTGACTCTTTTTTGAAGCAAGCAGCAGTTAAATGTTTAAATTGAGCCTTAAAGCCATTTCCTGAAAGAGTTAACAGAATATAACCCATCATAAAAGGGGGAAAGGCTCATTTATCCTCAAATTACACAGGAGTCTCTTGTCTCCATCGAGGCTGGAGGCTGGAGAGCATTTGCTCTTAAAAGCTATTTTTTCCTCAGAAACAATGGAGCAGGTGCGTGGCCCTCCAGCGCCTAGTGCATTCATCCTGGGAGGCAGGAAGGTGCTCTCACACCTGTTTCTTCTTTTTTATTCACTCCTGGCTTGGCTAATTTGCCCAATGTCAAGATTGGTATGGCCAAGTCTGCCAGTGAGAATTACAAGTGCCTAGCTGCCTAGACTTTTTACTCTGGGCATTTGGACAGTACCTGCAGCATTTCCTTTCTAAGTAACAGATAGGCGAAGAGCTTGTTTCTTTTTTTTTTTAAGTGTTAAAGTCATTCAACTGTGACTTGCACGTGGCACACATGGCTAAGGGTGCTGGACAACTAAAATGAGACATTATTACCATTCTGATTAGCTAAGGGAAAGGACCTCTAATCATCAGGTCTTCTGTCTCAGAAACAGATGCGTAAGTATTCAAAATGTCCAGAGAGAAATAGGAAGAAGAGAAAAAATGGCAAGTGGCTAAGTGTCTGTGTTCTTCTGTCCTCAGCGGGCTGTCTCCTCTCAGAACTTGTGAGCCAAACACTTTTTAGTTTCCTTTAGGAAGCAGCCTGCTAGGGAGTCATTTCTGCAGACTCTTCCTCCCTAACAAGCCTTCATTTTATTCTAGCAGATAGAATCTAGCTTTATATATTTTCATATATTCATCTCAGTTTGCTCTGAAATCAGGTGGATATGGGAACTACATTGGTTAGAAAAAGTCAGAAATAATAAACTGTTATAATTGTACACATTTTAAAGATCATATTAATTTATCCATGACCAGTGGCTGATATTATGCAAGTATTTTTTTTTTTCCGACAGTTTCTTTGTGTGGCCTTTGCTAGATGTCCTGGAATCACTCTGTAGACCAGGCTGGCCTCAAACTCAAAAATCCAACTACCTCTGCCTTCTGATTAAAAGCATGTGCCCCCATGCCCAGCTTAATATTTGTATTTCTGAAATTTCTAAATCAGCCTTTTGAAGTCTGACAAACTCCCTCATAAGACAAAGGCTTAGAAGAAACATTTGATATATTTGAATAATGTGTAGCAAATTATTGAATATAAACTTACTTTCATATTTTATGTTGCTTATTTAAATATTTAGAATATGGTTTTAATTACCATGAAGCTTTGCTAAACACCCACCTGTCAGTAAAGAACTGATTATTTATTTATTTATTTATTTACATTCACATTCTCCAGAAAGGAAAACAGGTGTGAAAACCTGCAGGTATTTATCCACCAACAAAAAATAAAGGATATCTGTGAAGTATTCAGGAAGATGTAAACATGAGCAGAACCTTAAAGCTGAAATACATCACTGTGTGATTACAAACCCAAGAAGTAAAGACAATCCCAGCGAACAGGGAGAGGTACTTTGGTGGGATTGTGTCAGGGAGACACATGTTTATGTGAGTGCATGTATACATTTGTGTTCATACAATTATGTAAAGGTCAGAGGACAGCTCAAGAAAATGTGATCTCTCTTGGAAGCCATTCAACTCTATTTATTTGAGCCAGGGTCTCCAATTGCCCTGCATCTTACAATAAGGCTAGCCTAGTTGGCCAATGATCACCAGGGATCAGCATATCTCTGACTCTCCAACACTGCGATTATAAGTGTATGCTACTATGCTCAGCTGGCTTATTGTCTTGTTTTGTTTTGATTTGGTTTGGTTGTTTGTTTTAGGTAGGTTCTCAGGATCGAGCTCAGGTCCTTGTGATTGTAAAGCAAGCATTTTACCGATCAAATCGCCCAACCTGGGAATGCCATTCTTACTCTTGACTGTGACACGAGGGATCTTAGAGCATTCTGAGGTGGCCACCTGTTTTCAGAGTGCATTATGGTGAGCTTAGTAATTATGCTGTAATGGAAACAAAATCTCCAGGACCTTCTAAGAAGCAGATCAGCAAGAAGGATGGTCAAATGAGATTTCCAGCAGAGTCACAGGTGTCTAGTCTTAGTCAGTTGAAATAGGAATGGGTTGTTTTGGCTTTAATCTATAGTTCTAAATACCCATCACGGGATAAGGGTTTGCCCCTGACAAGTAGAGCTGTGGATGAAGGGCACACGAGAGAGCTTACTACATTGGGCTACTGGTCAGAATGTAGGAGATTAAGTGCTTACCAATAGTTGCCTCTGGCTGGGAGCTCTTGTCATTAATAAAGAATGGACTTTATACCTAGCTGTGATATGTCAGCTTAGACTCCAGAGTTCATTCACAGAGGAATCAAGGCTAGGATGGGTACCAGCATGTTTATTCTCCTTCCAAGTTTGAATTAGTCGTCACATTTTTACTTGGTGTGGTATGGCAAAATAGGTCCATCAGAATACTTATGAAAACACAGTGCTCTGGAAGCATTACTAACATGTGTTAACTGTCCCTATTACAGCCAGTTCTGTGTAATGTCATGGTTCTTCCCCTGTGCAGAAATGTGGTTCCAAGAACTCTCTCCTCTGCCCTGTGGTAACAGCAGCATAAACACCAGGACAGGAATGTTCTCTAGCACCTCTCTCCCTGCCTTTGCCATTTCAGAACTAGGACTTTTCCGTTTTTTTTTCCTTGTTTCAACTCTTTTATTTATTAAAATTTTTTTATTAATTACACTGTATTTACTTTGTATCCCCCTCCTCTAGTTCCCTCCCTCCTCCCCTTCCAATTCCTCCCTTCCTACCTCTTCTCCACGCATGCCCATCCCCCAGTCCACTGGTAGGGGAGGGCTTTTTTTCTTTCCTTCTAATCCTAGTCTGTTAGGTCTCATCAAGAGTGGCTGCATTGTCTTCCTCTGTGGCCTTGTAAGGCTGATCCCCCCTCAGAGGGAGGTGATCAAAGAGCAGGCCAATCAGTTCTTGTCAGAGACAGTTCCTGTTCCCATTAGTATGGAACCCACTTGGAGACTGAACTGTCATGGGCTACATCTGTGCAGGGGTTCTAGGTTATCTCTATGCATGCTACTTGGTTGGAGTACCAGTCTCAGGGAAGACCCCTGTACTCAGATTTTTTGGTTCTGACTTTTCAATGGATTCTTTTTCTCATTCAGCCCACCGAGCCTTGGCTGCCCACTCATACCCATGCAATTCACAACCAACCTGAGTATCTTCAACTGTGGAACTTTGTCCTTACCTATTAAATCAATATGCAAATCCACTTAGCATTTATTTAGCATCCACTCCAGGTGAGGCACTGCATTAAGTACTTCCCTATATGCTAGATTCAGGGCCATGGATATTCGTGTGCAACTTGTTATTACCTCATCTTTAAGCAATAAAGAAAGTCTTTGTCAAGGGCACTCATCTTGTATGCTACAAACCAAACCAAACCAGAACTCAGTGCAGCTTGGCGTGAGCCCCACTCCTTCCTGGATAGAGAGTAGGTGCCCTTTCCTGTTACATTCACCCTCCTGGGTCCTTCATCTATGGCCCAGTCAGGTCCTCAGACATATTGATGCTTTTAGCATTGAGTTGCTGAGCTGGCTAGTTTTAGGTAAACTTGACACAAACAATTGAGAAAAGGCCTTCATAAGTTCAGGCTATAGATGAGCCTATTGGGCATTGCTTAATTAGTGGTTGATAGGGAAGGCATGGCCCACCATGGGTAGTGGTCCTGGGTTCTATAAGGAAATAGACTGAGCAAGCATGGGAAACAAGCCAGTAAGCAGCACCCCTCCATGGCCTCTGCATCAGCTCCTGCCTCCAGGTTCCTGTGTGAGTTCCTTGATGTCCTTCAGTAACGGACTATGATATGCAAGTATAAGCCAAATAAATCCTGTCTTCCACACCTTGCTTTTGTTCGTGGTGTTTCATCACAGCAAGAGAAAACCCAACTAAAACAGTAGCTGACTACAGTCTGGATATTTATCTACCTTTTTGACCTCAGCTTTGATCCTGGTATCCTCCTGCTCATTATACTTGACTTCAGTGTGTCAAAATCAGAACAAGACAGGGCACATTGAAATTAAGGCAGTATCCAATGAGACAAGTTAATTACTACCTGGGGAAACATAATTTTTTTAAATTTCCCAAAAGCAAATTGTTTTTCATTTCTTAATTTAGGGATTTATGTTCATAGCTGAAAGAATTATTCCTTCCTGACTATTAGGATTGAAATATTTAGTCAAGGACAATCTGCCTTTTCTAAAATATAAAATAAGTTCTCACAACTCACATATTCACTGTGGGTCTATCATGGATACATATCCTCCATCATAATGATGTAAAATAATGTAAAGATCAGTAACGAGTCTTTATGCCCCTTGATTAATCTGTCTCCCCAAAATCTCCCAGACCAAGTCAAACTTAGGAATGAATGCTTAGGCCTCCCATTTGGTACCCGATTTTCATTCTGGGCACCTCTGCACGTACTTTGCCTTCATTAGACTCAGGATACCCCAAGAAGGCTAATCCTTGCTTCCACCTAGATCAGAAGCAAATATGGGGGCAAAGTAAAAGATAAAAGGGGGAGCAGTACCAAGGGTATGGGAGAAAGAGAGGGTGTGGTAATGCCAGAGAGCATCACAGACAGCCAAGGAGGACTCAGCTATACTGCAGGTTCCCCACATATCAGCAAGTACAGCCAACAGAAAGCTAGTGCCTACCCTGTTTCGGGTGGGCTCCCTGCTTTCTTTTTCAAATGTTAGTGCCTTTGGTGGGCAGTGTCCTGTCCTGAGGCAGCTGGTCCTCAGCATCAGCAGATGGGAAGCAGGGAGTAAACGAGAGATGATATCAAGATAGGAAGACAGATAGCCCACCCCCAGGAACCCACTTCCTCCTGCAAGGCCCTACCTCCGAAAAGTTTCACAGCCTTGTAAAACAGCTGGGGATGAAGCATTCAAGCATGAGCCTGTGGGGGACAGGAGTTATCATGTAGAACAGAGCCACAGCAGAGTAGGTGTGATGCACACAGACTTATAAGTGTCTATTGTTTAATTATTTAGAATGAGGTCTTCAGACTACCTGAGGTCAGTGTGACACTGTGCCCCATAGGCCCTGTGACACCTCCCTTGAGGGAGCTGAGAAGAGGGAAGGATCTTCCTACTGTTTGCTTGGGTATTTCCAGTTATTTAAAATTTATGTCACACTTATTTCAACATAAAAACCAAAGAACTTTATTCATGCTATAAGTATACAGCCTAAAACTGGTTCTTCCTTTTAAAAAACACTGTAGAAAATATGCCAAAATGAGCAGAATTTTGTTCAATAGTGAGATGGTGGGTTTTTTTTTCCCTCCCTTTACAGATAGCCTCCCACATTATTCTACCTTTTCAATAGTATTTAAGTACACGTCAGTGCGCTTTAACTAATATTTAAAAGAAAATGTAGTTTTGTGGCATAGTTGTCTTAGGGAGAAAAAAAAAAGCTGTCTTGAAGATTTTCTCAATATTAAGACAGAATAGGAAAGATTTTGTAAAAATTCTTTCAGAAGCGAACTCCTTTCATCAACCTAACTATTTAGGCAGATCTTCTGAGCCGTGACACTTCAAATAAAAGGAAAACTGTTCTGAATGCCTGGAAATTCACCAGTAAGGATTTAGAACATTACTTCAGACTTCCAAGTACTGTTCGCAGAAACGAAGCCACAGGCTGACCCTGAGCAGAACTGGATTATCGCAGCGACCTAGTTAGTCTTTGCTTGTATGCTTTGAGGTACTAGCCATGAAGACAAAAGCGATGGTGTACCTTTAGCTATCGGTGGTAATATTTTATGGTTTGCTGAGTAAATCATTTTTTTATTAAATGGATAAGCTAGTGTTTTATATCAATCGGTCAAAATCCGTAGCTTACAATATTTGATGTACCACATAGTAAGCAAACTATTTTGCATTTTAACTATATATTAATAACAGTTATTCCTAATTAATCCACTCTGATATCACACTAGTACTATTTACTCCAATTAACCTATTATATTTTACATTAACATTTCTAATGACCCCTAGTAGCATGTCAACTTAATTTTCTTGGTAAGAATTGTAATTGTAATTATAATTAGTTATAATTATAATTATATACCTATGTTATAATAGCGAGATAAGTACTCTTGCTGTGCAGAGATCCAGGGTTTAACATGACATGCTTCTGCTAGAAACAGTGGAATAAAGGAGGTTTTTTTGTTGCCTTGCTTTCTTCTAGGTATGTTCTTCATGGCCAGAGAAGTTAGTACAATGGCCAGTTGATGGGTGTCTTAGGAGATGCTCTGTGAGTCTGTATCGTCATGGCCCCCAAACCTGCATCTTAAGAACTGAAGAACTTGGCAGTAATTACACGGCAACGAGAGACAAAAAAACCTCACAGTACACACTCAGATCCCAGGCATCATTCCTAATGTTTTGCTGGGTTTAGCATATTACAGCCCGTGAGGGGAGGCAGTAATTTGGATTCCTTTTAGAGATGAGGAAAGTGAAAGTTACAGGATGCTGTCCCTGGTTCAGTGGAACTAGTAAATGAGTGATTCTCTCTCACAAAGTAGCTTCAGCATTTACACTTAATAACTCACTATGCTGCATCCAGCAACAATCTTCAGCCCTATGCTCAAGAACACTGTCCTTCATCTTCATGTTTAAAGTACATCTCCCATTTGCCACCAAACAGCCTCTTAGACTTATCTCCCATTCTTTCTTCTCCCATTCAGATAGAAACCTCAGCTCTCTGATGTGCCTTTCGGTTGCCAATTCCCTGATCGTATTTACCCAGCTTTCTCTTACTCAGTGTCCTCACTACGCTGGTTCCAGGCATTATTTTACCAGCCCTGTTGAGAGTTCTCAGTGACAAATGCCACACAGATACACAAATGTGGCACTCAGGACAGAGAGCAGTGATGTCACAGCTAGAAGCCAGAGGACTCTTCTCTGCTTGAATAATTTAGAACAGTTCTGGGGCCTGTTTAGAGTGGTCCTGTTGATGGAGATAATCCCATTCTCATTCTCATCACTAGATGAAGGTTCTGATGAGATCCAGTCATTCAACAGAGTGAGTTTACTTGCAGATCCACTGCTGTGGACTAGCCTAGCTTAATCAGGGATATAGCATAATAGGATTTTAGGAAGAAATGCCTGAGTTGAAATAGGAAGAGTTAACAGATGAAATGGAAGAGCACAGCTGGAGGACTTTCTGGAAAGATTGCACTCCCCAACATACTTTTTTTTTTAAATGGAGAAGGAATTGGGGTTAAAAACTGTGAACAGGGGACTGGAGATGTAGTTCATTTGATAGAGTGCTTGCCTAACATGCATGAACTTTACCCTCAGTATGACATACAGTGGGTGTGATGGTGCTCGCCTATCTTTCCTGTACTCAGGAGGGACAGACAATCAAGAGCTTCAGAGAGTCAAGGTCATTCTTGCCTACTCAGAGAGTTCAAAGCTAGCACGGCTACCCATGACTCTCGTTCTCAAAACAAACAAACCAACAAATAACAAAACATGGTGACGAGCTAGGATTTAAAGTAGAAGAGATTACTGTAGACAATCGCATATGTATAGTGCAGATTACTTAAATCCTTGCATATATCGATCTGTGTGTGTTGAGTATAGACCTGCATACTGTGACTATACAGCATATAAGTGTACATTTACTATGTATGGATTTGTGTGCATATATCCTGCCGTTGTGTACATATATTTATTTACACGTATGCACTGTGACTGATACTCAGAGTTTCATCAAAGAAAATCCACATTTTCCCTAACATTCTCTGTCTAGCATGATGCTTCTTATACACAAAGTTTGCAGGTTTCACATAAGTTTTCAAGCAAATACTCCTCCACGCAGATGCTATGTACACACCTCTGAAACTTCTGAATGAGGAAACAGAATTATAGGTGTTCATTATATAAGGAAACCAGGCTCTTTCTGTGAGGTTCAACTTGACTGTCAGCTTGGTAGGATTTAGAAGCCAGCCTCTGAGCATGTCTATAAGAGAGCCTCAAGATTAGACAAACTGAAGGGCAAAGATTATAGGCAGCACCATCCCATGGGTGGGTTTCTAAATTCAGTAAAAAGAAAAAAAAAAAGCAAATGGAGTAGCAGCATTCCTCTCTCCCTGCTTCCAGACTGCAGATCTACGCAGACAGCAACCTCAAGCTCTGACCACCACGCCCTCCTCCCACCATGGACATAACGTGAAATTGCAAGCCAAAAGAACCCCTCCCTTCCTCTAGTTGCTCTTGTCAGGGTACATTGTCCCAGAAGTGAAAATGAGCAATAATTCTACTTCTTGAGAATTTTATCTGAGAAACCCACAAATTATTCCTATGTCAAAAAACGGCCATGCCTACATCCTACTCCAACTGCAAGCTAAGTCCGG
The DNA here is from genome assembly GCF_907164565.1 of Psammomys obesus. Taxonomy (NCBI): domain Eukaryota; kingdom Metazoa; phylum Chordata; class Mammalia; order Rodentia; family Muridae; genus Psammomys; species Psammomys obesus. The sequence goes on from NW_026585644.1 coordinate 17,931,830, forward strand.
AGACCAGTTAGAGACCCTTGACTGCTGTGATATTTAATTATCTGAGTATACACTATCTCCTTTCTGTGTGATTAGAGGTACTATATAATCACAATAAAAAAAAATTAACAAATAAGTTTTTCAGGCAAATGAAATGATCTATCTGCTAGATGTTTCTTCTGTGTAACAGTGTGCAAAATATTCTCTGCTGTGTGCTTTTGAGAACAATATTTTATGAATAGTCCATAAAATTCAAGCCTGTGATACAAGATTACTCCACCTGATTTCAAAAGTAGCTCCCATTTTACATGGGGAAATATACGTGTGTGCTGGAGGCTGAGCTCTCAGCTCTAGAGAGAAGCTAGCGCTGCAGAACAATGGCACAGCAAATGATCATAAGTTAGGAAGAAACTTGAAAGTCACAACACCCACATCCCGAGAGAGAGAGAGAGAGAGAGAGAGAGAGAGAGAGAGAGAGGACCCTCTAATCCAGAACAGACAACAAGCCCCAATTAAATGCCAAATCATGCCAGCATTTCCTCTTCTCTTAAAGAAAGAGACTTTCAGCTTTTCCATGATTTGCTTATTCTCAGAAACAAAGGAGAAGGAGTTGTAGAGCTTGGAGCAGCAGACAAAGGGCCCCAAACTCCCACCTTCTATTCAACAAAGTGAAGTGGGAAAAGAAAACTATTATTCAACCAATAAGCAGGTATTGTTTTCTTAAGTGAGTGTGCAGAGAACCCCAGAGCTGGCGCCTTGTGGCTTCTTCAGCTGGAACCCTGCCCCCTCACCACCTCTTCCGAGTCTTGTCCAAATGCATCTGCCCGCCTGACCCTCTCCACGTGGCCCTGTGCTCCCCACAGCTGTCACTCTCCAAATTCACAGAGATGAACCCAATGTCTGAAAGCTGGAAGACCGCTGATTGCCACAGGGATGACAGGGAGATGACAGGCGTCTCAGGTTGCTGTTTTCTACTTTGCTGTTCCAGGGCACGGCAACTCACTTGGTGGACATAACAGGCAATCTGGCCTCCATGCAGACATCCAGATGGTTGTTCGGAGCCGAGAGGGGCCGGCCATCAGGAAACTCAGTCCAGCTCTTTCATTACAGGAGACAGTCTCCCCACTGCCTGCAGACCACACGGTCTCAACTGTGTTTTACAAACACTGATGCTTACAAATCCTAACACCCACAGCACTGCTCGTTATGAACAAGAATGAAATACTGCCCGGGTGTGCAGCTGGACTACAGGGAAGGACTTAGGAAGCACATAGGTATTCCTGCTGAGCCTGGCTTTGCCTAGCACATGTGCTATTTCTGATTATTCATTTCTGTTCTCTGCATTTGAGTCACCTCTAACTAGAAACGGTCTCAGGTCCCTTCCAACAATGGCAGGAAAGCATAACATCAACCTTGTTACTTCAGTGCCACACATGGGACATTGAATTTGTAGCTGCTCACTGTCAGAAGCTGAAGCATGGTCCCTGTCCCCAGGGAGCTCAAATGAGGCTTTATTATTATTGCTCCCATTGTTGTCATCTGAGCCTTAAGTCTAAGCTTGGATTTCTAAAAAGATAAAGAGAACTTAAAGCATGTTTTCTAAAGTACTGATTAATTGGAGGATTCAACCAGCATATATAAAAAATTCTAGAAAACACACACACAAAAAAAAAGCAAAACAAACTCAAAGTCCTAAACCTAACCTGGCTAGCTAAACAAGAGTGGTGCCTGAAATATTGTGTTCAGGATAAGTGTGACAAGCTTTGAAAACTGAAAGGCTGACTCTTCCAGAACCTTCCCTATAGGAATAATACTGGGAATATATCCAAGGCCACAGTGCAGGGAATGAAGTGGGAAGTTTCAAAGCGAGAACACCAGTAAGCTTTTGAGAGCCAGACTCAGAGAAAAGCAAAAATGAAAATCCAAAGAGGCAGTGAATGAGACAAAGAAAACACTAATCTCCTAGTGACGAGAAGACCCACAAGTTTCACCCAGCAGCCTTGGCCTCATGGGACCTGAGAACCTGAAGATGAATTGCCTTGAGAACACCTACAGAAGAAACAGAGGACCTTACTCAACCTGCCAGAAGTATGAGGGAGGGTGTCCATTTCCTAACGCCCTGGAGAAAGGCAGTGTGCTGCTGCGGAGAGTATCCGAATGGAAGGCAAGCTTTGGGGGACATCCTCCAGGCTTATGAACCCTGGGGTGAAACTACAGAGGAGGAGGTAGCCTGGGAAGAAAGGTCCATTTTGATTGTCTGACAAACAGAGGCCAAGAAGATGGTCCAGTATGGTTTGGGCAAGTCAATTTCTCCAATATGTTTTCCAGTTATAGGTTTAATAGAGTTGCTATTGGGGCTGGAGAGATGGATAGCTCAGTGGTTAATAGCATTAGCTGCTCTTCCAGAGGACCCTGGTTCAATTCCCAGCACCCACATGGCAACTCACAACTCTCTGGTGTGTAACACAAATTCCAGTGGATCTGACTCCATTACACAGATATATAAACACCAAAATATCCATAAAAATAAATAAAATTGTAAAATAAGAGTGTTGCCATGGACACATGCACTCTGCCAATGCAGACATCCCTTTGTCTGGCTGACTGTGCTCCCGCAGTTTACATGGTCAGGTGCTAACTGATAATGCCTAAGGATGTTAGTGACCCGAAGACCCTTTAAGGAAACAGATAAAGGATGGGGAATGGTTCTATCGGGAAAGAGAAACAGAATGATTTGCAAGAGTGAGGATTTGAGTTCAGTTCTCAGGCTAGGATGGTAGTACATAGTTATAACATAGTTATAATCCAGGCCCAGGAGGATCCATGGGTCTCCACGGCCAGCCAGTTTAGCCTAGTCTGTCAGCCAGAGACCTGCCTCAAAACAAGATGACCGACACCTGAGGGACAATGCCTGAGGTTGCCCTCTGTTCTCTACGTACATGCACCTGCTCACACATGCACACACACACACACACCCACACACCCACACACACATACCATCCCACATAAAGTCAGAGATAAAGCAAAATAAGTTGCGTAGCGTACAGCTGAATCCATTATGGCTGCAATCAGAGGACAATCAGAGGGCAACAATCAGATGTGGACTTCCAGGGGAAGACTTGGGAAGACACAGGGTGGGCAATATTAGACGCCAAGGAGACCGGCTCCAAAGCAGCCGTGCCGTGCTGGGTCCTGGACTTCTGGCTTCTAGAATTATGAGAAAAATCAATGTTCGTCGTTTCTGCCCAAATTGTAGCCCTTCCTAACAGAAGTGAAGCTTTACTCCCATGCCAGCCAGGCATCACTCGCTTGCTCTGGCTTGCTAGCCCCCCACCTCCCAACCCTGCCCCTCCCCAAGCACAGTGCTAGCCACATGTGAAAATGAGCCTATGGAGGCTGAGGATGATCCCAGAATCAGAGCAAATGAGGGGAGCCGAAAGACAGCTCCCCAGCGGCGTCTGTGCGGTGTGTCATCTGTATTTGACACGAGGCTAGACCTCACAAAACAAAGCTCTGAAGACTGAGGCCAAACACCCAAAATTTATAAAAAATGTTCTTTATGTTTCAAATATGCAGCCAAGAACTGCCTTACAGAGAGGGTGAGACCTCACCGCCCCACCTCAGCATGTGTCACTTCATCTCCTTTTGCCCTCTAAAATGTGAAAGCTACACCCTGGCCTCTGCTGGCTCTGAGCTTAGCCTAACAAACAACACAAAACGTGACAGCTTGTGGCGGGTAAAAACTCCTTGTTGATGGGTAAAAACAACTTGTTCTGGTTTAGTTCTTAGTTTCTGTTTCAAGACAAATGAAAAAAAAAAAGTATATTTAATTTTTTTTAAAACTTAGAATAAATAATGTAAGGCAGTATGCAAAATAAATGACTCAGGGGGGTAGGGTGCTGTCTTATTTGTATCTGTGATCAACATTTTTGCTGACTTTAATTCTTTTATTTATTTTTTTTAATTTATTCACTTTACATCCAGATCGTAGCTCCCTCCCTCCTCTCCTCCCAGGCCCACTCCCCTTCTTTCTTCCCCATCCCCCTCCTCTATTCCTCTGACTCTCAATTCTTTAATTTTTTAAGTCAGAAGTGACTTTTAACTAGTTCTGTTGGTCCTCAAGTAAAGGAAGCAGGGATTGCATTTGGCATGGACCCTCTTGCCAGCATTTTGATAACTTTTCCCCGGTGGGTGGGACTGCCTTGCCAGGCCACAGGGAAGAGGACTCAGTTGACCCAGAAGTGACTTGATGAGCTGGGGTGGATAGGAGAGGGGGTGAAATATGAAAGGAGGAAGGGGAGAAGAAGGAAGGAAGAGTGTGACTGGGAGGTGAGGAGGGGTGGGGCTACAACCAGAATGTAAAGTGAACTTTTGAAAAATAAATAAAAGTAATGAAAATAAATAAATGCTTTAAATAAAATAAAATAAATTTCTCACAGAATTAGTAAATATTAAAAGTTCACTTTCTAAATAAGTAAATAAATATAATAAAAATTACAACTGAAAGTGCTGTGAACCACTGAGCTGGCAGCGTGACTTTACTACTTTGGTCTTATAAATCTATAAATCATGACACCCCCCATATCCAGTCATTCAAACCACAAAGATAAGTGTCTATGTAAACTCTCCCCACACAATTTTATTTTTATTTTAGTCACCTAAACGGTGTTTGAAATTCAGAAGAGGGAAATTAGAGTTGGACACTAGTAATTTTCTCCAAAGATTAATTCCACAAATTTTTGTTATAGTAAAATCATAGTTTTATATTAAAAGAAATCAACAAGTGTAATTTATGATGTAGGAAAATTACAAACTATTATCCCCATTTATTGGTTGCTCTTCGTAGTAAATTCCTTGTTTTCATGTAATGATTTATGACCACATTGTGACAGATTTTTGGATAATGTCTGGCTACTGAAGGAGTCATAGTGATATCTTCATTATTTCCTCTGCAGACCAAGAAACAAAAAACACTCAATTTTATAAACCTCAGTATCGATTTTTGCATGATATTTTTTTTAATGTTTTTTCCCCCTCATTTCTTTGGCATCATATAGAAAGGGCACAGCTTAAGTAATTTTTATTCTCAAAAAAAAAAAAAAAAAAAACCGAGCACTCAGTGATGAACGGATGTACCCACTGTTCTCCTGGGGCTGCCACGTGTCCGTGGCATGCATGCCCACACCAACACGTTGCACGTGACTGCACACAGATACCATACCCAGAGACAGACGGACATGTGGAAATTTTAGAACCCGGAGTCTCGGGTCTTTTAAAGATCTACCTGAACGGAAGTGCAGTGCTGCAGAACACAGCCTTGTCCTGCAATTGGAGAAGCGTTATTTCACGGACAGGCTTTACCAAGTTCCCGGCTAATTTGTTATTTCTAGCCCTGAGCCCTCGAACCTTTAGAACAGACCTGTTATCCTCACCCCTTTCTCGATGATAACGAAAAACAGCAAATGGATGGAGGGCGCCCGGGCGTGGTACCTAACCCTAACGGCATGCCACCTGCAGGTACTGTTGTGTGTGTGTGCTTTTTCCACATGTGCAATTGTATGTAATATTTTAACACTCCTGTGAGTCATGCTTTGCAACTTTCTCCTTTTATTGCTTAAAATGCCTCATGAAATCTGAGCAGCAGAGACCAGGTCCCGTGCTGGTGGTTGGGTTAGGAAGCTCTCAGGTTATCATGCTCTTCTCCGAACGCTGAGTTTGGCATACAAAAGTTCCAGAACTTAGATGACAGATTATTGTTTTAAAACAACAACAGCAAAACGTGTTCCAGACTATTTGAAAACTATTTCATTAAATGTGTTACATTAAACATCTTTAAAAAAAAAAAAAGAATTTGTCAAGGGGGGGGGGCTAGTTAGCTAATTGATTAAAGATTGGGGATCAAAGTTTGCAGGCTGAAGAGACTTTCTGAGGTCAAGGGAAGCCCCAGACTGTGTTCTCACACCCCCTTCCCTGAGAATGGGTCTTGTCCCATTTCTCCCCGTTTTCCCAGTAAGACAAGCCATCGCAGGTCTCTCCGGGCTCACCCATGAAGCCCAGCATAGAAGCCCATTACAGTCTGACAACAAAACGGAAGTGGATTTTAGCCACGCAGTTCACAGAAGCGGAGCCACCAAAATGGAAAATAACGGTTGCTGAGCTCCAGCTCTTGCAGCTTCTAGAGGCTCAAGAGCATAAAGGGCAAAGAGCCAGGCTGCGGGTCTGCTTTGAGAAAGGCGCTTCCGCCACGTCGCCTGCAAAAGCAGGTTCCTAACACCTCTCAGGGCAGCTCTGCACCTCATTCCTGCCAATGTGTGCTAGTTCATGAGATGAGATGGTCCGTGAGTCAAACACAGCCGGGCTGTGGTAAGAGGTGGGCATTGCAAAACCCTTCCTCTGCTTCAGACTTGCTTGAATCTCCCACCATTCCTTAAACCAGCCAAGAGCCTCACCTCCACCCTCTTCTGCTCAAGCTATTATCTTGGAACCAAGACCAAAGTTGCTTTTGTGATTTTTTTTATTTGTTTGTTTGTTTGTTTGTTTGTTTTATTATTTTCTCCCTTAGTTAAAAATCAGTTCCCGCCCACACTCACACCTGTGCAAGGCTGCTCTGAGACACAGCCTGGGCCCAGCCAAGCCCAGACGCTTGAGCAAACACCCCCGAAAGGGAACCCGTAGCCTGTGTGCATGCATGTTTGTGACTGTCCTGTTTCTATGAAACATTAACAGAATACACTAATGACTTAAGAATACATATGTGTGCTCTCGCCCTCTGGGACCGTTAAAGAATGCCATGTCATTAATAGGAGGCACATGAGACTGGAATTCTGGGGGATCAGCTCTTATTCATGCATATAAATATGTGTGCATTTATAGACACACTTGATATACTGAATTTTATGGTTTATAAAACAATTTCAATGCATTTTTCTCATTTAATTTAGAGAAAAGAATAAAATAGAACAGCCATCCACCCACCACATGGCTTCCTTCACACAAAATGGTCTCAACATGCAGGATGGGACATGGCACTGTGTTTGTGTGTGTGTGTGTGTGTGTGTGTGTGTGTGTGTGTGCGCGCACACACACGCTCATGTACTTTGGTTTTGCACCATTTAAACCAAAGGTCAAGAGTCCAAACCAACCCGATGAGAGAACCTTGTTCAATGACGTGCATCTGTGATCTCAACATTGAAAAGGTTGAGGCAGGGGATTGTTATAAAGCTAAGACCAGGTCTGGTTTACATGGTATGCAGGCCAAGGCCAGCCAAGGCGTCATCGAAAAACTCCACATAAAAGCTTGGGGAGGAGATGTAAAACCTGGCCTTGCCACTTGGCACATTCCTTAATTTCTTTGTGTCTCTGAAACAAGTGGTACAAGTTTCATCTTAGAGGAATTCTTGTAGACTGAAACAAGGCTGAGACAGTAGCCACCACCTATACGTGTTAAGTGTGTTATACACACATATCATATTAAGCATACGTGTCTGTTTAATATAATCACAGTATATATAAAGGACTCTAGGGTAAATATTCATTGTTTGCAGTCCCCAAGGCCTTTGGACTGCCCCCCCCATCCCACAAAGAGGCATTTTCTTTTTTTTTCTTTATTATTATTATTATTATTATTATTATTTTACACTTTATTCACTTTGTATCCTCCCATAAGCCCCTCCCTCCTCCCCTCCCGATCCCACCCTCTCTCCCCCTTCTTCATGCATGCCCCTCCCCAAGTCCACCAAAGAGGCATTTTCTGACACTGTTGTATCATGGGATGGCTGGTAGAAATGAGTGTGCATGGTGCGTGGAAGGTCCTATTCTGAGTGGTCATGACATAGCTCTGAATCTGGGGTCTCAACAATGAGGTTCGTTACAGAAGTGTGTAGGCAACATTTCCACTGGACAGGAATAGCATGTTCGCAGGCAAACACAAGACACAGGGAGCAACAGTGAGGTGCTTGCCGGGCTCAGAGGGCTTTCAACCTGTGTGTAGAGTGTGGGAGCATTCAGGGGACTTAGTGAAGCTGGATGGAGGGGCCTCCACTGGTTGCTATTTTTATGTGTCTGCCCTGGGCTGTGGCAGCTGCAGGCACAGAGGTCTACTCTAAATTCAAATATTCAAGTTCAAGCATTTAGCAGAGCTACTGCCGGAATCCTCACCTGTAAAGGGTAATTTGCCACATCCTGCTTCCTAAGAGGGCTGGTGATGTTCAGAAATGCCAGAGGCCACAAACTACACATGATGGCACCACGTTTATCTCGATACCTAGTTCTGTTCTTACTTTCAATTCCCCTCTTACCTTTTTCTTTCTGCTGCATCAACATCAGCACACACACCTTTTACCTATTGCCCTCTGTCTGTCCTGTCACCCTCAACCCCCTTCTTTCACCTTTTTCTTTCTGTCCTTCCCTCACTAATCACACAACCCCAAAGAAAGCCAAAAGCCTTTGCATGTTTCCTGTGATGGTTTCACCATGCAATTCAGTAGGAAATGTGGTTGGGTCATCTTCTCCTTTGTTCTTTTCTTCCTTTCTTCCTTCCTCCCTCTCTCCCTCTTCTTTCTTTCTTTCTTTCTTTCTTTCTTTCTTTCTTTCTTTCTTCTCTTTTTTTTTCTGAGAAAAAAAAATTCTTACATACCCCAGGCTGGCTGTCAATGCAACAATGACCTTAAACTTCTCACCTTTCTGTCTCCACAAACAATATGCTAGGATTAGAAACTAACATGACTATCTATGCCCAGTTTCTGCAGTGCTGGGGACCTAACGCAGAGCATTGCATATGCTAGGCGAACACTCTCTGAGTTACACCTCCAGCCCTAAAAGAATCATCCTAACATACAAACTAGATTTCAAAGACTTGATGCCACCTCTGGTTGATCTTCATTATAGGGCTAGATAGATGCTTGGGGCTTGAGACATTGGTGGACAGAATCCTTAGGGATATCCGGTCTAGAGTGAGTTGGCTCAGGTTCATGTGTCTTCTGCAAAGATGCACATTCATGATTATTCCATGTTCAGGTTTAGAAATAGAAAGTAATGAAAGCCTGGCCCTCTCAAACCAGCTTGAATCATCGTCTATTGGAACTTGCTAAGCAGCCAAGAAAATAAGCAAGAATGCCTTAAGCCTTCTTGAAGCTGAGCTCTCCCTCTAGCCCTCCTGTTTTCTGCCCTTCTTCTCATGAGTGTCAATCTGATGCCATCTGTAACACATAACCTTCCTAAAACCTCACAGAGGCCTCCCATGAAACCTGCCTTGCTGCCTGCCTTGGTGTAGCCTATACATGCTAGGCAATCATGCTATCAAATAAAGAAAGGAGCACCTGTCAGGATGAGAGGCCACTTGGGAACATAATAAAAGCAATATGGCTACACCAATGTTTTCCATGCAGAAGTCCCAGCATACCAGGAAGCTGAGAAGATCCTGAGATCATCACACACTAGTGGCAGTCCCACAGAGGAGTATAGACTTACACGTATTTTCTTTAAGCTTTTGTGTAGGATGTATTCTTCACACCTAGCTGAGTTTGCCTCTGGGGTCCTCGTACAGCATTCAGCTTATCTGGATAACAAATGAATCAGCGTGTCCAGTCCAGTGTCTTCAGGACCTTTACTTGCTGTTTCTGACTGCCTTTTCCCAGTGACTGCATGAGCAGAAACCAAGCTTTTTGAATGGTCACGAGAAAAGTGTGCCTAACAAGTTTTCCTCCTAAGGCTGAACATACACAACATTATCGTTGTTTAGAAGAGCCCCAGGGGTTTGTGGAAAGGAACATCACCCACTGCTTTTCACCTCCCTGAACTCAGCCTAACTGGCACAAGGATGATGGACTGAACTGGTTGAAGATGCCAGATAATCTGTTATGGGTGGCAACCCTGAGAGCCATCTGGGAAGTAGGTAAATGTTACAGAGAAGATAACAAAGGCTTCCAAAAGTGGATGGCTTCCCAAAGGTGTGCACAGAAGAAATGGATGCGTTGAAGTTTGCTTCCAAGACTCCAGCTAGGGCTCGCTTCTTTATCTCCGTAAGGAATAAAACTGCTTTCAACAATAATGGCGGTGCCCTCTCCAAGAGGTACTGGAGAACAGTGTATAGAAACCCACAATCAGATGCCCAGCACATTGAAGTGACCAGGAAAAGGTAGTCATTGCACATTTCTTTTGAATTCAGGAAAATTTCACTGAAGTATTCCATTCAGCCAAGTGGATTAGCCTGGTTTGATATATGATTCTGAGAAATGACTAAAGCCCTGATGGTCTACACTCAAGAAACTACAAACTCAGGAGCCAGAGCAGAACTCTCGGGGTCTGCAGTGCAGAACTAAACCACCACAGGAGCACTCCCAGCTCCCCTTAGGGTTGACAGGCTCATTTGCAAGTGTGCCCTGAGCAACCCTCCAGGGGTGTGAAGGAACCGAGCTCTCCAGAAGGCTGAGCCCCCTGGTGACGATCCAGAGGTAGACCATGTTGCTGGTGTCCAGGAAACTAAAACACCGTCCCATAAGAAACGCAGACCTCCAGATGCAGTCAGCTCTATTCTTTAATTCTGCCTAAGGACTGAAGGGAACCCAGAAAGAAACTGTCAGTGTAAGTAATACAAACCCAGAACCCATTCTTGGAAAGCCTGCTGCCTTGGCCATTGCTGAGCCTGTAAGCCTTTGTTTAGGTGTGCCACTTACTATGTGGGCACTGATTAGTTTACATTTTCTTCCTTTTGTCTTTGACTCATAATTACTCTATGGAAAATACGATTTTAGAAAATGCAACATTAACTAAATAGAACTGACGTAACAGTAATGAACCCACTCAAGATGGGCTTTGCTATTTGCTCAATGATGCTTCAGCATCTGAATTAGATTGAACAATGTCCTTGGCCTCTGGGAGCATTTAAGGAAGCCAAAATCCAGAAACGCATGCGCTGTTCCTGCTCAGATGCCAACACTCAGCCCTGCTTCCTGACTTTCCTTTTTCAGTTCCACCGACCCCTAGGAATGATGTCCCCAAAGACAAAGGGAATAGTTTTTTCCACAAGTCATTCTTGTGTGAAGTGCTAACTAAGCTGCATGAAAGTCACACAGGAGCTGTCTCCCTCAAGCAGCTTTCCAGAAGTCAGTCTCACTGGGAGAGAACCTGATAGGTTGCTGCAGGCACCACATGGGTAGCACAAGGGGGCAGGGGAGCATTAAGGGTAGCTTCTGCTGCCCTACTGTGTGAAGGACTGTCTGAGACAAACATTCCAATCCACAGCAGCCCATTCTCTCCTTCTTTGTTCGGATATCCAGGGTGTTTGCTGGTTGCAAAGACAGTGATGTAAACCTGACTAGTCCATGAGGAATTTGATTTCAGTCTCAACCCCTCCAGAGCTCGGCAGGCACCAGAGCCCACATCCAAGATCATGCCACTTGGTTCTACAGATGTGACCCAAAGCCAAATCAATGAACCCTGGGAAGGGCTTTTGGGCTCACCTCTGGCTTCAGGCTGGCCTTCTTTATGCACAGCAGGCAAGCTGCCAAGGGAGGTTTCTGCAGGAACTATACAGAGCACAGCCCCACTCCCATAGTGAACAGGAATTTACTTTTAATAAGTGACTTCCATTCTTTTTCTGTCAGCTCTAGGTCTTCCTACCTTATGTAAATTATGTGGTCTCTCTGTACTTCACTTTATCCTTACAGAATTTGTAACAATCACTATTTCATAAGATTTTTGTTAAGTGCAAATGGAATTAAGGCTGTAAAGTTATTTTTTTTAACTGGAAAGCACCCGAAATTGGATTTCAGCAGAGTAACAAAAGTAGATTTTTGCCACTTACCAAGAATTCATCTAACAAAAATGAACGTAGCTGACAGCTGCATAGAATTTACAGCATACCTTATGTTTTGGCACACGGCACTATATTTAGCCTTCCTGAGAAGTATTCATTAAGTATGTTCGGTATTATTATTCTTAACTACAATGTGAACATCAAACCCTTTCAGATAACAGGTGGAAGTAAATTTTACCCTTTCTTGTTGTTTTCAGCTTAATAATTGTGTGCGTGACAATGGTGATCAGGGGAAGCTTAGTCACAGAGACTTTTGTATATTCCAATTTTGCTGGAATAAAGAGTATAAGAATGAGAAAAATATCGGTAAGCAAGGAAATCCTGACAAGTATCTATATACAGCTCACCAGAGCAATACAATAAGCCAAGTTCCATGACACTTATGGTCACCAAAGAATGAATGAAAAGTAAGTCAGTGGTCCAAGCTGGCCCCTACACAAGGAGGTTTTTCTCAGGATGTCCGCGGGGCTCCATGTTAGAGAATTGAGAGAAGGCGTCTATCACACAGATGGACTTCATGTGACTTTGAAATGGAGCAATACCTCCAGCTCAGCTTGATGGCACTGATGATTCAAAAACATTTAGCCTCTTTATCAAGAAAGCACCTCAACCCTTCTTTATATGCATGTAACAAACCAAAAGTGACAGAAGCCATTCACAAATTAAAAAAAAAAAAAAAAGCTTCCTGGACGAATTTAGAAACCAAAGGCATTCAAACTGTTAACTGCCACGCTACTGTCTACTGTCAGCCTACTATCATTTCCCACTCTGGTCATTCAGCATGAGTTTCCCCATGACCTCAGACTGCCCTTCATCCATCATTTGTTTTGTATCTAAAATGTCCAAGACTGTTCTGGGCATCACGGATAAGTTATCTAGAAAACAATGTGACCACAATCTACATAACTAACAGCTCAGTCTGGCTGACTGTGCTCTGACGGTGGTAGACCACACCCTCCTTCGTCTGCCCGACCTGTCCACAAGCATTGCCTGTAGCTCCTGATAAATTCTTAGGAAAATGTCCACTCTCATTCACTCCCACTTCTTGTTGGGGCCACCTCTCAGATTTTAAGGACTAGCTTGGCCTCGTTGCTGGCACCACATTTAGGAGGCATTGCCTAAAATGACCTTATTTTCTAACATTGTTCATATACTCAAAGTGTCCATGTCCCACTCTGTATTTGTAGCTGACAAAAGGACTCTGGGAGTATATTGACAGATATGGCCATATTAACAGATACAGGTCACACGGTACAGCCAGTCAAGGAGAGAAGAGAGGTACACGGGGCAGAGCCCAGAGGAATTCCGAACATGGAACTGCCAGGTCTCCTTTCTGGCAGGGTTGTGAGCACAAGATGTGGGATGCTATTCAACAAGCAGTGCTGACAACACTGTAGTGTTCTGAGTGTTTATGGAGCTCAACAGAATCACCCTAATTACCACATGGAGAATTGTACCTCAGATCTTAGTCTCCATTCCATCCTCAGGTCTCAGATGATATCATAGAAACCAAGGCCCCATCCTAACCACACTATTTAGTTCTCTGTGCATAACCCAAAGCCGAGACAAACAAAAATTATTTTATCAGTAATTATCTCCAAGAATAGGGGATGACATCCAGGAGACAGATACCAGACTTCTCTGTGGGTTAAAGTCTCTTGACAAGAACGAAATGGTCTTCTAAAACCATACAGCAATCTTAAAAGATCTCTTCCAGATTTGTTTTGTTCAAATGTATTCTCTGTCTTCCTAATCAATGGATCTTTTGAAAACTGAAATGTGACCAGATCCTTCACCTATTATACTTTTTTTTTTGAGACAGGGTTTATCTGTGTAACCTGGCTTTCCTGAACTCGCTCTGTAGATCAACCTCACATCAGACTCACAGAGATCCACCTGCCTCTCTGCCTTTGAGCACAGGGATTAAAGGAATGGACCACTACAGCTCTGTCAGATCTAAATTCTCCAGCATGGCTTAAGGGATCTCAGAGGGAGGGAGCTCTAGAATCCTGGCTAAAGAAAAAAGAACCAGAGATACTATAAAAACAACATATCACCTTGTTGATTTTTAGTAAGTATCATCTAAAGCATTTCACAGGAAAGTGCTCATCTATACACAATCGTTTGGTTCAGAAAGCTGATGTGGAGAGAAAGTGCCATTACATATGAAATTGGTTTGCCCTGGAGTTGGTTTGCTTAGACTGAAATATTTTAAGGCCATCACGATCTTCCAGGAGTGAGATTCTGCCAACATCAAATGGGATAATGCCAGTGCTAAGTACGTTGTAAAATTCACTGGGGTCTTCACAATGGAGAAAACCAGGGCCTATTTTAAGAGTGAATCCAAAAAGGCCATCAACTCTGCCTCTTCTGTGGAGGTCACCATGTGTGTGATGGGTGTGAACCATGCAAAGTATGACAGCTCACTCAAGATTGTCAGCAGTGTGTCCTGAAGCATCACATGCTCAGCCCTCATGGCCACACTCATTCATGACCACGTTGGCATTGTGGAAGGACTCATGACCTCAGTCCATGCCATTACTGCCACCCTGAAGATTGTGTGGATGACCCTTCTGGGAAGCTGTGGGGTGATATCTATGAATGACGGCTGCAGGGTTGCCCAGAACAGCATACCTGAATCTATTGGCACTGCCAAGGCTGTAGGCAATGCTATCTCAAAGCCGACCAGGATACACACTGGCATGGTCTTCCATGTTTCTAACCTCAGTGTATCTGCTATGGACCCTACATGCTCACTGGAGAAAGCTGTCAAGTACAATGACATCAAGAAAAAGGTACAGCGGCCATCAGAGAGCTAGTAAGGGCAGTCTGGGCCACCCTGAGGGCCAGGTTGTCCCCTAAAACTTTAACGATGATTCTGGGGCTGACATTGTACTCAATAGCTTTGTAAACCTCCTTTCCTTGTGTGATATTAAATACAGCTATAACAACAGAGTGGTGAAGCATCTAAGGAGTAAGAAGCCCTGAACCAACCACCCCAGAAAGACTAGGACAAGAAGAAAGAGGCTCTCAGCCATTTGAGGATCCCTGTCCCAACTCAGCCCTCAACACTGAACACCTATTCTCACAGTTTTCATCCCAGATCACCAGAAGAAGAAAGAGGGACAGAGGGAGCCCTACTCTTCTGAATACCATCAATAAAGCCCATCACATTCACAAAATAGATAGATAGATAGATAGATAGATAGATAGATAGATAGATAGATAGATAGATAGATAGATAGATATAAAAACACAGCATGGTTTCAATAAAGTAAGTCAATGAACTTTGCCAGTCCCTTCCAGTATTTGACTCTGTTTGGAACTGAGAATTTACTGAGAGGTTTTTGTTTTGTTTTAATTTTATTTTTAATTATGTGTATGTGGTTGTGTGTACATGAGTGCAGATGCCTGCAGGGGCTGAAAGTACCAGATCCCTTTGCAGCTGGGGTTACATAGCTTGTGAGCAGTTTGATGGTGGTGTGAGGAATCAAACTCAGGTCCTCTGGAAAAGTAGTGCATGCAAGGACACCTTTTCAGCCCCCGCTGAGAGGTTGTGTAGATGACCATAACCCATTCTTGCTTGGGATTGAAATTTAGAAAGCTAGAGCATGTCAGCTTCTGTGGGAGCATTGCTTCTCTGTGCTATGGATGAGTTCCCTGTGATCTGTGTTTAATGATTAAAGAAGAGGATGTGTGAATGTCTTAGGATTGGGGCATAGTGAGGACTTGATCAGCCTAAAGGCAATTTTACCAAGACTGAGTGAGGACTGAGTAACCATGACATCTCCAAGTAAGACTATAGAAAGCCTCCTTTGGGCCCATATCTGATGGGTTAGAACTAATGCAGAGAATTCACTGGTGACAGTATGGAGCAGATAAGAGTTTAGGGGGCCATTTAAAAAATTCACTTTCGTGTGCTCAAGTAAACCATACTCAAAGAAGAATTGAGTAGTGATCTGGCTTTCCCTTAGCAATGAACTGGGAGAGCCCAGGAGGAACCCACTCCTGAACTCAGTGAAGCTGCACATGACTCATTTTTGTGCCTTCATACACTGACTTTTACTTTGCACCCCATAGAAGGATATACTGTCTTGCTAGACTGTTAATGTCACTGGCATTCAAAATGTCCATCCTGACTTTCATGTATCCCAATACTCACCACTGTCTCTGTGCTTGGGACCCACAGCCACTGTGGTCTGGAGCTGTACCTCTGCCAGCTCCAAATGACTCTCACTAGACATAGCTCATGGCTTGCCCAAGGTCGTGCCTGTCTCATGGTCTCCCTTGACTGGGTTTTTCTAACTAGCTTTTGTCTCTGTTTTGGATGAAGAGAGAAAATAAAATAATGGCTTTTGAAATTATTTTCCTTTATAATACATTCAAGTGTTTGGCAGCATAGAGAGAGAACTTGATGGTAATCAGGATACATCAGCCATGGATGGCCATTTCTTGATCCCTTGGCTTTCTCTCCCTCCATTATTGTTTTGTAGGGTTAACTTTGATAACCATTGAAGATATTTTTACTTACAGACATCTAATTCACATCAGTCACGGAAATTCAGCAGCAGCTAGACTAATTCTTTCAAATAAAGGGCAGGCAACAAGGGAAGAACATTATGAACTGTGATCCAATGGAAAGGGATGATCATGGGGGCAGAAAAGAGATACAATTATGGTATACAAAAGTGTGGACCAGGGCTTGCACACAATCAGAGAACACAGAAAGAAGAAAACTCCCCAGTTAAGTGTTAATGATATACAGAAACTTTCCTCTTTGCAAAGAAAATCATGTGGGTGTGGAGGAAATCAGCTTCCCCCGCAACACACAGGTAGTGGAATGATGCAGAGAATGTGAGAGGAGATGAAGCAGAAGGCAAGGTTAGAGTCAGATGTCAGGCCAAGGAAGAGCACGAAATGTCAACTTAAATGAGGTTGATGCTACCCTCGTGGGCAACAGAGAGCCTGTCACCAGCTTCAGTGGGGCAGAACTAAGAATGGGGAGTAAATTAAGAGAAAGGAAATAGAGAAGTTGGAGAGAGGACTCAAAGGTTAAGACTCTTGCTGCTCTTTTGGAGGGCCAGAGTCTGGTTCCTAGCACTACAATGCACATGCCCATGTATATGACATACATACATACACACATACACACACACTTTAAACATAAATCTTTATAGGAAAAAGAACCCAAAGAATGAGCAAAGCCAGCTGGCCCACTGATTCCAGTTTCCTTACATGAAGATTCAACCATGAACTGAAAAACACATTTTGCAAAAAGTATCTCTTTTCACACATTTGCTCTCTGAACAATATGCTGTCACAATCACAGCTCTGTCCAGAGCACCAGTACCAACACTCTATTGGGCTGTGTATGTAACTCATAGTGATTTCAGGAATGTGGTGGGGTGTGTGGGTTCTATGCAAATTTGCAGTGTGTCATTTTAGATAAGAGTGTTGTGTCTGCAGATTCTGCTCTCCAAAAAAAGGTCCTGGACACAGTCCCTGCAGAATACGGGAGCTGATGTGTAGAGTGAAGGCAAACATATTTTCTGATTCAAGCTCATTGTTTACTTCTACTTTTGTCTCCACCAATGTCCTCTAGCCGCACCATTATCTCTCAAATGGAGCACATTGCTCTAGAGGTACACTTTCCAAATTTGGGGGTCTGACAGGGGACCAGGGTTGATTTTCCATCAATTTTGAATATGAACCTGTCTTCATCTCTGAATTGCACAGACAGCCACGGTTCTTTCTGGGAGCCCACCACTTACGGCCCCAGACCCATGTACCCAAATAACAGCAACCTAGTGCTTGTGATCTTTCTTCAGGCAAAGACTGAGACTCCATTGGTTCTCAGAGATGTTTCCTCAAGTCATAATTTTCATTTGGCTCTCAGTTCCCAGCCAGTGACAGAACTAGCATTTGAATCAGTAAACAGATGGAGGAAAACCCATCTTCACCCATGTGGGTCAGCTGAGGGTTTCCCCAAGAGAATCCAAAAGCTGAGGCCAGGTGAAGTTGTTCTCTCTTCTGGAGATGTCCTCCTTCAGGACACAGAATTCCACGTTGTCTGGACTTTGGACTCTGGGAACAGAATCAGAAATCTCCTGGATTTTCAGACTTTCAGTCTGTGTGTTCGTGTGTGTGTGTGTGTGTGTGTGTGTGTGTGTGTGTGTGTGTGTGTGCATGTGTGTGCAAGAGACTGCATGGACATGTTTGCAAGCATGTAAAGCCTCTGTAACGTTGAATTTTTTTTTTTACAGAGGGTCTTGCTCTGAACCTGGGGTTCATGTTTCCTTGGCTAGGTTGGAAGGAGGCAGTCTCCAGCAATCCTATCCCTGCCCTCCTCAGAGCCAGGATAACAGTTATGTGCTGGACTCCGACTTGTTATGTGCATGCTGAGACATGGAGCTTAGTTTTCATGATTGTACGGCAAGCTCTTTTAACCAACTAGTCAGAATCATCTCTCTAGCCCCAGAATTTCATCTTAGAGCAAAAGCAGTCCTTCCTTCCCGTTGGCTCAGAGGCTCCTGGTCCAAGCCTGAGACACACTGTCAACTGCCCTCCTCCTCTAGCCTATGATGGGGCTTCTCCTCCATAGTCTCATGAGCCAACAACTGGTAAATCTTTTCATATGACTACATCAGTACGTGTATCTATGTATTTCTTATTGTCTTGGTCCCTCTGGAGACCTTGATTAATATGACACCTGTCAATCTATCATTACAGGAAAATGCCCATGCCTACTCACTTCCTTTGTCCATATTTAGAGTGACTTTATGTGATTTATTTTATTTTTCCTAAAGCTGTCAGTTTTTCTTATGTATCATCGATGTTTCCCCAAGTGCCAAGAATACACAATGAGTGAAAGACAGCCTCTTGATGAAAGATGTTGGGAAAACTAGATATTCATATGCAACGGAATAAATTTGGACCTATATCCTATACTAAGCACAAAAACACACTCAAAATGCCTTGAAGACAAACTGAAGACCAGAAGCTGTAGATCTCCAAGAAGAAAACATAGGAAGAAAACGCCATAAAATACAGGCTGGGCAATGAATTTCTGTCTGCGACACCAAAAGTGCAGGCAACAAAAGCAAAACCAGACAAAAAGACAACATCCGACAAAGAAGTTTGTGTGCAGCAAAGGAAACAATCCGAAGGGAATCAGCCTCAGAACAGGAGAGAGAGAGGGTTTGCCCACCCTATGCCTGCTGAAGGGTTAATGCTCATGCTTGTCATTCCTGCTCCCTCTTCATGGACCACAGCAACACTCACTTTTACAGCCATGTTTGTTTCAACAAGGATTGAAGCATTCTTCATCGAAAATCAACAGCAAACATCTTTAAAGTATGACAGATATCTGACTTTCTGGTCACATGTTAGATTAGTGTTACTCTTCTCATTGATGTGGCAAAATAGTTGACCAACAAAGATGAAAAGAAAGGGTGTATTTGGGCATATGGCTTGAGGATATGGCCTATCGTTGTGGTGGTGGCATGGTGGCATGAGTGGCTATGGATGGTACTCGGAACTTAAGGTGACTAGTCACATTAGTGAATGCTGGCGCTCAGCTCACACAGTCTCCGATTTGCTTAGCTGGGGAAGACAGCCCTTGGGATGGTGCCCTCCCTCCTTAAAAATAAAGTAGTGAAGATGGAGTGTGTAACTTGAATAAACACCCTGATTCCCACTGACCAGAAAACTGTGTTTTCCTTTTTTATCCAGGGAGCAAATCATTCCTTTGGAGGCTCTCCTTTCCTTTTGCTTAGGCATCTTGGTCACCTATGAAGAGGCCAGTAGAGGATATCTGTCTGAAGGCCTAGCCTATTTCTTAGTATGCTCTCTGTAAAAATGAAGGCTTCGAGCTTCAATTTAAGTACAGACTGCTGGATCTCTGAAAATGTAACTCTCAAATTCACTTGCCTTTAATACACATAAAAATTATTTTAGACGTCGATTTTGATTTTACTGGACTTAATTGCTGGTACTTTGAGCTTCGTAGATTTCATGGAACAGCCCAGCCAATTCTCTTTCTATCTGAATCATTGTTCCCAATGAATATAATTCAGGGAGGCTGTAGAAGCTTAACAAAGAGTGTAATGACCCCCTTGATTGGGTCCTTGTGACAGGACTGAATTTTAATCAACCTGTGTCTGAAAGGTTGGAGTTTTGGAATCAGTTACATTTTCTAACCCCTTTGCAAGTCAGCATGTTGCGGACCTGCCGCCGTCATCCTTGATTTTAAATTGGACAGTTCCCTTCTGAACTCATCTTTTCCCATAGACCTTCAGCAGCTGTAACCACTAGCAACAAGCTTGTGCTACTAAAGTCTCTCTTCCCATTTATTTATCCCAAGCCATGGTGTTTGTCTCCAGAGTTACCATGGATAGTGGTTTTGCTTTGTTTCACTACACACTCACAGAGAGCCTCATGCTTACAGAAACCCTCTGTTCCCGGATTTCTAGTGCTCTGAGCTCATCTCTCAAGTCAAAGCCACCTACTTGAAAGTAACTATTTGGAAAACTTTCTTCTTTGGTACCAATTTCTATCAACTAAGATGAGTGATACCATAGGACTGAACAACCTACACATGCAAACAACAATAATAAAGACACATTTTAAAGATTTCTTGCTTACATTGAATGTCCTTTGTTGATAAGTTGTGGGGCCTTGTTTTTACAGAGGGCGAGAGGCCTTCACTTGTCTCTGAGCCCATCTTTGACACATCTAAGATCTTGGAAGATGTTGAGTATGTGATAAAAAGTCTCTGCCCATACATTCCTCCATAAAAGCATGGGTGCTCCTGGAGATACCAATGGGCAAGAAAGGGTAGTCTTCAAGATATATTTATGATCACAAAAGAAAAAAAAAACTAGTATGAAGCACTCAGAAAGATGCTTGGTTGATGTGATAGTTAACCACACACACACACAAAATACAGTTCACTGACTAAAGGAACATTGAATAAAGGAATAAAATAAAAGTAAAAATACATTGAGTAAAGGAACCAGCATACCTCAGATAGAACGTCACATGACTGGAAGAGAAAGCCAGCATAGCCTGGGCTGATACAGAGATTGCTGGCAAAATCCCACAGATGGGTAAAAGTCATGTGTTAATAGAACAAGTAACAACTGTAAGGAGGACAGGTGAGCACTCTTTGGGTCTGGGCATGGGCAGGCTCTTGGAGAAGTTGGACAACAGAAATTGACTATGAGTTTTGAAGTTTGGGAGTCAGTATACCAAGGGGCCAAGCTTAGTTGTCCAGGGCATGAAAGCAACAGTAACAAAGATAGAGCCAATGGCTGCTTTCCATTGTGGGTGACCATAGATCTGGCCTTCCTGACAACATATTTTGAAAGCTCACTCCTTGTCTGTTTGGCTGTCCTAAGTTTTGTTTTTTGTTTTTTTGTTGTTTTTTTTTTTTTTGGGGGGGGGGGGCGATTGTTTTTAGAGACACATGTAGCCTTGGCTGTCCTGGACTCACTCTGTAGACCAAGTTTACCTCAAACTCACAGAGATCCGCCTGCCTTTGCCTCTCTGAGTGCTGGGATTAAAGGTGTGCACCACCAGGCCTGGCTAATTTTTTGCCATGGATTTGAATCTATAGCAGCGGGATTCAGGCAACACGAATAGATTCATGGAATCTGTGACATCACACTTGAAAAGATGCAATGTGCTGCAAGTAATACGCTTTCCCAGGACCAACTTCCACAGACCCTTATTATAATGTGCACACCATAATTCCGTGTGTTCCCCATACATCCAGACATAGGAAGAACTGGAGAGAAAACCCCCTACTTCCCTGCTATTAATCCCATGAAATGTTTGTGCATATGCTAAAGCTTTCTCCTGACCGTCAGTACAAAGGAGGTGGTGGGCTCATCGTGTCCTCCCATCAGGGACATTGTGCCCATTGTGTTCCCCTTCCCAAGCATGCCACTTACCCAGCGGTTTCCTTCTGTTTAGTGTAGCATTCATCTACCAGGAGGACCATTCTGAGCAGCCACAAATACTGTCTTAGACTCCTCCACCTTTAGCAAGTGTCTTAGCTAGACAACTTTTCTGGGTTCACATATCATTTCTCCTCCTCCCTTCCATGGTTTCTGAGGGTAATACTCAGGCACTGGCTTCATTTCCTCTACTCAGATCAATAAACCAAGATCGGGGGCCCCAGTCTGCTTTCAATATCATGCTCTTTCTAGTTACTTCTTGTCTGCTCACTTCTCCACCAACTCCTGTACCCGATACTTTTCTTTTACTGCAGGTCTGGAGCAAGAAGTATCCCAGATCTCAGACCATCTCTGATCTTTCTTGATATCTTTGAGGACTCTTCTGTGATTATGTCAGTTCTTACATTTGCTATAAAATTTGAAATAAACACAAGTTGATCGATTATGTCTTCAAAATGTATTCTGAATATATCCTCTGTTCTCTGTCTCAATTTCTGTGGTCTTAATTAAGATTAGCATTTGATCCCATTATTCACACTAAATCAGTCTAGAGATCTCCTAATTTTCTTTTTAATTCATTTTTATAAGTAAGATCATGTTAGTGAATTATTTAATCACACATTACTTATTTTACCTTCATAACCATGCTTTTTCTACCACATCTGGCTACATATTTCATTGCTCTTTAAACCATTATTAATTCCACATCATCCTTTTGTGCACCTCTGGCTACGATCCAGAATACCAGGTATTATCTGGATCTGTGGAACCTGCTGGTTCATGTTTGACACATTCTTATTGGGTTAAAACTCCCCCAGAATTAATTCTTTAATTAATTTTGACCCCCAAACATACTGAGTTTTCTTTTTCCTTCTCTTGATTCATATGAACCCTGGTATGAAAACCACTAATAATGGCTCTTCCCTACATTTCACATCACTACTTTAATTTTAATGACTCTCTGATGAAATATTTCTTAAACAGATCTTTCTTCATTATACATTATAATATTTTTCTGTTCATCTTTTAAAGGCTTATTTTAGTGTGTGTGTAAAAGGGTGCATATAAGTGCTCCAGGAGGTAAGAAGAAGGAATCAGCTGTCCTGGAGTTATAGGTATTTATAGCTAGAGTTATAAGTGTTTATAAGCTGCCCAATGTGAATTCTGGGAACTGAAGTCTGGTTCTCTGGAAGAATAGCAAGCACTCAAAACCACTGAACAAACCATCTCTCTACCCAGCCCTATTCAAAAAAAACCAAACTATTTCATTTATTCTATCTAATACAACTTATTGACTTTTTAAAAAATCAAACAGCTATGGCTAGATAATTTTTGGTTTTGGTCTTTTCTCTCACTAAGATATATTCTCCAAATGATGAATCCCTTTTCACCATTTATCCTAATCATGACTACACAGTCTGGCACACAATAAATATTTGTTGAGCAAATGACATCTTGGAGCATAGCCCAAGGCCAAGGTTGTTCCAGTCTCACCATCTGTGTCAATCAAATCAAATCGATACTGCAGATACTGCTGCAGACTTAGAAATGTGCTGTCTCTAGAAGTAACAAAATGACAGATACTTCTTTTTTATCCATTCCTTCTTGCCCTCGTGTTTTAGTTTTAAAGGTTATCTATAAAATTGAAACAAATTTCCCAACAAAATGAAAGCTACACATCAATAGAAAGTCCTATCAACTGTTCATGTTACTCAGTAAACTAAAGACCTCTGCTTAGTACAGAAGGTCGCTTCTCATTAAAGTTACCATAAATACAGATTAAAGTATAAACAATCAACAGAATATATCAAAGCTACTGTGGAACAGAGACTCAGGAAAGGGTAAGATTGGCCCCACATATAGATCGTGTTGTGTGTAGGTACTAAGAAGTGTGTTTTTGGACGAAATATCGCACTTTCTCTCCCACATGTCAAAATAAATAAGATGCCTCCAAGAATGCTAGGAACATTCTTGAATTTTCAGAGGGATTGCAGACTTGTGCTGACTGCAAAATGAGCCAAGACAATATGAAGTGAAAGAGACTAAGTAAACAAGAACGTATGAAGTCAACAGGCTTCTCGGCAGGTCACCCACAGGCACCCGGGTGCTCATGCCCTGAGCTCGGAAGAGAAAATGGCCTTCCACAGCAAACTGAAGTCTTCCTCAGCTTATTGATGAACAGGCAATGTTGGTAGAAACATCTCACTCACAGACTCAGGCCTGCAGACTGCTAGAAACAATAAATAACGGGGCCCTGCCTGTGTCTGTGGATAATGACCCTTGGACCTGATATCATGTGGTTTTCTATTCAAGAGTCCAGACAGTGAGAGCAGACCAGGGGACAGAGTCTACAGCTTGTCCTGGTGACTGGGTTTGTAGTGATGGTAATATGCTGCTCTGTGTTGTCCAGGACCACGCCCACCACTCATGGTTCCTGAGTACTGGATACTTCCCTGGAAATACAGGGGGGCTGGACTTCTCTTTCTATTTGATTTTAGTTCATTGAAATTTAAGTGGTGTGGAGACAGTGGCCTCCTTTGGACAGTAGCTGTCAAATAATACCCATGTTTGTTAAAGGAATGTAGGAGTGTATTTGTATTGTGAATTTGAAATATCTATGGAGATATCTTCCCAATGTTAGAGATCCTGCTGGGTAAAAAAAAAAAAAAATCTACTTTTATCTGGAAAGATCTGAATTGTTATGAGCTCATAAACTCCTTAAAGTGATTTGTTCAGTTCATAACCTTGGCCAGGATTCTAGACCACCAAAATGGCCAATGATAGCCGTAGATGGTAATCTGGATATAAAACATATTGGTGCCTACATCGCTTACTGAGCAATAGTTTAAATTATACTCAAATAAACAACTAAAGAAAATAATTGCCAAAAATATGAATAAAAAGTAGAAATATGGGTACTTGGAGAAGACTGTCACACCTACATTTAGAGTAAGATTTCGGAAAATTAACCATTAAACCACAAAACATTTACAAGACAGAGTATTCTGAAAAACCTGCAGTTATCTATATAAGTTATTATTTAATATGCCACATGCAGTATGATACTTACTGCATGTTAAGCGTAATATGTATATAATATTGAGCATACTGTATCATAAATATCAGCATAATGAATCAATATATGTGATTATGTTGTATGCTAATATAGAGATAACTATCACTAGTTATTGGCAGTTCATGGTATATATAATATGTCAATGAAAATACTTTTTTATTATAGTTTACTAATATTTTATATGTTGTATAAAAAAGTAAAAATAAACTACTAATGAACTACATCTCCAAATAAGAGAATATCTGGAATAATAAAACTAGCATAACATTGACCTAGTTATTCTTTTAGGGGGCTTCCATAAAAAGAAATTAACTCAGGAATAAAAATACATCCTTAAACATTCATAAAAGCCTGTGGTCTGCAAAGTCTATTTCCACCCAGTATCTCTTTTATCCTTTAGTAGTCTTATAGGGATAAAATTTAGAGTATTTAAGTTATTGAACCAAGATTATCTTTTCCAACAGGCACCCCAAAAGGAACTCAGCAGTTGCTAGTTACACAATGCTGCTGGCTTTACAAGAATCTTAGAGGTTCTTTGAAGTTCACATCAGGTAAGCCTCCTGTCTGATAAGTTACTGTCATCAATTATATAATCTCAGAAAAGAGCTGCCCTCTGGAGAGCCAAGACCATTTGATAATGTGTCTTAGTTACTGTTCTGTTGCTGTGAAGAGATGCAATGGCCAAGGCAACTCTTAGACAAGAAAGCGTTTTATTTGGAGCTTGCTTACAGTTTTAGAGGTTTAGATCAGGATCAGCATGGCAGGAAGGCAGCAGGCACAGTCTTGGAACAGTAGCTGAGAGCATTGTGATCTACATTCAGCAGGTAGAGAGAGAAACTGGGCCTGCTGTGGGCTCTGAAATCTCTTAGCACACCTCTTCTACCAAGGCCACACCTCCTAATCCTTCCCTAACAGTTCCACTAACTGGTGAGTAAGCATTCAACTATATGTGCCTATGAGAGTCGTTCCCATTCAAAACAACACATAGTGGAAAGATGTGTTCTAGTCTTAGGTCTTTTGAGGGATTTTCAGTTACTCAGCACAGGGCATATTCTCCTAAAAGAAACACTGAAATATTTCTACTTTGACTGCCTATGAACTCTTAGTGACAATGAAATTAAATAGTTAGAGATATTGATTGGTACTTGAATTGCCCTGTGTAAACTGTATCCATGCCTATCTGGTAACCATTTTCTTCGACACCAACCAACAATTTAACATTCACTTTTACATGATTAACTTGTGGTCATAGTCATTAACTAAACTACTTTAATCGATAAGGAGGACTGATGCATTTCAGGGAAGTCATTTAGCCCCACTGGTTTGCATTTGAATCAAACTTTCAATGAGTCAGAAGCATAGATTTAAAAGAGAAAAGTGAGTGAAATAGAAGAGTTATTTATGCAGGTGGATACAGGAGTCTTCCGAAATCCTAACGTTGCATCTTCTCTTGAGAGTAAACCCAATACCAGATGGAGAGCTGTTGAAAGACTCAGATAATCCTGGTAATGTCTGTGGGTTGGGGAGAGATAGTGAAAAAAGAGATAATGTAATTTTGTCACAATATAAGAGGCATCTACCAGAGGTCACATCATTGGTGTCAGAAATAACAATGGGAACTAGCATTTCTGTTTCATATTTGCTATGAAAATCCATCAACAGAAAGTAGAGACCAGGCAACCATGTTTTCTAAGTCCCAGGTACATGCATCTTCTTCCATCAGCTCTCTCTAACTAGAAACGCTGCTTCCAAGAATGCACCATTCTCTAGGTTGTGACAACAAACCTTAAGCTCCAGAGAGAAGACACTGGAAACTAACTGGACTCTCGAGTGTCAATTTTCCAAAAATCAGTGAATGATGTTAATGAATTGGTGTTCATTCTCACCCACCATTCATACTAAGCAGAGCTTGTGACATTTCCAGATTGAATATCCTCTGAACTAATAACAGCATTACTATTTCTCAATTGTACTTTACAGAGTGAAGTGAATTATCCCATTCCAGGGTGCTTTGTTCCACAGCAATAGAGGAGTGAAAGAGAAAGTGGCCTGGAAATAGGACATTGCTTTCACAGAGCCCTAAGGCACTGGGGCCTTGGTACTAGGCAGGCGCAGTAGAAAGTCGGCCAGCAAAGGACAGAGCTTGCCAATGGGGTATTGGGTGCTGTGATAACTACGCTGGAGGCTTAAATGATAGCATCTTGTGTTTTGTAGTACAGAGTCAGGTGGCAAAACTACCAGAAAATAATCAGGAACTCTACCAGGCTGACCTACAAATACAGATAAAGTTTCTGGCATAATGTTGAAAGAGCTAATTGGCTTTGGTTAATGCCACATGATATAACATAGGAAGATAAAGATGGACTAAAGAAAGAACTCTCCACTCTACCTGTCCAGTTTCTAATCCTGACTCACCCAGGTGGGAAGCAAAACTGTTTACATATTTAGATTCTCCAGCAGCTGAGACTCTCACAGCAAGAAAGGCCTCATGGTACAGAGTAAAACAAGGATGTTGGTGCAAGGTCCTTTGGCAGACACTGCAGTATCCTACTCGTGAAGACTCTTGGTTTGAAGAACGCCTTTAAACTTGCTGCAGCTGTTCCCATGACCAAAGATTCTCTCAGGAAGAATCATGACAGGAGCTGTTGAGCTATGGACAGACTCAGACAGCAGGATAATGCCAATGTTTGTGAAGCAGTTGCCCAAGTTTGAGCCAAGGCAAGCTGAAACTGTTCAGAGGTGAATGCCTGTAGGGTTTGCTACTTTCTGCACAAAGGCAGGAGGCTTAGGAAGATGCTGAGAGGAAAGCATGACCTACTTCTTTGGGGAAAGAAAAGATGCTTCAGAAAGAAATATTCCAGGATGAATGGATCAAAGAAACACAGAAATCCATGGGTAAGAGGATCATGACTTTAAAGGACAGAACTGGGATGAATCAAGACAGATTTCCTCTGCTAAGACACAAGAAGCTGCTAAGATTTGGTCATCTGAGTTTCAGAATTCCTATAGGCCAGTGACCTTTATGTCCTTTTCATAGGCGTCTACTACAGTTATCTTGTCCCCATTTCATTATCATGTGCAAACATATGGAAGACAGAAAAAGAATTTTTTGTTTTGATTTGTTCAATTTGTTTTAAAATTCACACCTATCTCAGTTGGGCAGAAACCCCCACAGCCTAATGCCTGGATAGAAAGAGGTCGATAATGAGAACATGGGAGTTCAAGCTTAGTGTTGTCAACTGATGAATTTTTAAGAGTTTTGATAGGATATGGATGTGTTTTCCACGTGGAGGGGCACATGCCAGAGTGGGCAGAAAGGAGACTGTGGCACACGGTTGCACCGAAGGCACCAGGTGAGCCATACCTGCCTGTACCTGCATCCTATACAACCATCTAGCTGGTCTTTGCCATGGGCCTAGTTCTGAGCAATACAAATCAGCAATTATGATGGCAGAAAAAAAAATGGTGGTATACCGCCTCAGCCTCTGTATTTTGCATCTTGCCTTCTGGAATAATGGTACTTCTGTGTGGAAGCCCAGTCCAGAAGAACCATCTTATGATTGAAATCCTTCAGGAGAGAAGGGTCCAGCCACTTCAAGGTGTTGCTGAACACCCTCCCTAGCTATGTCCCAATTGGGCAACACCAGGAAAGATGGCATCTGTGAACCCAGAGATGGCACTGCTCAAACCTCCCTCCCTGTTAGGGATGACAAGTCATGGTTTGAAGCACGGAGATCTGATCTGCAAAAGGTAATTGAAACACACTTTAAAGAAGCAATAGAAAAAGCCAGCAGAGATGAAAAACCTCTTCACCATTTAGGGGAGAAAAGTGGGTTTCACCTATAACCCCATGTGTGTTTAAATCCATCAGTACGTAGAAGAGCAGAAGAGTGTCTTAATACAGACAGGGCCGGAAAAGGTTTGCATCTGTGAACTTTTTGTTCACTCTGATAAATGAGAACTGAGAAAGAGGAAGGCAAGGATTCCAGGAACGAAATATGTAACCCAGAAGGGAAAACATGTGAATAAGCAAATCCCCAGGATGGTTGTGAAGCAAAATCCCGTGAGAACAGCAGTTCACAGGCCCAGCTCATTAGAAGAGGAAGACAGAAGATTCCTAATGGGCGTCTGCAAGAAAATAATATTTCAATATGTTCAGAGGCGATTAACCTTCTGTTGGGGAGGGAAAGCCTGCATCAATTAAGAGTTCTTAGAGATCTAAATGAATATGAAGAAATAATGTCAATTTCAGGGGAAATTTTTCCACAAAAGACACAAGAATCACACTCCATAAAATAATCACTTTGGAACAGAAAAGGAGAAATATATGCGTGCACATGCCCGTGCGTGTGTGCGTGAGTGAGTGCGTGTGTGTATACTGATAAATAAGCCCGTGTCTGCAAAGGGGTTGGCCACTGAAGAATGCTGCCTCTATGCCTTACACCTTTAACAGTTACTTGATATTGCTTAAATGAAAATATGAAGAAAGAGATAGGCACGGATATTTAATGGAGATTTGTGGGTAATGACCTTCAGAGAAACTAGCTGAAGATTGGAGGTTGGTGGAAGAGAAAAGAGAAGCAAATTTCTACTTCTGCTACAATACTGTAGAAGCCCTGAGCACCAAAGGCCTGGTAGCTGAACTTTTCTTAATAAATCCAAAGGAAATGGTACCATCCAAATATCTGGGTTTGTGACTGAGACTCGCGGTCACTACAGAAGTTAACCAGTTTTATTGTTTTTGGGATCAGCTGATCACAGAGAATGCTTTATGTTGAGGAATAAGAAATACTAGGGGAACATGTGGCTCAGGAAATGGAAACCCTGCAAGGATGTGAGGAGCAACAACTTTAATTTTGCCAAATTATTTATTGTATATTCAGCCTGAGAAGAGATTGCTGCCTGATGCAAACACTGTAATTTCATGACCCTCTCAAGCTGAAGGATTGAAGTGAGCAAGAGGGACGCAGATTTTGGGTGTAGACTGAAGACTATCCTTGTAACCAGGGTTTAGTGGACACCATGATTGACATATCTATGCCAAAGTTCATTGCTTCCTCTCATCTTGCTATATTTCTATTCTTCAAACAGCACTGAGTGTGATCTCAGACAAATGTGAATGGTTCAAGCCATGCACAGGACCTGCACAAAAAGAAAAACATGGAATCTACTGAGATTATGAAGAATGATTAAGGCTCAACTGTTGTGAAAGAAATGTAGTGCATGTTTGTGTGTGAGTGTGCGCATGTGTGAATGTGTGTGTGAGAGTGTGTGTGACTGTGTGTGTGTCCACACCATACATGGTGTGTGGACATGGGCTTATGCATACCATGCTGCATGACAGAAGGTCAGAGGACAGCACTGGGTATCAGTCATACCTTCCATCTTGTCTGATCTAGAGTCTCTCCTGTTCATTGTTGCATATGCAAGAGTCATTGGTCTTTGAGTTTCTGGCCCATCTTCTGTCTCCCATCATCTCGCGGGGCCATGCTTGGATTACAGATGCTTGCTTGACTGCCCTCAAGCTTCTGTGGGGTTCTGGGTATCTGAGCCTAGGTTGCCAGGGTTTCAAGGCAATTGCTATACCCACCAAGCCATCTCCCCAGCCCAAGAAGAGAACTATTCTTGAAGATAGTGGGAGGTGGCACAAAGCCAAGAGGTGCCCTTGGAACCCAGAGTCCAGGTGAAAAGCCTACCACAGATACAGCAGCTGCCACTCAGCACCCTCTCCTGTTTTGCAATCCCCATTATCAAATGAGATCATTTCAATTAAATAAGTGTATGTGGCAGCATCATGGGCTGCCACCCCTTCATTTTCTAAATTGCTGTCCCCAGGACAGAGGTCAGAGAACACAAAGAACAGCTGCTGTAGAATAAATCAGAGCGCCCGGGTTCACCGCTCCTGCACCTGTCAAAATGTGTGCTGGCTTCCTCAGTCTTCTCTTGGGATGGCTGCCTCCCTGCTTCCCAAGGTCAGCCAACTTCTCAGTTGTTTGCACATCGTGGGCTTGTTGATTCCCATAGCTGACCAATATCATTGGCCACCTACCATCTCCACAAGACTCTCTCTGTTCTTACAGAGATTTTATTTGAGGAGACAGACACAGACAACAAATAAGGATACATCCGTTAGTGAGAAATATCATGTAAAACAGTGGTTCTCAACATCATAATGCTACAACTCTTTAATACAGTTTTTCAGGTGGTGGTGACCCCTAACCATAAAATTATTTCATTGCTACTTCATAACTGTAATTTTGCTATGTTATGAATCATAAGGTAAACATCTGATATACAGGATTCCTGATATGCAACCCCTGTTGGGGGGGGGTCATGACCCACAGGTTGAGAACCATAGATTTAAAATATCAATTGCTTCAGAGACAAAAGGAAACTTGATTCTTTGAACTGAGTGGTCCAAACAACTCTCTGTGGAGAGGACTTTAAAGCTAAGAACTAAATGTCCAGATGGAATCAGCCCAGTGATGGTCAAGTTTTGAATTACAGTCCTCAGATAGAAAGCTACTTTCTAAGGATAAGGGACTGACTGAATTCTTGATGATGGAGAGTTGGAATGCTACACATTTAGAGTCAAATTTCTTGGGTTTCTCTCATCCTTAATAGTCATGACCTAACATCTTGTGACTATCAGGCAAAACCTTTTAGACTACACTAACAAACCACTAACTTCCACAAACTCAAAAGCTAAGAATGTCATAGATACCATTTGAGGAAACCTATGCAGGGATTTCTCTGTTTTACTATAGCCAATGAAACTTTAAAAAAAAATCCTTAATTCATGGTTTCTCTTATTTTGTAACTAAACAAACTTCACAAAAGTGTTTCCATATTGGAGCATGTTATTGGGTACAAATGAACCAGTGTTCTGGGCACATAGTCACACTTAAGAAAAGACTAGTACTCTCTCTCTCGCTCTCTCTCTTTCTCTCTCTCTCTGTGTGTGTGTGTGTGTGTGTGTGTATCCATGTGTGTCGGTGTTATATGTAAATGTATGTGAATAACCCTTAGGTGCCATTATTTTTGTTTTGAGAGACATGGCAAGTCACTTGGCTTGAATCTCTCCGATTTGGCTAGACTACTGGCTGGTCTCCAACCCAGGTTCCACAAGTCTTTACTCCTCCAGTGCTGGGATTACAAGGACACATCCTCACACTCAGCTTCTTATTATGTGGGTTCTAGAAGTCAACTCAGGTCATTGCTTCTTGTCTTTCAAGCACTTCACCAACAGAGCTACCTCCAAAATAAACTGTGTTTTGCATAAACAATGAGGAAAAGACATTCTTTGAGGTAACAGAAATTCTTTGTTAACATGGAGAAGATAGGTAAAAATGGAACTCCAAAGGCCAGTGTGTCTGGCAGAGAAGGAGAAGTCCTTCGAGAAAGCACACAGGAGGAGAGCAGACACGAGACTCTGTACTTGACTCCACCCTTGGGACTGTCCAGAAGTCATTTTGAACAGCGCATCCACCATATATATTTGCATTCATCCACCATACTGTCTTTGTCAAAGGACCACTCAGTTAATTGGGATCCTTAACAATTCTTTTTTTCTTTATCCTCAAACCCAACTTATGAGAAAATGTAACTGATTCTACCACACCATCTCCATTGACCACAGGATTCAATCACCCAGACCAAGATTCTGTGCTTCCTCCTGCCTTGCTACATGCAATTAAATACTGGTGAGGGTGGCTAGGCAGGAGGGTGACCAGCCCCAAGTGGGTTCCCTAGAAACTGTAATTCTTAATTTCTGGAGATATAGCAATTCCTTATTTAATTTCTTAACTATTGATTATCATCAGACTTAGTTGATGACCCAGAAAAGAAAACTTGTGACTTCATGTGTTCCATTTTAGATCTAAATGTACTTGTGTTTTAGGATTTAAGACTCCTCCAATCTCTATCCAGGTTCCTTTCTTGTTTCATCATGTTGCTGATTATTATTTTTTTTTGGTGTGCTGAACATAAGATTTAAAAATATTTATTTTTATGAACAACAGTATATGCATTAGTTTGAGTATCTTCTTCCTAAAAGATCTTTTCTTTGACTTTGCAGACTGCGTTCTAGAATTCCCCAGTCTGGTCCTGAGGTTTTGTACAGTAATTCAGATGCCAAGTCAAGCTCAAAATCCACAGGATAACTGGTCACCCTCAGTGTCATGTTCGACCTCTGTACAGCCATTTTGGATACCACTTGGAAGGGTAGGTGAGATAGGCTGAGAGCAGGTTGTTGTAAAATAACGCCATGCCACAGTCTGCCTTGGCACTCTTTCTTCAACACTAAAACAATCATGGCAGGAACGCACATTTGATTATGACCTGCATCTCACGACATCATATCCTGGGTAATCGTATTTCCATCGTTACAGTCACTAGTCCTTGAATTTTTTTTCCTTAAGGGTTTTCATGTACCCAACAGCATTGCATTAACTGAGATTAATTTTATATAGTGTGTTTCTAGGTTGCTGTGAATTTTATATGCAGCCAACACTTTTATTTGCAAATAAGATCTCTGCTACAATTTCATTGACTCATATTATTTATTTATCTTTTGTTTTTATTATAATGCATCTCTGGCACTCAAAGGAAAGAAAGTATAAAGCATTCAAACTGGTAATAATGAGAAGTTTTATTTTTCTTATATTTTATGTAACTGATCCCCATTACTCCTCACAAAACATAGGTGTAGATTTCTCGATGGGTTTTCTGGTAAAGGATTCATATTCTTCTTCTGGCTTCTGCAGAATGTTTAAGTCGAGAATGCTCAGGAGACCCAGAAATCATCTCTGCACCTGCTATAGCAATTGTCTTCTTTAAATCATTAACATGTCAGATCCCACCAGAGGAAATTTTGGGAGTGAGCCATGAATGCTTCATTTAGACACACCCAATTTGACCATTTTTAGGTACAGCCAGATTGAAGTTATAGTTAGAATTTTTACAGCATTTTTCATAAATGAAATTCATTAAGTTTCTTTCTGAGTGAAAACAATTTTTAAAGAATCATGGGTAAATCTGGGGCTTCTCCCTTTGCCTATATTTCTTGTCAAATTAAGTATACTGAATGAAAGCGATTCTGTGTTAAAGAAACAAAAGTGGTCAGTAATAGTAAAGAATAAGAAAAACGATGCTGAAACGGCCCAGTCATTGTTATGAAGCTTTTACATCATCATGTAGATTTTAGGGAATGGTCAGGGAGGTGTCATTCTTTAAACTGGAGTCCTCGTTTTTTCAAAAACCATGAGGTTGCTTCGTATTTATAACTTATATTTGGTGTTACGGGTCACATCTTAAATGTCCCCAAGAACTTCATGCCAGCACGGTTGAATCTTTAAGGAGGAGCTTGGGAAAACTTAGCTCTTGCTATTGGCACTCTCGCTCCTTCCTCTTTCTGTTTGCTTCCTAGACTCCTCCACGTCAGTGGCTTCACTCACTATGATCCCCACACTGTGTTATGCCTCCGACAGCCTCAAAAGCACCTGAGTCAAATGTTCTTGGAACTGGCCATTAGCTCTGAACTAAATAACATTTTCTGCTTATAAATCCTCCATCTCAAATATTTTGCTACAGTAACAGAAAGCAATCTACTCTTAGAGATACTGGCAGTTTTTCCTTATTGTCTATATTTTAATTTTATAAATTTTATTTTCTTAAAAAACATGCAAATTAGGAAAAAATCACACACAAAATTTAACCAGACTCACTTCTATACAACCTGATAAAGTACTACATGAACAGAATTAGAATTAGAAAATCAATTAAATTTATATCCTCTTTCATAGCTTGTATGCATTACCTGAATTCAGTCCCTTCTTATCCTCTGATTTTATTTTCTTTTTCTGCATGGTTAACCTATACCTAGATGTACATTTGTTTACATGTAATACATATGTCATTTTCTCAATTCTGCATTTGAGGAAGAACATTTGTTTTTATAAGAACATATACAAATATATCATTATAAATTTTATATTAAGCCTTTTATAACATGCAGGGATGGAGAAATAGCTCAGTGATTCAAGTGCTTGGCATGCTAGCAGGAGAACCTGAGTTTGATTCCCAAGGCCAAGGAAAAGGCCAGACATGGTGGCCTAACCTGTGCTTATCATCACATGCTAGGAAAGAAGAGACTGGCAGATCACCGGGGCCCACTGGTCTAGCCTATTTGGTAAGCTCTAGGTCCAGTGAAAGACCCTGTCTCAAAAAACAAACTGGGTGGCTTCTGAGAAAATAACCCAATGTTGACCTCTGACCTCCACTACTGTGTGGATGCATTCACACATCCTCACAAACACACTGCCCCCCAAACACATACGATGTAATATGTATTTCAGAAATTTGTGCATCTCTGGAATATTTTTACATTTTAGATCATATATATATGTAAAAGCATGTATGTGATTATGCCTAAATTTATGTTTTGTTATTCTGTTAACACATTTTGTTCCTTTCCTTGCATATATTTTTATATGTGGAAGCTGCAGATTTGCATATTTTATAGATTCCATTTAATAACTCACTTTCTTGCTGCTTGTAATATTTTGTATAAAAACATGCTCAGATCACCACAAGCACTCACTATTACTGCTTCCTTTAACACCGTTATGGATTGTTTTTTTTCTTTCTCTTATCCAATTGCGTTGGCCAGAATTTCAAAAAGACCATCTGGATTCTGGCAACCCCAAATAAACTAGAAGCCATGCCCCTGTTCCTCCTAGAGTTAAATCCAAGCAAGGTAGGAGCTTATGGTGAGAGAGCCGACAAGGGATCAGCACAGCCTCCCCAATTTCCTGTTTATAGGACAGAATGTCTGTATGAGTCACTTACATCACTGAGGTTGAGTTTGGCCCATTTTCTTCTGTAAAACATAACATGTATATGCACAATCCTAAGTCAGCCCTCAAGGTCATCCCTTTATCTGCAGGGACTGGACCGTGTAAGGAGCATTCACTGACTAATCAGTGGTGAGAAAAGTACAGTTCAAACAGAAATCCATTTGTGTAAACCAAGCCACGGAGGAGCACTGCCACTGACATACCGTCCGTGTGTTGTCCATGGCTGCCTGGGGCGGAGATGAAGGACTGCACTGGTCCTGCGTGTGTGCGCAGCTCACAAAACCCTGACCTCTGTCTCGCCATGTATAGAGAAAGTTTGCAGCCTTGGATTTTAAAAAAAAAAGTAAATTATCTGAAATGAAGATCTAGCTAAGTAGCAGTCCTTGGGATGAGACTTGGTGCTTATCTGGTGCAATTCTCTGATACCTTCTGGTCTAGCCAAATATGCCAGACTGCCTCTTGTTTTTCTCCCAAAAGGATTCTGAACTTTCCCTGTGTGCCCATTTGCATTTTTCTGGGGCTTTGTCTGCAACCTGACTTCAGGGAAAGGAATGCTAGAGTAGGGCACCACACAGCAAGAGCAGAGGGGCTCCAGACTGAGGCCACCCCAACGAAGGGACTTGCTTTCTCCAGGAGAGCCTCTCCCCACACTCAGAGGCTCTTGGCACCACACCAGCTTCTTCCTGCCTGGCTGTACGCTCTGTGAGCTGGCTCCAGGTCCAGTAAATGTCGCCCTACAGCACTCCCATGACCAAATTAGTCCAGGTGGTGTCAGCCTGCCTGGCAGCCATCAGTAGCCAGCTGGCCTTTTGTCTACAGGGAGTGTTTACCTGAGAAAGTGCAGGCTCAGCCTAGCGAGACTCCAGAGGGGGTCCCTGTCCTGCCAAAGAGGTCTGGGACACAGTCCCAGGCCACTTGGATGCACATAGGCCTGAAGCCAAATCCTGTGGATGTTTCCTCAAAGACCTCCAGTCACAAATGGAAGCCTGCACTCCCAGGGGCTTCCTCAGAGGGAACCTATAAGTCCCAAGACAGGAATCACCTTCTGCTACTACCTGTCCCCAATCAGCTGCTGCTTACTTGGTCTTTCCTGAGTAGTTTCTCTAAGCCTAACAGGAAGGTGAGGTGGATAGTGGATTGATTCTCCTTTGTGCTAACAACACTTTCAAGCATTTGAACAGAAACAAACAAAAAAGAAAAAGACTAAATGGAACAAGGTTACCAAAGGGACATGGAGCTTTAGTCTGTTACTTTATAGTCACTGTTTTTATTGCTCATACAAAGCAAAGCTGGTTGTGTGTGTGTGTGTGTGTGTGTGTGTGTGTGTGTGTGTGTGTGTGAAAACATATGCAACATCAAATCGCTAGTTAGTGTTAATTTTCTCGTGTGGCCTGAGTTGTTTTATGGTCTTGATAAAGGGGTGGCTGGGTGATGGCTCGGAAGGTTTATTTTCACATTTGCCAATCATTTTGTTTGCTCTAAGATGGAGAAACGAACCAGAGGCCCATTGTGAGGCTGCGATGGAAATTAATCAATTAGATGAGAAGCCTTGACTCTGCAACATCAGCAACTCCGCAGTGAGTAGTCAACAGGACTAAGCATAAACATCCTACATTTATGAAATATTTACAGTTACCACACTAGGTAAAGTGAAATAGTGACAGTTGAGTTTTAAAGACAATTTTTAAATAAGTACAAAGAAAGCTACAATGAGCAGCAGAAACCTCTGTGAAAAACTATGATTCCCGTTCCAAGAACTTCTTCCAAGTCCCAGCCCAGTCCTATAACAAAACATTAGAAACAAACACTGGGGAGGTGTAAACTGTGTCTACCCTCTCTTCATATGGTTTTAATGACAAACCAAAGACCAATTTCACTTGTGAGAACCAATGAGTTTATTAGGCTTACATACAGTGTTCATTGAGGCAGGAATATAGGAATATGGGGGGAGGGAGCGTTACGGACACTGAAGATGCACCCAGCCTGGATGATGGTGTCCCCATATCCATGTACATAAAGCTATGCTCTCTCTATTCTCTGCTCCTTTCCCAGCCTCCCAAGTTCAATCAGCACAGAATTATGTAAGAAGGACTGGTGGCTTGAAACACAAGTGAGGGTGCAAGGGCCCTCCCAACCCCTCCTTCTGTGAGGAAATGTCAGCCATCAACAAGCCTGATTGTGACTGGTTCTTAAAGTTGGCACGGTTTATCTGTGGAAGGTGGTAGCTGTTTTACCTGGAGGACTGCATTCTGAAATTAAAAGAAACTGCTCCATAAATATCCTGGCAGAGGGCTTGCCTGTGTGTACAGAGCTAGCTTTAAGGTTAACTTGTTTGTCTACCCTCTGAGGCTGAGAATGTGGACCCACAAAGAACTGGCTTTCCTCTTGTGTGTGACTCCTACCTGGTTTGAGCTTCCCAGCTATACTGCATACAGGCATTTTGCTTGGCCTTAAAGGAGGCTCCTGAAATAGGGGAGGCTCTGGTTCTAGTGATGGTGGCTGATGAAAACCTCCTTTCCCACGGGGAGGCTGAGCCCTGACTCAGCTCAAGGTTTTGGCAGAGGTGAGACCAGCC
This sequence comes from Psammomys obesus, assembly GCF_907164565.1. NCBI lineage: Eukaryota > Metazoa > Chordata > Mammalia > Rodentia > Muridae > Psammomys > Psammomys obesus. The sequence goes on from NW_026585644.1 coordinate 17,970,090, forward strand.
TTAAGGTTTGACTTGGCACTAACTCACTTCTTACCCTCCAGCGCCTACACCTGTTGCCCTTTCAGCTGCTGGGCCTGATCTACAGTCACTGGGTACTTCTACAGTTCCAAGACTGTAGATTCTCCCTGAATGTCCCGACGAACTGTGCCAGCTTTGCCTGGGACTTGATTAGAAATACAAGGCTCTTGTTGAGTCAGAAACCCTGTTGGAGGCCCAAAGAGTGTGGCTTAACATGTATGGGAAAGTGTAAGAACCTTCTCAAAGCAATGAGGAAACACAGACATATGAAGCCAGTGAGCTATGGAATGAACCATGACATGGGGTCAAGGGTTGCAGGTGGGGGCCATCTTGCGTGTCTGTGTTCCGGAGGACTTTTCAAAATCCCAGTGTGTCTTCAGATACCATGTCAGAAGAACTTTGAAGTTGCTGCTTCAAAGAGAAACACCAGGAGTCAGAGGTTGGAAGGGCCTGGTGAGGGGTTACCTGCCAATTCCATCATGAATGAATCTGGTTAGCTAGATGATTCTAAAAAGTAGCATGTTAAAGTTGGAAGGCATCGTTTCTGACCATCTTGAAAGCAAATTAGATGATGACTTTGGCTATGGCCACAACAGAGGTAGAACAAAACAGAGCTTCTTGTAGATAAAGCCCGTCATAGCTCTGCATCTACTTGCTTAGAAAAAGATGTGACAATTCTTTCATTCCGGTTATCTGGTCCACCATCTCCAGCACAATTACAATGAACAAAATGTAAATGCTCTCTATCTTTGGAGAAATGTCGACTTGGATAAGTAACTCCCAAATCCTGAAAAAAAAAAAAAAAAAAAAAAAAAACCTTCCTTTTCCCTCCCCCACTCCCTCCCTTGGAGAACCAGGAGCTTCATCTCTGAACACTCCCCTCTGCGTTATCCTGCATCATTCCGTAGGTTATATCCTTGGCAGGACTCCCCTGTCTACTTCAGATGAATCTGTGTGTCTTGAAGAGGTTGAAAAAGCCACCTTCCAGGGATTAATATGACTGACCTCTCATGAAGGTAGGAGAAAGCTGGCATGGTCCTGCCAGTCTAGATACTGTTTTCATGCTTCCTTTTATCACCATGGTTCTCTTTGTCCTGTGGGTTCTGTAACCAGAATCTTGAGATTCCCCTGGAAACAGGGTGCCCTTACCACTAGTGGTGGGACCTCATTTCTCATTCTTTTTTCCTACTATCCATCCGATCCAATCCAATCTGCATTCTGTCTCCCAGGATATCTCAAAATATCTGGCTCCCTGCTGGCTCCCTTCCTTATGTTTAAGCACAGTTATGTATTCTCTGCCAATTCAATGGGTACTTGCAGAATGGGAAGTAGTTACAATGTTCAGTCCAGTTTCTCCATCCAGAAATCTGGGCAGCTTTCAAAGGCTTTTGCATGCAGTTCTTAAATATTATGCTGAATCAACAAAGAATGTGTCGCCAAACTTAAAAATCTTGTGCAGTTGGCTGCTTCTCCACCATAGCTCAGAACAAGGGTATACAATAAAGTGGTATGACATACAGAGAGCTTTAATTTGTCCTTAAATTACAACATATGTTGAGAGAAAGTGTGCAGAGTCAGCAAGGCTTAGCTCAGGTCATTTTACACCCTGAGCCCATCTAAGTATCTGATACCCAGATCATGAACCAGAGTGTTACCAGCAGGGAAGGAGGCCAACCCTGGCATGGGGCCCGCATACCTCCTCTCCGAAGTACTCACTCACCCCACTTCCAGCCTGCAGATTCGTGTGTTCGTGCCAATGCAATGGTACAGTGTGTTCTCTTTGTGTTCTCTTGGCTTAACTCATCATCACTTCTGTAAGATATTTCATGTTTCATGTATAAGCTTGCTCATTTTCATTTCTATTTAGGTTTGAACATACAAATGAACCGTAAAATTCACCCTGTCTAGTCACATTTTATACATTGTTTGTTCTGGTTTTGCTTTCTGTTGCTGTGGTAAACACCATGACCAAAAGCAACGTGGGCTTCATCTTACAGCTCACAGTCCATCATTGAAGCCAAGACAGAGCTCAAGGCAGGAGCTGGAAGCAGACATCATGGAGGAGTGCTGCTCACTGGCTTGCTCTCTGACTTGCATCCATCTTGGTTTCTCATACAGCCCAAACACACCTACCCAGGAATGAACAGCACCATTCACACCGATCAATCAAGACACACAGAGACAGCCACAGACCAATCTGATGGAGGCCATTATTCAATTAAGGTTCCTTCTTCTCAGGTGACTCTAGGTTTGTTTCATGTTTGCAAAAAAAAAAAAAAAAAAATTAACATGCACGGTGATATTTGACATGTGTATCATGTACCAAAGAATTCATCAATTTCAAGATTTTGAAGGGGTACATGGTCTCATTTCACGTTGCTGAGAACTTTGAAGTAAGTTAATATACTCACACTAACTTAATAATGAGTATTTGAGGAATGGTTAAACTGTCATCCAAAGGGGATGACCCATTGTTAGTGTCTCAGAGGTCTGGTTTCTTGGCACTGCTGTCAACACTGGCTATTGTAATTATTTTCAATTAATCGTCTCTGACCTTCAGCCTGGATTTCACTTCTGTTTTCCAGATGACTCATGATGGTGAGAATTGCCTGTGTTTGGTAGCTACTTATCCCCTTGGAGAAGTATCAATTGGAATACATTTGTTTATTTGTTTATTTATCTATTAATTAGTCCTTTGTGTGCATGTATATGCACACATGTGTCTATGCATACGTGTGAGTGTGTATGTGAGTGACTGTGTGTGTGTATGTGTATGTGTGTGTACATGGCACATGTATGAAGGTCTGAGGATAACTTGAGGCACATGCTTTTCTCCTTCTAACATGTAGTTTATGGGAATCAAACTGAGACAATCAGGGTTGTTTGTAAGTATCATTTCCCTCTGAGCCATCTTACTGCCTCCTGCATTTTCTTTTTTACGGATTTCTTTTTGTTCTGTGTGCATGAATGTTTTTGTCTGCATTTCTGTATGTGTACACATGTGTGCCTGGTGCCCAGAGAGGCCAGAAGAGGATGCATGTCCCCTAGAACCAGAGTTCCGCATGGTGGTAAGCCAGCACGTAGGTGCCGGAAACTGAACTCATGGCAAGGACTCTTAACTGCTGAGCTCATATCTCCATCTCCTCTTGCTAATAATCTTAATAACCTTGACTCTAAGCATAATGCTGTGCATATAATAAATATTGGTGCCTATTAAGCTAGCGATGAATTAATAAATGTCAAACTATAAGTGGGGAAACCTGCTCCATGTTCTGATCATCTGTGTATTTGCTTGGTGGAGCTGTTCATATTCATTTAATGCCAAGATTTAGTAGCTGGTGTGAAGTATAGTGTCAGCTGTATGCAATGCTGTTGACAGATAGGTATGATGAAGCCTAGCATTGCTGTGCACCGACAAAGTTAATTCAAGTGCACGGTAGCCTCCTCCAAGCACTCGGCCAACCTCAGTTCATGGGATCCTCACTTAAGCAGAAAAGGCATGTGCTGAGGCTCACCTTGGTCTTCTCACGGGGAAATAGGTACTGGTCAGGGTCACAGCTCTGGGAGTCTGTATTCAGGGTCTACACCTTCCCTAGCCAGGCCAGGCTTCTTCCCCTGTGTAGCAATGGCTGGGTCTATCAAAACTGCCAGATTTTATTTTGTTCTTTTCCTAGAGAAAGAGCAGAGGTCTTGACAAGGAAAAGTCACATTTTCCAAACCTTTTGGAAAGTCTAGAGGATAACAAGTTCTGAGTTTTATCTGTTTGCTCCAGTGTAGTGAGCAGAAGATTGAAGATCCATTCAGTTATGGCCTAGCTGTGCATATCTGGATAAATCTAAGGGTAAATATGGAGGAAAATACAGGTCTAAGTGTCAAAGTCAAAGTTATCTCTTCTGTGGACCCATGGTGTCCAGTTAGATAGCAGCAGGTGCTCAAAGAAAAATAACCCATTTGTTAGATGATTGAGAGATATATTATGTGGTGTTTATGGAATTGGTTAAATATAGTACATTCATGGCCCACCCACAAGTGGGCATTCATGCCCTGATTCCATAGTACAGGTTAGTTCATAATAACATTCTCGCTGAAACCTCCATACAGGATAATCATATGGACTATAAAAGGATTCTAACAGTGTAACTTCACAGTCATTCCAGAATGAAGGAATAAATGGAAGGTGTGGAGGAGAGCCAAGATGCTGTGTCAGTGGATGGAGGAAGTCACCCTGCCTCCAGGGATGGACTAAGAAAGCCATGGTCCTATAAGGGGTGAACACAGTACCCAGGGTTAGAGTCTGAAGATCAAGTCTAGGCAAAGAGGTATGGGAGAGGGCTGTATGAGTGATTCAACGTCACCTTCCCAGCCCCCACCTGTGAGATACTGGAGTCCAAGACCAGAAGTGTGTTATTCTATTAAGTCTTGCTTCCATGGAATCCCCAATGAACACAAAAGTTAGTAAATTTAAATATGCATGGACTTTCAGGGGCTTAGAGTTGGAGAAAATAAAAACAGGATTGTTTTATTTGAAGTCTTTTTCTCAAACTAAAGATACACAACCACTCAAAAAGCCTAAGTGGTTCTGTCTGATCTCATTAAGGTTCAAAGGGCAACTGAGTCAGGCAACTGAGCCTCAGGATTCAGACAACTGTATCTCCAACTCCATGTTAACTGACTGTGAACCAACATGTGTGCTTCCAAGGAGGAGCCATTCCTCCCTGCAGAGACTCCCCATTCTTTCCAGAACACTGTCCTGGTGCTGCAGTCACCTTATACCACTCCAAGAACTAGGTGTAAGAGACAATCTCAGGTCTATCAGCTCCTTCCTGTCACTCTGCCACCGACTTCACCCCAGTCCTTTCCTGTCCTCCTTTGAATCAGAGGGGGTAGGTATAAAAATAACTTTTCCCTAAATGTTTGTCTATTGTATTTAAAGTATGACAGCATATTGAGCTCAATAAATATTTAAGTTCCGGTTAAATGTCTGACGCTTAGGAGCCTGACAAGAAGCTCTGGCCTGTGGCCCACACAATGGGGTGACTCTAGATAACAATTTTGGGTAAGTATTCCCAAAGGATTTTGAATGCTTTTAAAACAAAAAGAGATAAAGGTCTAAGAAATATCACACAACCTGCACATTCATTGAAACATCATGCAATACCGCAGAAACATACACAATGTTTATGTTCATCAAACAAAGGGATTTTTTTTTAAACAGAGAAAACAGAAGAGCTGTACACATCTAGCCATGGAACAGTCACTGTCTAAAGTCTAAGATGACAAAAACGAACACATAGAAATAAGAACAAGAAGAATAAGAATGTTAAAGCTCCTAAAGTAGGGAGTCTATAAATTTGTGCCTGTATCCCCCAAGGCATGGTCCAGGCATCTTCTGCTCCAGGATTCTAAACATTACTAAAAGTGATGCTTTCAGGCCTGGGGATGCAAATCTTAGGTGACTGGACTCTGACACCTGGATTGTTAGCAGCACCTACACAACCAAGTGTTCAGTACTTTGCATGACTCAGGAGGGTCACAGAGGTTTCTGAAAAGTAGAAGAATTAACAGTGGTGAACAGTAAAAAAATAAATTACAGCTGTGGTTATTATTAAAGTCAGTAAAGTGCTCAATTCTGAGTTCGTATCCCGGCAGCCACATTAAAAAGGAGCAGAAGTGGGTATAGTTTGTGTTTAATCCCAGCATGGGGAGGTGAGGACAAGTAGATCCCTGGGAGCCACTAATCAGTCAGCTTAGGTTACTTGGGGAGTTCAGGCCATGAGAATGTCTAAAAAAGGGGGGGGGGGCGGTGGTGGACAGCATCTGAGGAAAAGCCAAGGTTGTCATCCCCCTAGCCTTGACATTAACGTATATGCACACATGCATAGAAACACAAACTGAAAGATGGGGTGGCGGGTGGGTGGGGAAGCAGCATCCCTTGCAGAAGCAAAGGCAGGGAAAAAAATAGGAGGAGCTTCACTTTGGCTGGAACCTTGCAGCTGTAAGGAAGGACCAGGGAAGGTGAACCGAACATGCATGGTACTTCTGCCCTCTCCAAGCTGCTGTTTGTCTGCAGGCAGCCAAGGTGGAGAGCCACATTTCTGCTCTGCCTCTCATTCCAGGAGGTTTTTCTTTCTTATTTAAATTTATTTCCTTTACATCCCAAGGGTGCCCCTCCCTCCTCTCCACCCAGTCCTTCCCCCCTCCCCTCTCCTTTTCACAAAAGAAAAGAGGAACCCCCATTGCCCATATCAACCCTCCCCAGCACCTCAAGTCACATCAGGGCTGAGTATATCCTCATCCACTGAGGCCAGGCAAGGCAGCCCTGCCAGGAGAAAGTGATCCAAAAGCAATAGAGTTAGAAACATGTTAGAAACAGCCTCCCCCCGCCCCCACTCAACAGGTGACCCACATGAAGACCAAGAAACCCATGGGCCACATATGTTCAGGGGACCTAGGTCGAGGCTTTCCATTTCTTTGTTGTCTGCTTTATTCCCTAGTGTGGTTTAGTCAGAGCCACGTGATCTCTTTCTAACAAACAGAACTGTGATTTGAGCTCTGACTCCATCACACATTTGCCCTGTGGACTTATGACCAGCCACCTATCTCGGCTGCAAGCCTCCTCTGTCTATGCCCAGAAAGACCAAATAGCAGACGGTAGTGTGTCGGGGTCAGCGGTCATGCATGTGAGCCCAGGCACTAGAAGGCACAGAGTAAAGAGATGCTGTGATAGAAACACTGTTAAATGCTAGGGCACTGTGCTATGACTTCTTTTTGCTTCTAACAAATCGCCCTCTCATTTGAATCTTTAGACTCAACTGTCTACGTGGTACGTGATGGTGCTGAGCTCACAGCATTTCCACTTGTGAAGCTCTTTTAAGATACGTCAGTCCGGGACAGCGCCTATGTTCATATGGCCCTGTTCCAAGGCAAATGTTTAGGCTTGGCGGGAGGGAGGGCTTCACAAGTTGCACTCAGTGAGTTCTTTGCTTTAAAGAAAGGCAAACATAGGAGCTTTGGGGCGGGGGCGGGGAGATGAGGCAGAGGGGTTGATTTCTTAGCAGGCGTGGAATAGCTATACAGGTGCACTGCCTCCTGGTGACACGGGGTGAACATTTGACCCACAGAGTCTGGTGAAGCCATCCCTGGGAGAGCCTGGAGCAAGTGCAGGGCTGAGTGAGTGGAGCCCTGTTTGACTTGGCTGTGGTCCCTGCAAACCTGGCAATGAGTATAGCCCAGAGGAAAACAGCCTTGACATTGACTCTGGTCACTGCAATGCTCCCTCGGCCACCTGTGGGTTTCACAACCTCCTTTCTATTGCCCACAGCATCCTGGTCGGTTCATTTGTGTTCCCAGAAAAGAAAGATCCCTTTGCTCCCTTGCTCTGCTGCTCAGTATCTGGTCCAGGTCGACGCCTAAAGGCACTCACCTGTGTACACCTCCTAGTGCAGGCGCAGGGCCAGCTGTATCCTCAGAAGTCTTTGTTCATTCCAGTTTCTCTCCTGTTTCCAAGCACCAATAAATATGTGCGTTCTATTGCAATGGGGAAGAAACGAATGTTCAGCAGGCACCTGCCTGGAGCCAGGTGCTTTCACAGACAGCACCTTGTTTAATCCTCACAGCAATGCTATAGGCAAAAAGTTAATACCTATATTCACTTGATAAAGAGGGTGAGCCTCTGAAAGCTTAAGCAATCTGGAGGCAGAGATCATTGGTGGAGCCCAGATTTGCCTCTGGTCTTCTGAATCTCAGTTTTACATTCACACTGATGCCTCCTACTACGTTCTGGAAAGAGCAATGCAGGTGCGGTTTGGGGAGCCCTAATATTGTCATTTTTAGATGAGTCATTGCTTCTCTTATAAAATGAGAGAGTAGACAGGTTGTATCTGAGTGCGTTTGATTTGAATGTATCATCTATCACCTGTGCACACCAACACCAAATATAACATGTGTGGCGTTTATTCACTTTACATCGTAGCCCCCTTCCTCCTCTCCTCCTGGTCCCACCCTCCCTCTCTCTTCCCACACACCCCCTCCCTTATTCCCCAGAAAAGGGGTGCCTACGCCAGCTCTGCCAACTTGTTTCAAGACTGAGCGTGTCCTCTTCCCCTGTGGTGTGACGAGGCAACCCCACCCAGCAGAAGTGATCAAAAAGCCACAGATACATATTGGAGACAACCCCTACTCGCTTTACTAGGGAACCCACATGAAGCCCTAGCTGCCCATTGGATACCAGTCCATGCATAATTCTTGGTTGCTGCTTCAGTCTCTGCAAGCCCCCCTGGGAACTTGCTAGTTGGCTCTGCTGGTCTACTTGAGGAGCTCCTGTCACCTCCAGGTCCTTCCCCCCACTTTTCCACAAGACTCACTATTTCTCCCAAAGTTTATGGCTGTGAGTCTCAGCATCTATTTCCATCTGCTGCTGGGTGGAGCCTCTCAGAAGACGGCTATGCTAGATTCCTGCCTGCAAGCATAGCAGGGTATCATCAATAGTGTCAGGAGTTGGCTCTCTGCCATTGGGTGGGTCTCAGGTTGGGCCAGGCATTGAAAACCAGTGGTCACTGAACAGGCCTGACATGTTGCCCACATGATGTGTTCATTCGAAATGCAACACCTTGTTTGAGTGGTATCTTGAGTAAACCATGGCTAAGAAGTTAGAAGGGGCCTGTTGTGTAGAGAGCAGAGGGTTTGACTCCCTTCGGTTTTTCTGACTGCATTTCCAATGCACTACCTGTCACCTGCTGTTTCTGCCCCTTCCCCCCTCCACTCACCACCTGTAACTGCTTCCCTGTTTGCTTCTGGCATAAGAATAGCTCTGTTGTCCCTGTCTTCAGGTCTTACTTACTTTGGGGGAAGCCTCAATTGAATAATGCAAATAAAGAATGCTAAAAATAACTCTACAGAGTGGAGCATTCAGATGTGTGCATTTGCTTAGTGTCTGTAGATCCGTGTTTGTGTGGACCCAGGAGGAGTCAAGTTCTACATTCCTATTACTTCGCCCATCCAAACCCTAGCGCAGGTCACTGTAGAAAGCCAAATGCCCAGCGTCCTTTCCTGCTGCCTCGTGAATGGGTGCTGCAATTACAGGTGTCAAAGCCAAACATAAACGCATGCTCTGCCTTTGGGAGCCTCAGTGTGGACTCTTGTATTTGTGACATGTCAGAGTAGAGACATTACCCAGGGCAAAGACCACTGGAGGGACTGCTGAGCTGCCAATGTCATGGGCTATTTAAAATATATTGAAGTACCAGAAAGAGTGGGTGGCATAGGCCTATCAGAACACATTCAGACAGCCATCTTGGGATAGATTTAATTTATTAAATCATCTTGCTGTTAAAAACAGGTTGACTCGCCTAGATAACTTATAGTTTTAAGGTAACCACAGACAGAGAGAGAAGGAGAAAGAGAGGGAGGAGTAGAAGAGAGGAAGCCAGAGGGAGAGGAAGCAGAGACAGGCTGTTGCAAATTAAGGAGGCTTTTCTCAGCATTCCAACCCTCTCCCCAGGTGCAGCAGAAGCAGTACACGTCTGGTGTTTAAACCTCTTTTTATACATGCTTCTTCCCTCCTACCATCATTCCACGGGATCACGTGTGTCTCTAACCTCTACTTACTTACCAAAATGCATGACAATCTGTTCAAAGGAAGGCAAGCTAATCCCATTTTAAAATTAGGCAATTGTCAAATTGTTTCAAGCTGCTAAAGAACAATGGCAGACAATCTCCCAGGAGCTTTCTAACCCCCTGGAATCCCAAATTTGACCTTAAATCATTCACTTTCTTAAATCCTCAAAAAAAAATGTTTTTTTTTATTGTAAAATAGCAAGTGTTTAAGAGTTGAAATGGAGACCTCACGTTGCTCACTGACATAAGAAAGCGCAAGCTTTTGGAAGTTGTTTGAACACAGGTGCATAGGAACCCAGCAGTTCTCACTCACCTTTTGGCTCCAGCCCAAGTCCCATGTCAAGAGGGACTGCATATGCCTTACAAATGACGAAGTTTTCTGGCAACTGTGAACCACACCACTGAGGGGAGCTCAAGGTAGGTGTCCCCTGAGGAGCCAAGGCCAGATGCTGTCAGCACAGGTCAGTTTAGTAGACATAGATAGCTGTTACCCCTATAGATGAGAAAAGCAGAACATCAAAAAACAGAGGTTCACGGGTTTCTGAGAGGAAGGGAATAAATACAAATAAATGCAAGCTGAGAGAATTGGGGGTAGGGGAATCGGGGAGGTGGCTGTGCCTAGTCTATGAGGACAGGTGGAGACTATCTAGAATGACCGAGTTGAAAGGAATGTTCCAGATTCTAAATCAGAGGCTTCCACCTACCAGTCCAGAAGTCAGTGACCGATGGGTAGTTTACCAAAAGCTTGATTTGGCTTCTCAAAACTCTTCCACTCAAAGAACTGAGTTTTAAAGGAGAGAGTTAATAGTCTAAAGGGGACAGTTGAGAGTATTTCTAAAGAATGTTCCAGATTTTTCCAGTGCCCATTGTGGCTTAGTGATTTTATTTCAATCTCTTGTTTGAAAAATGAAAAACAAAAGAAGGGAGACTTAGAGACACTGGCTGATGTTCCTCAAGGCCAAATCCAACCCATGCTAACGGGCTGCTCTCTGGAAGGATCCAGACTTCCAGTTCTGGAGCTGCTGTCCCTTCTAGTCCCCATTCCTGGGGCAGTCAACTTTCCAGCTGGCTGGAGAAGACTGTCACTGGTCCCTCTCAGGTTTCACTGTGAAACCCTTTTGCTTAAGAAGAGGGATCTTTTCTTCCTTGGCAGTCTGCCTTGTCTTACACCACAAATAATTCTTTCTTTCAAACAAAGCTAAGCTTTCCTAACGCTCACAGAATCCATCCTAATCACAGCGTAGTTTCCCCTTGTAAGTTTTGTGAGGCACTCAAGTCATTTTCCTCTTGCTAGGTGTGGTATCACACTTGCAGTCCTTGTGATCTAGTCAGTGGGATGATTTATGGCCAGAATCCTTTTGATTTATTTGATTTTTTTTCCCCAAAAATCTTAAAGAACTTTTATCATGGCCTGGGGCAAGTTGGCAGACCTTTTTCAATGATGGTCATGTACTAACTATATATTGTTGGTAACAGCTCCTTAGTCCTGCCATTCTTGGGCCACTATGCACAGCATACCCGCAAATCCCTTTTTCTAGTTAAACCTCACTCACAAGATAATCCCCCTTTCCTAGTCTGTAATACCCCTTTGCTATTTACCCATGGCCTAATGACTTTAGAACATCCCGAATGCCCTGAAGCCACCTTTATCTTGGGGGTGTCAGTTGGGGGGGGAGGGCTAAGCCTTGCCAGTGAAAACCTGGTGAGTTTGAGTCCTGTTTGTCTCAACTAGTGATGGCACAAGCAGATATTCCTAACAGAAGAATCCTTAGACCCAGTGAAAGCTTAGAAAGGCACATGACACTTGTCTGAGAAGCCAGCTTGTCACTGGAGGGAAGGAGAGCCATTTGTGGCTGGCTTGGAGGGTGTTCCTACAGCATAGGAGCACTTGCTTCGTGAAAGAGTAATGCTGAGCAGAGTGAGCAGACTTCTGCGGAATGCTTAGCCACACCTTCGATGAGCACACACCTTTGTGAGGATTTGCATCACGCCCCTTCAGCCTGAACCAGCTGGCGTGTGACACCGACCACAGCAGTTCTCTGCATATCTTCTTAAAGTACAAACACGACTCCTGTTTTTATTTCATATCATGGCATCAACGTTCACAAGACTATTCTGCTTGTCGGGATTTTGTGTTTGTTACCTCTTACATTCTTACGCCAGTTTCACTTACAAAGTAAAACAACAGAAAGAGATAGCTAGCATAAAATTAAAGTCTGTGGTGAGCTAAGGAATTTTCAAAACCTGGCCTGATCTTGGCAGCGGGCTGGGCACTGAGAAAAGTATACAATGGACTAATCATATGCAGGAAAGTTTAATGTAAAGAATCATTAACCACAGCTAGAGGGTAACAGACAGAGGGACTCCAGTCTCCTAGAACTGAGCGAAAATTCTACAGAAAGGAAAACTTGGAGAGGCCTCAAACCTCAGAAGGAAGGGTTCGGTGTAGCCTGAAGCTGGGTGGTCAGAAGCAAGCAGGAATCTAATCTCCAGTGCAGAAGAGAGTAGGTGGCCAGCCCAGCTGCAGAGTGTGAGGGCACACAGCTAGGATCAGGGGCACAAGGGTCCAGCACTGGAACCCTGCACAGGAAGAAGAGGGGAGGAGCCTGGAAGCTGATGAGATCAGGGTACCTGTGACTCTCTAGAGGGGTGGTTTCCAACCTTTGGGTGGCAACCCCTTTTGGGATCAAACAACCTTTTCTCAGACATTGCCTGAGATGTCCGCAGTTTGATTTTAACACCAGCAAAAATACAGTTGTGAAGCAGCAACAAAAATAATCTCATTTTTGTATCTTCACTACAACATGAAGAGCTGTATTAAGGGGTCTTGGCATTAGGAAGGTTGAGACCCACTGCTGTAGGCAGCAGGCAGTTGGCAGAGGCAGCTGTAGTGGTCCCAGAAGCTCCAGCCTAGAGGCCTGTAATATAGGTGGTCTCCAGCCTCCATACAGAGAAGTCCATCAGAGGTCACTGCTTCTAAGGTTCAAAGGGTGTAGAGTAGACAGGTTTAGGACTAGAGGCTGGGCACTCTCCTTTCGGTGTCTTTGTGGTCCAGACTCTGAGTGACTGTATGAATCAGCCCCTGTGCCCTGCACCAACCTGACATGTCCTTTGAGAAAGCTCTGGCTGCCTTCACTTTAAAAGAAGCACTGCAGAATTCTTCCTGCTACAGCAGAACATAGGTGTATTTGACTCTTACAGAAAATGAATCTGTAACTATCATAGCCCTACTTAGGATACCTGCTGGTTTGCCCCATAAGTATCATTCTATCTAGCTTCCATTCTTTTCTTCAAACAATTCTGTGATGATTTGGAAATAGTAAATTTTATATGATCTCTAAATTTACTGCCTAGGATTATTTCATTACTTAAATTGATTTAGGGACTTTTTTGTGGTTCCAGACATTGAATCTAGGGCTTTTCATATCGTAAGTAAGTACTCTCTTACTGAACTACATCCATTGCCCTATACATTTTATTAACATAATTATAAGTAATCACACTAATCAATGAATACTTTTTGGCATACACTACCATCTCACAAGCTGATTTTTCATCAAAAGACATTGCTCAGTGTGATATCCTGATCAGTGCTCCAGCTATTCTGGGTGCCTCTGAAACTTCAATCTGCCCAGAGGCTCCGGGATTGAAGCCTTTGATATTACTCTGCCTAGAATCACATCTCTGTATTCATCTCCAGGGTTCTCTACTTCCTGGAGCTCTCTTCTCAAACACAACATCAACACAAAGAAAACATGTTCCCCTCCACACCATCCCAGCACACAATCACTGACTCCCATTCACCCAGCACTTTAATCTTCAGCACTGTTGAGTCTCTGACTTGTTCAAATACCTCCCAAGCGACAGGACATGCAACAGGGGCCTGGCTTTGTTCCTGCTATTAAGTGGGGGTCACAACACATACCCCAAGTCAGGTCCAGCCACCCATCCTCAATAATCTTATTAAAAGACAAAAGCAGAAGGAGCATCCAGTGTGGGCACACTGAGAAGAGAAGAAAAGAGATCCAGCAAAACGCCCAGGCCTGTCTCCTCCATCCTGAAGTAAGATCAGAGTTTAGATAGAGAGCCAACAATACCAAAAGTCAAGTCCTCCTGATCAAGGAGTCAGACCCATCATAGTCTGGGCTTCCATGTCATCCTATACAGTAGTCCGACAGGTTGGTAGAACTGTGTGAAATCTCTTTCTGGAACACAAGTTCCCCCTGCGGCTGGTCCCTTTCCCTTCTCTCAGCATGTGATTCCCGCAGAAATTCCCATTCCATTGTCTCAACAGTCTGATAGTCAGCTTGAAAGACACCCATGTCTCTCTAGAAAGTGTCTCTCTAGAAAGTCTTAATTTCCACCAGGTGTATTACATTCCTATTCCTTTCTGGGTCATGGTCTGTGTCAGTGTTTTGAAGGGAGTAGAAGTGCCACACATATTAGTGGGACAGTACTTTTAGCTCATTCCTGGCCCTGCTCTGAGAGCGATTTGGTAAAGCCTCCATGGTCATGTCTGCAGCTGTCCACGTGGAGAAACTCATGAAGGGTCTCAGGAATAAAGATGTTCCCAGGGACAGGAGCCCAATGGCTATGCCGATGCCTAGAGGAAAACAGAGGGGAAGAGATGCTGCTGCTGGTGTCAGCCAGCTGTTAGAGTTGGCAACCCTGGCCAGGGAAAACAGAGCATCTTGTCCTGTGTGGATGACATTCTTCTTTCTTTGATTATTCGGGGGAACAACAAGGGAATCCCTACAGAGGCCAGCCTTGTCAGACCAATAGCCCAGTTCCTGAATTCCAAGTCTTACCTTCCTACTGGATCTCCAGCCCTCAAAACTCTTCCTTGCCTTTGATTTCCTTCCCTTGTCCCCTACCTACCATTCACCATACACTTCAATTCAGTTCTATCTCAGAATAACTGTGGGTCACCTCGAACATTGTAGGAAAGTGTTATTTGGGTCTAGCTAAAAATCCATAAATACAGTGTGGTGGTCTGAGGAGGTGGAGACTGTGAGAAGGAAATAAGTTATAGGATGAGGCCCTCATCATCAATAGTAATGCCTTTTTTGAAAGAGACCCTAGGGCAAACCTGGCCTTCCTTTGATCATCCACAGCCAGTAAGATTACCATATCAGTGCCCTGATGTCAAAATCTCAGCCTCTTGAACTTTGAGCAATAATGTTCTCTGGTTCTTACATCATCTTAAGTTTGATGGAAGCAGCTCAGACAGGTTGAACATAGCCTCGAGGAAGAAATAAACAGTACACCCTCTCCTGAAGTATCTAGGTCCACAGACATCATTGGAATCATTGCTGCTATAACCTCAAACCTCTTGATTTGTTCCTGACCTTCGGGTACCACAAGACGTGACTACACCAAGACCTCCCAGTGGGCTAGAAGAGAGAACACTAGTCAAACAAGCTGGGGAATCATCCCACAGCCAAGAACACAACCTCCCATGGGCCATGTCTCCTGCCTCCTCTCCTCAATCGCCGCAGGCCCCAGCTGATGGGAGTTTGGAAGATGTTCTTGTTTTATAGTCCAAAACATGCAAAAAAAAAAATGGCACAGAACTGACTTGGTGGCTTGCTTTTTTTTTTTTTTCCTAGAGATTCCTCTTTAAAAACTTACATGTGTTCCATTTTATTGTTGTACTTGCAAAATAGGGAATTTGAACCTATGGAATTATAATTGTACATAAAGAAACCTCAAGCCAAGGAATGATTTCTTTACACATATTAAACTAATTTACTCATGAGAGGTCCTGACCAATGGGCTTCCAATGTGGCCCAGAGAAAAAAATTGATTTTTCCCACTTTAATTTTCCTCTCATTGCTCCTCTGTTTGCTTCTAAGAGAACATGTCCTGAAGATATCAATATTATCTCTAAAATTTTATTTGCTGAGCATACTGAGATTTGCTATGTTCCTTTCCAACCTTTTTTTTTTAAAGCATTATAAAGATGTGAGATGGCAGGCTCACAAAACTGTGAGTTGAACAAAACATGGTCTAAATTAAGTCTCAACCACTAGTTACCCTTAGGTCAACTCTAGTGTAGGTTTCAGAGTGTTACAAATTTTAGAACTATAAGATGAATGCCAGAAGGGGCTTCTAAAAGCATCAAGCTCAGCCTCTTCATATTGGAACCCCATCAAACCATTCTACTGAAGTAGAGACTGGCCCTGCCCTATACCTACATCCTGTGGGCATGAGGTGAAGCTTTGGGTCCAGATAAGTTGCTGGACCTGAGCCTGGCCTGAGCAGAGCACACAAGCAGTTGGGGGCCGAGGGAATGATTTGGCCTGACAGAGAGCTGAAGGTCCTCTGGATCTTGAATGGACTGAACAGCCAAGAAAGATGGATGAGGTCCACCTATTCTAACTCTAGGAGACACTTGGCAGTCAGTGCTTACAGTGAAGCTTCATGGCAAATGGCTTCTTCCTGCCCATGCCTGAAAATCCATGTGGTCTATCCCTACATAAAGCCTATTCTGAGGACACAGGCATACATATACATGCATGCACATACACATACATATCCAGTTGTCCACTCAGCCTCTCTCCAGAATTTGCTCTCTCCAGGGAACACTGTGGTCAATAGACTTAGAGTAAGAAGTTAATGGCAAATCCAGATGGAGGAGAATGAAACAAAAGTGGGATCCCACATCTTCTTGACTATTCCTCTCAGTCCTATGGCCAAGTAGCTGCTGGCCTCACAGGCCCAAAGGTCTCTGGTTGTTTCTTCTTGCAGGATGAAAGCAATAAAGTTATAGGCCTTCAGAACCACAGTGCATGCACCCTCAAAAACTCAGAGAAAGCATGCAGGAATGATAAGGGGCTAAAACAAGGCTGGGTCTGTTGCAGACACTGAAGAGAGAGGAGATGATGTTCCTAGGGCCACTGGAGTCAGTTCTGGACAAAAAGCCATAGCACCAGGTGGAAAGGCCAAGCTCTGGCTGTCATGAGGTATGCACCAGACCTGTCTTTTTAGAGCCGTTGAAATATTGGGCAATGAAGATCCAGAAGCATGAGTTCATAGAGCCTCTGGAGGTGGAGTGTGATCATTTGTTCCCCAGCACATGGATGGATGACCCCTCCCCTCTCCTCTCAGCAAGTATTTGTATTTCTATTTGTATCTGTGTTTCTATTTTTTCCCTGAGAAAGTTCTCAAGCTGAGGGACTGTGCCATTGCAGTCGTTTTCAGGGCGGTGGTGTTATTCTTTATCCTCTCTCTTCCTCAGGTTCGCACTTTGGGCTAGAAACAGCCCAAACACTCCTTCTAGAGCATGACACAGTCTTACAGGCTTACTTGTCTTATAAAACTTTGCTTGATCATGGCTACAGCAAGATAAAAACAGGAGAGAACTGCTGGTGCACCGTACCAGAATAACTTTCCATCCTCACGCTGGGTTTGTCGTATTTCACAGACAAGTTTTCAGAACTGCTCTTATGTTTCCGAAAGTCATTTCCTGAGCAATTATACTATGTCAGGGTTTAGTCTAGGTCTTCAGAGAAAGCAGTTAACAGAAGTGATTGAAATCCCTGAGTATTCAGAGGCAAACATTGCTCCAGGGCAGAGTTTATGATTAACAGAAAAATTATCTCCCTTAGCTTTTTTTTTTTAATTTATAGAGTGAATTCCATTTTGTTTGACATTAAGTGCATTACCAGTAATTATATAATTTTTTTTCATTTGCCATCATTCAATGTCCACTCATTTAATTAGTAACTAATAAGCCCCTTCAATACTGTTTCAGGTATCTTTTTAATACAACATCCGTTTACTTGCTTTTGTGATCCTTTCTGTAAATATTCTTTTATAATAATTAAGATAAGTCGTTTGCATTTATTGATAAAGTGGATTTGCCTGAATCTATACCAGTCAGGATTCAATCAGAGAAACAAAAATGGTAGCAGATGTATACCAATGATATTTGTTATAATAGTATGTATTATAAGTATTATAATATAATAGTATTGTTATAATAGTATAATAAATGTTATTGCTATAATAATATTTGTTGCAAGGAGTTGTCAGATAAAAATGTGTAGGCTGGCTCTCAAGGTTAAAAAGTCTGCATGAGGTCCTCCAAAAAGGTCAGCCTGTCATACTTGCAGGCCTGATGGAAGCTGCTGTCCGTGGTGAAAATGGAAAAGGCTTCTGAATGGGGGAGGGGCTCAGCTCTGCACTGCATCAAGCCTGTTAATTGATGAGGCCAGGCCTAACCTATTTTTGAGCACCACCTCCCTAGCTAATAATGTTACTCTAGGGTAGGCACTTCAATCCCATCTCCCACATACCTGATTGCACTATCTAGATGGGGAAGGTTGCTCCATTGTACATTCCATCCTGTACAAACACATAAAACCAACCCTCTGTTTTCATGTCCTCTTTTCTACCTTATTGTTTAAAACATCTCATCTGTCCTCATGAGAATTTGTTTGAGACTGTGTCTCATGTAGTGTAGGCTGGCCTCAAACTTGCTATGTCAAGGAGATCTGACCCTCCTGCCTCCACATACATGTGTATACTGTATGGTGATATAGTGATGGGGATGAGCACAGAGATTTGTGCATGCCATGCAAGTACTCTTATCCGAGCTACATCCCTGGCCCTTGTATATGGGATGGGTCCCACTATGTGGCCTTGGCAGGCTCCAGACTCACTGCGTAGTCCACACTTGCCTCAAATTCACATCTTTCAGCCTCGGCCTCTATGCTGCTGGGATTATAGGTGTGTACCATCACACCCAGCTCATGAGTTTATGTTTTGCTCTATTTCCTTGGGAAGATTTTTCTTCAGATGTTAACCTCCAGTGTTAGATGGCACACTAATGCAGAAGACTAGTTCTTGAGACGGTGTGGACTGGTTCATTCCTGTGAGCAATGTGGACCATGAGATGGGTCCTCTACCCTTAGTTACCATTCTCTGCTCTAGGTCCCAACTCGACTCTGTGGCATTGCTGACTCTGCGGAGTTAAACACACCTGTGATCATATTGCTTGATTTTTTTTTCATCTCTACCTGATACATTTTGATAATTAGCTGTTGCTAAGGGGTTGACCCAAAAGCTTTACCTCAAATGAGGCAAGCTTTAGACTTATTTTCTCATTTGCTATTTCTTAATGGCCAGGAAGACCACTTTGCATTTTCCTAAAAATCTTTTTATTTATGTGTATTGTGTGTGTGCACATCTCTTCCTCTCTTTCATGCACACACACACACACACACACACACACACACACACCTATGCAGGTACCACTGAGGGCCACAAGAGGGTGTCAGATCCCCTAGATCTGAGTCATGGGGGTCATGAGCTGCCTGATGTAGGTGTGGGGACTGCGCCTGAAGAGCAGCCAAGGCTCTGAGCCCCTTTGCTTTCTCTACAGCCCCCACTTGGCACTGTTTACAGCCCTGAGCCTTCACAGGCTTCTGTGTCATCCTTACAGTGAAAACAGTCAGTGCCCACCCCAGGCTACCAAGCCCCAGGTCCCCTCTCTGTACCTACCTCTCTTTGCTCTGTGAAAGATGAATTAGCCAAATGTGAAGTCGCTGGTCCCTGCATTTCCCTTAAGTGTCATTTACTCTGTTCCTTCACAGTTCTTTTGTGTTAAAGGGTTTGGGGGCATGTGGTGGGGGGAGCAGTGTGAACCTTAAAGACAAATTGTTTTTACTCCCCCTGATGGTGGTGTTTTAGCTGGGTGCTTTCTTTGTTTTTAAAATTGTCTAGTTCATTGGTGTTCATCCCAGTGTTGACCATGTCTCATAAACTTCCTTGACAAGAGGGGAGATTTCTAATACACAGAAGAACTCTTTTGTCTCAGGAAAGAAGACTACCTTCTCCTTTCTGACATTAAGTACTTGTTACATTGCTACGGTTTCCTGCAGTCTCTACTCTGCTGTTCTAGAAAAGGCAACCCTTTCCTCCAGCACCTTTTAATCACTTACTTCCACGCTCCCAACCCCTGCCATCTCCTCATCTGCTCTTTCTTAGCTCTGGCTCTCAGTTGATTTGAGGGCTGTCTAGAACAGTGGTTCTCAACCTTCCTAATGCTGCAGCCCTTTAATACAGTTCCTCATGTTATGATGACCCCCCAAACCATAAAATTATTTTCATTACTACTTCCTAACTGTAGTTTACTACGGTTACGAATTGTAAAGTAAGTAACTGATATGCAGGTGGTCTTAGGAGACTCTTTTGTGGGTCACGACCCACAGGTTGAGAACTACTGGTCTAGAATCTCTGCTTCATGCCTGAGCTGATTTCCCAGTTCCCTACTCCTGCTTTTGCTACAAAGCTGTGCCCCAATACAGTCCACCTTTTCAGCTCTCACTGTCTTCCCTGCAGCCTGCCTTCCTGAGTGATTGGTTTTTCTCTCACAGTCAAGCATTTTTATGCCTTGTGTGCTGTTGTTGTTGAGTTTAATAGGGAAACAATTCAGAATAGTTTTCATTTGCTTCTGACTACATGGGTTTTTTTAATGATAAGTGATGGAGTATCAAGTTTCTAAATAGTCCCTTTTTCATTTTTTCAGTGTTTTTTTTTAATGTTTTCCATTTGTTTGTTTGATTTAAGACAGCTCTGCACACCAGCTTCACCTGGATCTCACGTTGTAGCTCACACTGTCCTTGAACTCTCGATGTATCTGCCCCAGCTTTCTGGATGCTGGAGTTACAAGCTCCGGTTACTTCTTGACTGCTTGCATTACCACTGTGTCTCCCTTTTGACTGCTCAGTGTTGAGCTGATTAGATTGCCTTCCATCCTGTTTATAGACTCTTCTGGAACTGGGGAAGAAACAGGTGGGTAGGTTTGAAATCAAGTTCAAGGTGAAAGGCTTGGTAGCTTTCCGATGCCACTGTGTCTTTCCAAGCAGTTCCTGTGAGTACCTCTTTGGAGATTATCTCTCTGGGACTTCAGGTGGTTCTGATCCATTCATCCCCACTCTGCCTAGTTTCCAGACCCATAATTGGCTCACGTGCAGCTGAGGATTTTCCCCTGGGGATGATTACCCATGCCCTCAGAAAATGCACTTTGATGCTTTGTTCTCAGGTCACTTCCCAAGCCTTCTCCCTTCTCTTGGTCCCTTTTCCTTTACCACACTGAATTTCCTGCTTGATTCAGGTATTTGGGCAGACTCTACTTGGCTTTCAGAGATCTGTGAAGTGTATGATGATTGCGGCTCTCACTCTTCCCCCCTGCTTCTGTAGAGTCGCAGAAGAAAAAGCGAGGGTGGCGGCTTACCCTTGGGCTCATTTGGGAAGCTTCCTAAAGACTTTACAATGCACTAAAGTTTCTTCATTCATGTTATCCATTATTGTAATGTTCCACCAATCTTCAAATTTGAACTTCCTTTGTCTGGAGACATCATTTGGAGATGTTTTGATCATTTCTCATAAGCAGAGCATATCCTGGGAACCAGTCCCGGAGAGCACCTACATCAGGCTAATAATGATGAGGTTGTTCTCAGCCTGAACAGTCAAGGTCAGCTGCACACATAGTAGTCTGTTTTCCTTCTATTCCAACTATCTCTTTAGTGCATACTTGGTCCATTAAATTCATCTCAGGGCCCACTAGGATCTTCGACCCTCCCTTTGGAAAGCTCTCACTTAGATGTATTCGTTCTCAGTCTATCTGACCTGTTTTCTAATCTGCTTATGTAGTCAGTTGTAGCATGCCTGGTGACTCTCCATTGCCTGGTCTCCATCTTTTCTTTGCCTAAGACCAATGCCCATCCCCAGCCCACGCACACATCCTTGAAAACTTATAGTTGTTGTCCTTGTCCATCATCAACAACAGTCCAAGGCAGCAAATTGAACCACATCTGCAAACTGAGCTGAGGGGTTGAAAAGAAGAGATTGTAAGGGAGAACAATAAAGCAAAGATTGAAAGGCTCTTCAGACAGAGGAGATGGAGAACAAAGGATCGAGCCAGGTTGTGTTTTCCCTCGGTCTGTGCAATCACCACTGACTTCAGCAGCAATGCCCAGATGTAGCTATGAGAATGCATCCGGATGCAGTTCATGAACCAGCTCACTTTGTCAGCTCCGCGGCAGATGTGACCTGGAGCTAAGCCTTAAACTAGGGCAGCGTTGCTTTCCAGGGAGACACTCAGCACGGAGTTACTGGTCACCAGCTTTTGCCAATGACTCAGCAGTAGCAAGGGACAGTGCTGAAGAAGTGGAATGACAGTTTAATGAATATAGTCCAAAACTCCATGTGGAATCCATTCACCCATTTACCCATTCATTTGTAAATCAGTTTGCCCTTCCTCTAAAATGCAATTTCAGTATTATATTCCCAGAGATAGGATCAGAGAGTAGTTACACATTGTATGCATGCAATCCACATTTTGTTGAATAAGTGAGTAAAATAACTCAACAGATTATTGTAAAATTCCTATGTGAGGCACAGGCATTTCAAATAAATCTATTCCAGGACATAAGAATGCGGGCATGAGAGACAATCCTGTAAGCTGAAGACTGCAGAAAAAAAGTGGTTTTCCTTTGCTCATAAAGGTACCGGGGTGTCTCTAGCTTTTCTTCCTTGTACCTTCAGTTAAAGTGAATTTTCTGTTATTTCTAAAACTTAAATGGGGATGCAGGTTATTTCTGAGATTTTTTTTAAACATGAGTGTAACGCTTTTCTCAATTTACTCTTTAAAACATTCGGAGTATGTGTTCATGTCTGTGTGTGAGCATCTACATGTAAGTTTAGGTGCCTGCAGACACCAGTGTGTCCCCTATGGTTGCAGGTCCAAGGTGGTCATGAACCATATGTTCACTATGAGAGAATTATGTATGCTAACTATTAAGCTATTTCTCCAGCTTCTATTTCTGATACTTTTTACCATGTGTTAGACCTTAAAAAAACTTAATTATATTTTTGTTTTGTGTGTGTGTGTGTGTGTGTGTGTGTGTGTGTGTGTGTGTGTACGGATGTGACAATATCATGGTACGCTATGGAGATCAGACCACAAGTTAAAGGCATTGTTTCTCTCCCTCCATCCTGTTTCTCAGGGATTGAACTTGTTTATTTAGGTTTGATGTCAACCATCCTTCCCACGTGAACCATCTCACTGGACACCCCCCTCCCCATGTGTCAAAGCCTCTATTGTGTCCCTCAACTTCTGAGCCCAGTAAGCGTATCCATTCCCAGGTAAACCTGAACTTGACCCCTCTCTTCACTCAGACTTTCCTTCTTATTTCTTCCCACTAATAGCTTCCCTCACACATTTGTCTCCTGGTTTAGTTAATTCAATTTCTCTATTTATCATTCCCTTCATCTCCATGGCTATAACCTCTGAATTTTACAGATATGCAAGCTGTGGTGTTTAATCTTCACTGCCAACTTAACTGAATTAGAAATCACCTAGGAGCCATAGCTCTGGGTGTGCCTTTGGCTTTGTTTCCAGGGGTGTTTAAGTTAGGAGGAAAATTCTATTCTTAACAGCAGTGGCAGCAGCATCCCATGGGCTGGCATCCCACGCTCTGTCAAAACAGGTCAGAGGAGTCAGCCCTCTCAGCTCTGGCATTCATCTCTCTCTGCTTCCCCATCACTTCCCTACTTGATGGGCTGTAGCACCTTCGACTAGGAGCCCCTTTAAGTTACTTCTTCCTGGGCATTTGGTGACAGCAACAAGAGAAGCAATTAAGTCACAGCTGAGGGTCAGTGGGTTCCAGTGTCCTTCACTTTCACAGACACTTGGGTTCAGGTTTGAGCCTCAAAGTTGAGCCAATCTTTACAATTTGACTGTGAGGAACAAGAATGTGTGGAAGCATTCACCTTTTTCAGGGGACTCTGGCCCCCAAAACTGGGGACCTCTCTAGGGGAAACAAACAAATGCCGGTCCTGTGTCTATACAACAGATTTATACCTAACCACGGGCAGACTCCTGCCATGGGAGAAAGCCTTCTGGTGGCATTTTCTGTTTCTGTCTCTGAGTTGCCCCCATTCATCCTTGGAACACTTTAGAGAACTCTGCACTCACTCATCAAGGGGAAGCGAAGGAGGCATGGCTCCGGCAGATTTTCTCTTTCAGACTTGACCTGGACCTGTGTAGCCCACACTTCTCCCACTGCCATCTGCTTCAGAATGGAAAAGGGCCATCAAGGGCCTGGCACCTCCACTTGGCATCTCCAGTGTGCATACCAGGGTCTCAGTGCTCTGAAAAGACAGATTTACATCTCTCAGTGCTGAGAAAGGTGGCTGAAAACCATAGCATCTACAGATTATTCCCAGAGCACACCCCCCACCCCCCAGATGCCCAGTCCTGTGGCCACAACAGCACTTTGCTGAGGAGACAACAGCATGGTTCCTCGGCAAAGTATACATTTACAATGCATCATACAAGACAGCTCAAGAAAGTCAACTCCAAGATTGAGCTTGAGGTCCTACATCCTAACTGAATAAGACAGGAAGACACTGGCACAGGGTGCACAAGCCATGCCCAGCCTCATCCTCCCATGAAAATGTTTTTGTTACCTGTACCATGGGTTTGTGTTGACCCGATAAGACTATCTCATTCAAAATCAATTTCTCTCTCCCCTTCTCTCTCTCAGCATTCTCTTATCCTTCAAATGACACTTTGAATGTTTATAATATAGTTTATATAGATCAATGCATATTGTGATATTAAACATTCTAGATTGCATCAGAGTCTCTGCTAAAGAGAAAACAGACAGAAGACATTGGTAGCATTCTCAGGGTGGCTGTCTAAGAAGGAACTGAGAGGTTAGCACCTGTCCTGCAAAAAGATTAGGAGGGAAAGACATTTCCACAGTGCAGACTTAGTTACAAAGCCAGGAACCAGGGCCTGGGATTACAGAGGGATGTGGGACAGGATAACTGGGAGGTTGAGAAGGGCTCAGAGCACACTAGGGAGAGAGCTTGGACCCTAAACAAGGTGGTCACTGACCCAGTGTTTGCTTTCATAGAAGAGCCTTCCTGATGATGGCTATGGCAGTGTGAAAAGGACAAAAGTCAAAGAAAGGACACTCCTGTGGCTGCCACAGTCTTACTAAGTGACGGTGGATAAGTCATCATTAAACTGAGTGGACACTTGTGCACACACGTGTGTACAGTCCCCTGCATATCCACAGGCACACACATGTACACATATGTACTCACCAACACATGCATGCATACCCATGTAAATGCAAGCATATATATGCCTATATATGCACATACAAGAGCACCCAAACACACACACATATGCCCACAGTCCCACACATGCATAAATACACAAACACACACACATATATACATATACTCTTACCACATATATCCACAAGTACACACAAACACACATACATGCTTGCACACATGCATAGTCCCACTCACCTACTCCACATACACATTCACATACACACATGCATTCATGCAAGCAAACACATACATACTCGCATACACGCATGCTCCCCCACACCAAACAGATGTGCACACATACTTCACACCAATGCTCACATCCACACTGATGTCATGCAAGCAAAAGCATACATATAAGAACACGTACATTCACACATGGCATGCATACACATTCAAACATATTCATACATGCAAGCATACACATAGATACTTGCACACACATGTATTCCCATACCATATTTATGCATATATGTGTTCTACACATGTGTTCACACAAATTTGTCTTCTATTTCACTGGCTGTGCACTAGCGAGTGCGATGAGATTGAATGTAGGTTTCTTCCCGTCACGTGCAGCAGGGTAATGCTACTGCCATGCCACAGGTGGGGAGCCTTGACCCTGTCCCTCTGCAGAGAAAAGAGCTGCTTCTTCCTTCCTGGTCTGTGTGGTTTGGGTCATGTGTATGCAATGGAGTTCTGAGACAATGTGAAAAAATAATCACAAGTTATGAGCAGCCGTTGTTTGGGAAGGTGCATAGAAACACTTCCAAAAATGTACCTAAGCACATGTTTTTAACAACTTTTAGAGAAATGATCAGCACAGTGCCTGCAGGCCTGAACTGACAGGGCTTCCGTGAGAGGTGGCTAATGGCAGGCTTTACTGCCAGAGATCGGATGTGTCACGGAACAGGAGGACAGCCCTGGGAGCATCGTGGTCCTGTCATGCCGAATGGGCAGAGCATAAAGCACATGGGGCAAGCAGGTCGCAGGTGCTGCCTGCAAGACTGAACCTTATATGTGAGGATCCGGGAAAGTGAACATCCAGGCTTCCCTGTGCAAACACAAAGCACTGGATTTTACCATCTGGGGATAAGTGTAAAGAGGGTGATTTTAAGAGGGGTGAAAAGACAGAACAAGCAGTTACAGTTTGCCCTCATGTCGACCAAGGACATGCCAGGTGCATTCTCTCAAATTAATGCCAATTCTTTTAAGTGAATGGGTTCAAATCATGAAATCTAGGTTAACTTCTTGCTTGGAAAATGTAAATCAAGTCTCTAAGCCTTCTTTATTTATGTCAGCGTTGTGTTTATAAACAAGCTTTTGAACGACTAAATTAAAGTAGGTATGTTGTACATGATAAAATGTCGTACAGGTATAAGCAGATGCCATATGCCTCTTGTGGTGTCTTAAAATGGTTCTGAGTATCTTAGCCAACCAGGCCACCATACTGAAATCAACACAGCTCACATCCCACAAGTCCAGGATAATGATTATATCATGATATCTGGCGCAAGCTCTCTTCTGAGCTTGTAAAGGTTTCCTCCTCATTATGTGTTCAGATGCTGCTGGGGTGAGGGAAGGAAGGAGAAAGATAACATTTATATTCTGTCCATTTTGTATATGGGGTATGTGAGCTTCAACAGTGCAAAAAAAAAAAAAAAGACCTACACATTAACTACCATTAACTACTCTGACTCAATACACATAAACTGAGGGGTTTTTTTTTTTTTTACATATGAAATTAATTTGTCACAAGGAGAAATAACCAACAGGTAGAGAGGGATAAGGAGGGCAAAGGATCTTGGCAGACCCCACAGGTCCAGGAAGACTTTTGTAGCTCCCTATTAACACCCTGGTCTTAAGGGTCAGGTGATAAGAGGTGAATTTTGAAACATGATAAACTTTTTTGCCCTGAGTGTTGCCATCTGTAGGAAAGAAATGCTACTGTCTACTTGTTGACTTAAGGGGCTAAGAGTTGCACTCACTGGAAGGGCACTTGACTAACATGTGCAAGACCTTTGGTTTAACCCTTAGTACTAAAATACTAATTGCAGAACCACTAAAGGACACATCTATAGATTCACTTGGAAGACATCAGGCTGTAGAGACTATGCCAGAGAGTATCACAGCACCCAGTTAATATCAGTTCAGTACATGCCAACACCTTTCACTCTGAGTTCATAATAGACACCTCATGGTCCTCCTCAGAGCACTCCCCACCCCCACTTAGCCTTCACCACTGAGGTCTTTCTGACTGAAAGACCTCAATAGACACACTGGTACACACATATACGCACACACACAAACACACACATGCATTCACACACACGCATTCACACTCACACATACACACAAACACATACACATGCAGACACAAACAACAGACATGGATAGTGAACACATGAATACACCATACATATGCATACTAGATTTGAAATGATAGAGTGTGCTAAAAGTCTTACAAAAAAATGGCTATTTCTCCAACCTGTTCAGTTCTGAATGGAACATTGTCATGTCCCTCTTTTAGAATGTAATACGTTTTGAATGGGATATTACTTTTGGCAGCATCTTCAGTTGAGTTCTTGAGTTGCTCTAGACTATCATGAGCCTCGCATATGACAAGAAGCACACAGAGATTGTCAGAATAAGAATGGAGTGAAATGAAGCAAGCTGCAGCCTGGCGTCCTTGCGTTAGTTCTCCCAAGTGAATGCTGTGCGGAGAAGCACTGCTATGGTAACCAGAGGGGAAAGCAGAGCATCTTGGTTACCAGGAGCTGGGGCCTCTAGCTTTGCAGAAGAAAATACCACTCATCCATCTGTGTCCCAGACAGCACAAAGATAGTAAAACCTAGCACCTTATCCCAGCTAACACAGGCTCATGGGGAGCATCCAAATGAGGTGACAGCCCAGCCTGGGCTAGTCCCAGACACCAGGGTCTGGAGGGTGCCCCTTCCCAGGGCCAGGCAGAACAGCCAGCAGTGAGGTGACACTGAGAGGTGACATACTCAGAGGGGCCTTGCACACTGAGGCATGATGGGGTTGGTTTCTGTTATTCTCCTGCCTCCTGGATGACACTCCACCAACAAGCAGCATGCTAGAAGCAAGCTTAAAGCCTGATGCATTTTTTGTGAGGAAAAAATGCATATTAACTCCATCATATTAACTCACCTAATCTCTGTCAGCATGAATCTGGAACAGAGCAATGCCAAAGCACATTTTGACATGAAGGAAGGCTGGTCAATCATTCTAACTGGAAATGCGTAGATTTAACTCAAAGAAGAAGCTCCCGTTGAATTCATTGGCAATTACTTCTGTTCTACAGTCTATTAGACAACTTTTCCCTTCAACTCCTCAGCCACTCAGACCTTTCCAAATGTGCTTATATCTAACAGGTGCAGAGAGAGGCAGAGCAATTGAACTAGTGAGATGTCTTTTGCTGTGATAAACACTAAGACCAAAAGCAACTTGAGAGAAGAAAGTGTTTATTTCCTTTTACATCTCCATGTCATGCTCCTCACCAAGGGAAGCCAGGGCAGAAAGTCAAGGCAGGAACCTGGAGGCAGGAACTGAAGCAGAGACCATGGAGACACACTGTTTACTGGCTTGATCTCTGGCCCTACACAACATGGTTTCCTACATAGTCCAGGACTTCCTGCCTAGGATAGCACCGCCCACAGTGGGATGTGCCCTCTTACATCGATTACTAGTCAAAAAGATGCCCCTCAAACATGGCCACAGGCCAGTCCATTTGAGGCAGTCCTCTGGCTGAGAGACTCTCGTTTAACTCTGGGATGTATTAATTGGCATCTGACACTAACTAGAAAAGAAAGCATCATTTCACTCTTGGGTGGAAGAGTGAGTCCTGCTGTGCTATGGATGAATGTGTCTGTGCATAATGCACACTCTGACGGCCAGTGGCTAGATTGGTGCCACGAGAAAGGGGGACCTATGAGAGGGGATTCAGTTAGAGGGGTCCTCCTCGAAGAATGGGATGAAGGCTTTCAATAAAGGGTTATTGTGTAGCTTTTAGCTCCCTTGCCCTTGCAGGGACATAGCACCTGTCCCCTCAGGAGGGTGTAGCGATGAGGCTACATTGTGAAAGGAGAGAGCAACCATCACCGGCAGCTGTTTCTGCCAGTGCCCAGTTCTTGCACTTAACCATCCTCCACTCCTGCAACACAATACATTTCTTCTTTAAACATTACCAGGTCTTGGATACTCTGCAATGGTACCCTGTTTCTGATCTCAAGCTCCCTTGGGGAAGATAGGTATCAATGGAGATGGAAATGAGCCTGTATTCCAGGTACCCACACATAGGTGTGATACTTATTCCTCCTCAGTGTAAGCTGTTTGGAGGAAACGAATGCTCCTTTCCTTGTTCCAGAACCACGTCCAGGATACACTAGGCCCTGACTGTCATCAACCCAGAGCCTACATTTCCAGACTCTTGACTGTCTCCTGATAACTCTCTCTGTCCAACAAAAACATGAAGAAAGTTGACCTACAGATGTACATACCCCCATTCCAGGGGCTGATTTTTCTCCAGGGATTACTTACTCTATTAATAAGGTTATAGTTGAATAGACCATTGGAAGCCTGAGTTGGCTTAAGGAAGTGGGTCATTGGGATGTACCTTTGAAAGGCACCATGTCCTTAACCCTGTTTCTCTCTCTGTGTCCTGTCTTCCATGGAAAAGTATGCTTCCTCCTAACTACTCTTCACCATGATATGCCAACCCTTTGTGCCTCTGACAGGGGAAGGAAACATGAACTGAAAACTTAGAAACTGTGGCCGAAATGAACCCTTGATTATCTCAATTGTTTTTTTTTTTTTTTTGTCACAGTGAACACATTTGCTGTTGAGTCTGCTTGTTATTTTTATTTCCCTAGAAATATAACCAATTGCTAGTATATGGGACGTGTTAGAGCTATAGCTATTTCTCACAGCTAGTTTTCTGTCTTCAGGTACCTGGTTCCCTTCTTTCCCTCGTTAGGTGGAGGTTAGGTTAGAATTTCCCTAGATTTACTCTTCGGCTTTTATCCCTGTTGTTCAATTGTTAAAATATTGTGTTTGAACTTAAGCATCTTATACAGAATTAGTAAAGTAAACAGAGGATGACCTTCTTCTCCTGTCTTATCTGCATCCTCCTAGTAAATTTTACTGTGGGAAATAGATACCTTTTAAATTAGAATTTTCTCCTTTTGAATGTAAAGCTCCTAGCCCAGCCCAGCCCACATTCATGGTATCATTTATCTCTGCTTTTTACCCTGTCACCTCCTTAATTCCACCAGAGGCACTGCCAACGTCTCCGTTTAATAATTTCTACTAACAACCCAGAACTTGATTAGCATAATAAGCATTTCCCATCTGCCCTAAGCAAGCTCCTCACCATCAGTCTGAAAACTAACTACTGTATGGGAGGGGGAAAAAAGTAGGGAATAATTAGAATTAAAGTGCAGGAGCCACTCAACGTGGCGTTCTCCCCATCCACTGGGTATAATTAGTAGGTTATATAAACATCATTAATGTCATCTCTACACAAACTAGAACATGCATGCTGAGGGCTGGTGTGGTGGTTTATGATGAGAGGTCCTCCAAAGGAGACCTTCGAGCACTGGCTGAGCAAGGCAGTAGCGATTTGAAACAAGTCAAGCCTGTGCTCACCAGGCCAGGGACGTTGCTCAATCTTCTTCCCTATGTTATCTTGAAAGACTGATAGCCCATGAGCAAATGCTGCCCTTAGGTGGCTGTTTTGTTTTCACTTGGGAGTCTCAAAGAATCACAAATTCAGCTTCAAAAGCAACACTGTCGTGGCACAGATCTGGTATTTGCAATGTTCTTAATCCCTAGATATTCCCCAGCTCAGAAACCCTCAGGCCGCATTTCACCTCTACCTCCATCCATTACATGTTTACTCAGCAAAACTTTTGTCAGTTTTACCTCCAAACCTCCCCATTTCCATAACTAACTTTTCTAATGTGCCCACAACAAAACAACAACAAAAACTCCAGTCTAGAAATTCTGCTGCTTTCAACCTTAGCCAGAGAAGTTCTTCCTCAGTAAACAGAAGTCACAGGACAGATGCCTAAGTGGTCAGTGTCTGAAAAATAAAAGATTTAGTTCCCAGGCCTAAATATGACATTTGTATTAATCCCTCTACCACCAAGGCTCAGGGAACAGCACAGAAGAGGAGACAAAAAGAATGTAAGAGCTGGAAATGGTCTTTTCTGGTCATAGCATGGCTATGGAAATCATGATCTCACAGCAGCTATGGCTACTTGTACAAGACCCACACAAGATCAAGCCAGCCATAATATTGGCATAGCAGGGGTAGGTAGACTCTAGGCCTTAGCCCTTGCTGAGGAGCTATTGGCATTTAATCATTGCTAGGTGTCTTAGTTAGGGCTTTATTACTGTGAAGAAACACCACGACCACAGTAACTCTTACAAAGAAAAGCATTTAACTGGGAATCACTTACATTATGAAAGTTTAGTCCATTATTGTCATGGCAGGGAACATGGCAGCATGCAGACAGACACTGTGCTGAAGAAGGAGCTGAGAGTTCTACATCTTTTTTTTTTTTGAAAAGCAACCTTCTATTTTTATTTTCATTTTCTTCACCCCCCTTTTTCCTTTTTTGTTTTCTTTTTTTTATTTTATTAATTACACTTTATTCATTTTGTACCCCCCCCATAAGACCCTCCCTCCTCCCCTCCCGATCCCACCCTCCCTCCCCTTTCTGCATGCATGCCACTCCCCAAGTCCACTGATAGGGGAGGTTCTCCTCTCCTTTCTGATCTTAGTCTATCAGTTCTCATCAAAAGTGGCTGCATTATCCTCTACCGTGGCCTGGTAAGGCTGCTCCCCCCTCAGGGGGAGGTGATCAAAGAGCAGACCAATCAGATTATGTCAGAGGCAGTCCCTCTTCCCATTACTATGTAACCCACTTGGACACTGAACTGCCATGGGCTACATCTGTGCAGGGGTTCTAGGTTATCTCCACGAATAGTCCTTGGTTGGAGTATGAGTCTCTGGGAAGTTCCCTGTGTTCAAATTATCTTGTTCTGTTGCTCTGCTTGTGGACATCAGAAGAAAAAGAAAATAGGAAACAACCTCGGAACCTGCTACAGAGGGCCTCTGAAAGCCAGAAGAAAACAGGAAAAAACCTTGGAACCTGCCACAGAGGGCCTCTGAAAGCCTCTGCAGTATAGACTGTCAAATCAGATGCTGAGCCTGATGGAGTTCTACATCTTAAACCACAGGCAGCAGAATGAGACTACCACACTGGCCAGGTTTGAGCATCTGAGACTTCAAAGCCTACGCCAAAGACACACTTCCTCCAACACGATCACACCTACCCCAAAAGGCCATGCCTCCTATGAGTGTATGAGGTCATTTTCATTCAA
This sequence comes from Psammomys obesus, assembly GCF_907164565.1. Lineage (NCBI taxonomy): Eukaryota > Metazoa > Chordata > Mammalia > Rodentia > Muridae > Psammomys > Psammomys obesus. The sequence continues at coordinate 18,002,271 of NW_026585644.1, forward strand.
ACCATCACATTATGGTAAACACATGATTTTTATTGCGAATGTACCATGACTACTGATAGGTTTCCTATGTTTCAGTGGATAGCCCCACATGCATGCACATATGAACAGCACTAACTGGACTTTGTGCATTATTTAGAAAGAAAGAAGGAAAGAAAGAGAGAGAGAAAGAAAGAAAGAAAGAAAGAAAGAAAGAAAGAAAGAAAGAAAGA
>NW_026585644.1:18002489-18061932 GCF_907164565.1 Psammomys obesus
AGAAAGAAAGAAAGAAAGAAAGAAAGAAAGAAAGAAAGAAAGAAAGAAAGAAAGAAAGAGAAAGAAAGACATGTGGCTGAGTATTGGGGGCAAGTGAGGCATTCCAGGGGAAATGGGAGATAGATATGTTTCATTGTATACATAGATAGAATTCTCAGAAATGAAGAAAAAAATTAAAACTTTTTAAATCTAACCCGTGTCTTGTCTTTTGTGACAGAAATCTATCTAGGCTACCCATAGCTACAGCTAACTCCTCTACTCCATTTTTCACACCAGAACTAGAGTGAAAGGTTAATTTTTAGGCTGTGAGTGCAGATCCATGGTCAAATGTCCAGCATATACAAGTCTCTGGGTACAGTCTCCAGATTCACAAAACAACTGACCACACATAAAAGACATGTGATTGATAATGCGCATGTGATCACACTAGGGATGCCCGAAGACTCTTGGGAAGGCTGGGGACGTTAGCATGATGCTTCAGCACCTACTTTGGTTCTATACATTGACTCTTACACACCCTCTCATCTTCTGTTCTCAAAATCATTAGATTTTTTGTGGTTCTTTCTTCCCTGATCACTGACCTTTTGATCGTCTCTGATCATTAGCCGCTTTCCTCTCTAATGCCACTCCTTGCTTGTAATGATATCCACAGAGGCCCATAATGTTCACTTCATTATTATCCTTTGAACATCTTAATCCAGCATGATGCTATCTGAATCTCATTTGCAGCCTATTTCGTTTGCTCACCAAGAATTCACCATCTTACTTTACCCATGTTTGTGATGTGTGGATATTCCATTAATGTATCTCGTTCTTAAGGATTTCCACAAGAATGGGAATGTATCTCGTTTTGGTTTCTGATAAACTCAAATCTAATAGCTGGTGTCCTATTACAGGAATTTAGCAAATATTTGCTGAATAAATGAGTTCTGCTCTCACATATGTCAATGATTTTTAATTAATTAATTTATTTATTCACTTTACATCCTGATCATAGACCCTCCCTTTTCTCCTCCCATTCTCATCCTTCCTCCCACTCCACTTCTCCCTATCTTCACTCCTCTTCTCCTCTGATAAGGGGAGGCTTCCCGCTACCAACTCACACCAGCACATCAAGTCGCTACATGACTTAATGCATTTTCTTTCCTGTGGCTTGGTGAGGACCAGGGGAAAGTGATTGAAAAGCAGGCAACAGAGTCCAAGTCAGAGACAGCTCCTTCTCCCCTTTCTAGAGGACCCACATGTTGGCGAAGCTTCCCAGTTATGTGTAAGGGGCCTAGGTTGAGTCCATGTATGGTCCCTGGTTGATGCTCCATAATCCTCCTTGGGCCCAAGTTAGTTGGCTCTGTTCATCTTCTTGTGGAGCTCCTGTCCCCTCTGAGTCCTTCTATTCTTCTCCCACTCTTCCATAACACGTCCTGTGCTTTGTCCAGTGTTTGATTTTAAAAAGAAATTTAAGGTATTCGGTTGTTTCTGGTCCATGGTATATATAACTTCACATATGCATTATACTGAAATCAGATTACAGCAAACATGGCAGGGTATGAAGGCTGAGAGGCATTTGCTTCGCCTGTTAAAATAGGTGCTGGGAGATGCAGCATGTAACAACATTTAAAGACACCCAGCATATTCATCGAATCAGGGACCCAGGGGCTTAACTTAGAAAGACATCTGCCACAGGACAAGGAGATGCCTTCAAGGTGAAAGCACTTCCCAGTGGGCTGCTTCCTTTTTCCTTAAGGCACCAAGCAGACACTTCAAAGTTCTCTCCATGTAATTGTGCTTCATCTTTTTTTGTTTTTATCCTGACAGCTACGAGAGAAAAATTCAAGGACAGATTTCCTCTTCAAATTTTAAAGTTTCAGTTCTGAGAAATGTAAACAAAATATAGGTGAGGAAATGCCATTTGGAATGGCAGGGGTCAGGAGAAATGCTGGCAGGATTCCCAAATACATCTAAAGGAAATCACAGTAAAAGCCACAAAATAAGTACATCCTGTATGAAGATATGCTAACCCAGGCAAAAGGAAGAATTAACAAACAAACACCTTTGATTGTTAAACAAATTTGAAAATTGTAAATACGTAATATGTGTAGTAAAAAAATTGTAGTGAAATACTTAGGAAAATGTAAGCTGCAAAATTTGATAATTTCCATGAGCAGAACAATACATTTTAAGTAAGAAAATGTCTTTAAAGTGGTTTTTGTGCTAGGGTTTCTGGTTCCCTCAGTTGCTACACTCCTCTGTGGCTAGAATATTCATTAAGTTCCCAGTATGTGAATAAGGTCAGGGTCAGATTCAGAGAAGATGACCAAGAAGTCTGAACTGTCTTATCAACTAATATCTGAATGTTAAGTTAAATAAATAAATCTCTAACAACCTATCTGCAGATGTGAAAGAGGGATTCCCCAAGGAATCCAGGCATATTCTCTCCACAAAGTGCTCAAGGCTCAATGCTACTCTAAAGGCATAGAGTAGAAACGTAGAGCTCCCAGGTTATTGAAAGTCCCATACTCGATGTCACAGAGATGAGGTCCAAACACACAGAAGTAGGCCTGCGTTGGACTTCTTACCCACCCTGGGTGATCACAACACAAAACCCACTGCTAGATTTTCCATAGCTTGTGAGTAATTGGGAGATGAAGTCTACACCGACATCAGTCAAGGGAGGAAACTGACTATGGATGATACCGTTAAAGGGATCCCCGACATGGGATCCAGAGAAAGGCAGGGCTTGATGTCCTGTGATGTGCTGACACAGCCCATGTTCAGAGTGGTGAGTTTCTCTGTATTGGCAGAATACCTTGGCAGGTCTGGGCCAAGGTATGCTACAAAGAAATCACACCACACAGCAGATCTTGCACAGGAGATTTGTTGGGGGGGATTTATGAGCGAGAGGCAGCGAGAGTGAGAGGTGGGTTCAGAGTTTGTGTGGATGTGTGTGCATCTGGAGGTCACTGCGGCTGTTGTCCTCAAGGGTCACCCTTCCACTGTGTTACTCTTCTTCTTATGGGACAGAGTCTCTTACTGACAGAGAACTTGCCAAGTATACTAAAAAGTCTAGCCAAAAGGTCCCTCCTGTCTCTGCCATTTCACTGTTGGGATTACAAGCACGTAGCACCATGCCCAGCATTGTTATTATTTATTTATTTACTTATTTTTGCAAGAGTTAAAGTGAACAGAACTCAGATTTGCAAGGTAACTTCTTTAATTGCCATGTGCTCACTCTAGGTTTTAATCCAATGCTTTCACAGCCCTATTGTTCACAGCTATTGTTGGAAAAGTGAGAAGAGCAAATGGACTCATCCCAAAGCCTAGTGTTAAGTGATCAGCCAATGCAGGACCTACAGGATTAGGGAGGGTGTTAGGATTTAGTGACAGAGTACCTCGGCAGGCCTGGGTCAAGGTATGCTGCAAAGAAATCAGACCACACAGCAGATCTCATGCAAGAGATTTACTGGGGGGAGGGAGAGTGCAAGGCTATTTCAGAGTGGAGACATCAGAGAGAGCGATAGAGACAGGGAGACAGACAGGCAGAGAGACAGAGAGACTGGAAGACAGAAAGAACAAGAGAGAGAGATCTGGGACAGCAGGACCTCTTAAATGGTTGGTGACTAGTAATAATGTAGCTTCTAGCACTGTGTCCCTGAGGGCACACTGGGGGAGCACCTGATTTCTAACAGACAGGATCTTCAGCACAGGGGTGCTGAGGTCGGTGATCCACTTAGAACCAATATGAAGGACAGAAGATTGTTCCTTCTCAGAACAGATCTGGTCTGAAGGCTAATACAAAGGAGTTCTCTGAGAAGAAAGCAGCCACACTGGGACAGAATGAGTGGTAACAGGAAAGTGGAGGCATGACTGTGTGGGGATCCAGTACTTGGAGCCTGTGATCAATACATGATGGCAGCTACTCTAGTAGCACGGGCTGCAGGTGGTTGAGCATGTGGACATCAGGACTGCAGGCCCAGTGAGTAGATGGAATAGAAAGCAGAGGCAGAGATCACTGAACAAGGTCAATGCCTGGGGCTGTATGAAACACCACAGTGCCTTTCTTAAGTTATAGTGCAAAGCAAAACAGAGTACCCACCTGGGAGAAACTCAGAGAGGAAAGTGTGTGTGTGTGTGTGTGTGTGTGTGTGTGCATGTGTGTGTGCATGCATGTACACATGTGTGTGGTGTGTGGTGTGTACACAACACAGAATTCCTGTGGGACAATCTGTGGGAGTTAGTTCTCTTTTTCTATCATGTGGGTTTTGAAGACTGAATACTGGTCATCAGCTTGGCAGGAGCCATTATCTAACATGTTTATGTTAAGCTAATAGGCATGATAGACCTCTCATCAGCCCAGAAATAGTTCTATTGATATCCTTTTCCAGCTTATGGCCTTTACTCCACCCCTGACCATGAACACTGGAGATGTAATTTTTTTGTTAACCATTTAGTGGGAGATCATTTTTTTCAGGTGAGTTGAAATTTATAGATCTGTAGGTCTTAATCTGCATCTGAATCAAATTGCACTGGATTTTGATAAGTGAGATAGTATATTCATATCTCCTCCTCCAGTATGAAGGATTGAATGACTCTGCCCCTTCCTGACACATATGTTGAAATCTTTACCTCCAATTGGATGGTGTTAGGATGTCGGACTATTGGAAAATTATCAGGTCACATGGTAGATGCCTTATGAATGAGATCAGTGCCTTAACAAATGACCACTCCCCATCCAACTGATGACATACGAGGATGTAATGAATCAGCCATCTGCAAACCCAAAAGAGGGTCTTCACCTAAATCCAACATGAAGGGACTGTGATTTTGGACTTCCCTAGCTCCAGAACTATAAGAAAGAAACTTCTGTTGTTTATAAGCCATTCTGTCTCTGGTACTTTGTTATAGCAGCCGAAGGTAAGACAACAGATAATATTAAAATCTTTATTGTGGTCTGTGGCTGAAAACAGCCATGTGGGTCTAGGTTACTGTTTCTCCAATATCATCTGTGGACCATCTGTGGCAGTTACCTGCAGAGCAGGAATGGGAAATTCTTGACTCCCTTCCCAGACAGAAGGAAGCAGAATCCATCCAGGTGGGTCCAGAAGTCTACATTGCTAACCAGACTCCCTGCTGGTTCTGCATATTAAGCTTTGGTAATTTTATGTCTATCTGAGAACTATTAGCATATGAGGAAATTGATGTTTAGATTGTAAACTGCTATTGACATATGGATGTGGATTCTGTTTATGAATTCTTTACCTTAAAAATAAAAATTATTAACTGCTGCCTTTCTCCAAAGACCACCTCAATAACGGAGTGGATTGCTAGCTGAGTAGGGAGCCTACCCCAGTGTTATAACAAGGTACGTGTATCACCAGGGGACTTGTGTAGGATTCTGTTTCAAAATAACCTTTTAAAGGGCAGTGGAATGAGGTAAAGATCATGCAGAACAATGTAGGGTGGGTGGAGCCAGCAAGTGGAGAATGGGAAGGAACTCTTGAGGAGTCAGGAGCTGAGAAAAAAAGACTAGTTTTGTGGTGTTCTGAATAGTTGAATATCAACTTGACACAAGCTAGAGGGAACTTCAACTGAGAAGACGCCTCCATCAGATCCAGCTCTAGGTATTTTCTTAATTAGTGATTGATGTGGGAGAGCCCAGCCCATTGTAGGTGGTGCCATTCCAAAGCCTCATGGTCCTGGGTGCTATAAGAAACCAGGCTGAGAAAGCCATGGGGAGCAAGCCAGGAAGTAGCACCCATTTATGACCTTTTGTATCACTTCCTGCCTCGAGGTTTCTGTCCTGTTTGAGTTCCTGTCCCGACTTCCTTTGATAGTGAAGAGTGATATGGAAATATAATCCAACTAAATCCTCCCCCCCCCCCCCCCCGTGGTTTGGTCATGGTGTTTTATCTCAGCAACGACAGCTCTAATGAAGGCAGGTGAGTATAGCTAAGTATTTTTAACCAAGGAGAAGTAACTGACAGCTGCCTGGCTGCTCTATTCTCCAGAGAAATATATTTTAAGAAACTGTCTGATACAAACCCTAAAATGACAAGCAATGCCATCACCCTGGGCAAATGTTTTCTGGGATGGAAAAACTAAGTTTATTTAGAAAGTCAAATAATATGTTAACAATACAGTAGCCAAGACCACCTGTTGTTCAGGGTCCCTTGTGTCCTATTAATACCACTCTTTTTGGTCTTGTATTAGTTTCAGTAGATAGTGACACATAGTGAAATTTTCATGATGAAAGTAGACTTGACCCAGGCACTCAGAGATGTTTTTCTAATAGAAATTAGGCAGGAAGACATGCAGGAGACAGAGGGCACATTGTGTGACTCTTCATTCTACCATTTCTGTGGTCATGCCATACGGTAAGCATGTACGTTGTGTGTCCATTTGCCCTGTGGGAAGTGTTGGAGACTAATTTTTGAGATGTGCTCTGATGAAGGATTTGTGTCATGTATTAATACGGAGTCAGTTTTCTTTGCTAACATGTTCTCTTGAGTAACAATGCCACCTGAATCTAGTATACCTTGCATGTCACAATCCATGAATATGGATAAACAGTAGCTGAGTATGAATTGCTAAGGGAAATAACAGTACTTAACCAGCTAGATTAGAGTGGGTCTTGTGAATGGGGTTATTTAGTACTGACTGTACCAATATCGTTGAGCTATTAATTCTCAAAGATCTAGTCTATACTGCCCATGTCTGGATTTCTTATAGAGCAAGGACAGAATAGGGAATAAGAAGAGATGAGAGGAAAGAGATTTCATTTGGATCTTACTCCATCAACAGGAGAGCAGGAGACAGAAATACTAGGAGTCAGAGAACTACCACTGAGCCAATTTTGGTTACAAAACTTGCCACAACCAGAGGAAAGACTTGCTCCTTGCATGCTAACTTGCTCTTCCCCTGTCACATAAGACAGCTCTTGTGGCGGCAGTGGACTCAGGCTCAGGGGACACAAATGGTTACCTTCAGCTTACTTCTACTAAAGAAGAGTGGATGCTTCCTAGAGTCAACTGCGATCTCATAACAGTTTGTTGGTCCAAGACTCAGCTACTTAAGTCCACCATTATTGGACAGAATCAAGTGCACATGTGGTGCGGTCTGGGAAAACTAGGAGCAGAGACCTGCATGTTCATGTCTCTAGCATGTCACCTCCATGCTTTCTTATTGCTTGTGTAAATGGTAGAGTAATGAACATGAGGTCTGCAGTATACTGACTTAGTTTCCTTTGGGAACATACCCATAAGCATATTGCTGGATAGAGATATAAAGAAGAGATTCTGAGAGCCAATAACAGATGCTCAATCTGGGGAGAAGATTCAACATTATCACCAGGGGTGAGCTTCTTTAAACCAAGAACTGTTGGGATGCTGCCATTATTGAGAGCTGACACAGACCTTCATAACTTAGAATGAAGTTCATTACTTAATTTTCCCTCTGCCTACAGAGAAGACAAGTATGCTAGCACAACAGGAGTGATGTTCTGTCCCTGGACTTGAGTATACACACAATCCGTTTTGCTATTTCATTACAGTGGCTTTCTCTGAACCACAGGGGCACTTCCCTGACAGTCCTGTAGGAGAGCCCTTTGAATCTCGCTGGAGGATAGGCACTTATACTTCACAAGGTTTCCTGAGTGAGGAACCTCCTGCTCAAGCAGCTTCTACTTCATTCCAGCAACAAATAATGAGCTTCTTCCCAAGTCTGGCTGAACTTGTCACACCAAGAAGATTGGAATTCAATTAGGAAATAGCATGTGTTTTTAGAACAAAAATATAAACAAATAAAGGTCAGACGTGCATGTTCAAATCCTTTTTCTCCAAATCAACTAAATATGCGGATGAAGGTCCCACCTACCCCCACTGAGATGGTCATGCTTAGTGAAAAGCAACGGTAATGTTGCCAGAGAGCCTCGTACTGATTCTGGATCATGCTTTGAAGCTTTAGGCGTTGTCCATAGTCTACAGATATTCAGCCCCTTTCCCTTATATATAATTGAAGCAAGCACATCCTGTGAATATCTGTATATACATCCTTCCCTCTCACAATTCCCAAAACAGTCCTGTGAGGTGAGTGTGTGCATTGCTTTTACAGATTGTGTTGACTGTGCACAGGATATCCAGAGACTTATGGAAGCTTCGCTATGGATGTGTCTGTGAAGATCCCTCTGGGTAAGATTAAGGTTTGGGCTTATAGAATGGGAAAAGCAGATGGCAACCCTCTACTCAGAGAAGACAGCCTGGGTGAAAAGCCTCCCACCTCAAAGACTGAGTTGGAAAACTAGTTGCTCTATGCTGTCTTAGTTACTGCTCTGTTGTTATGAAAGACAACATGACCAAAGCAACTGCTATAAAAAAAAGCATTTAATTAGGGTCTTGCTTATAGTTTTAGAGAGTTAGTCTGTAGTCATTACGGTGGGAATCAGGCAGGTATGGCACTGGGGCAGCAGCTAAGAGATTTACAGTCTTACCTGCAGACAGACAGTGTTGGGGTGGGGGACACTGGGCCTGGTGTGGGCTTTTGAAACCTCAAAGCCCACCCCCAGTGACTTCAAACAAATGACTACTCCAATATTTTTCACAGAAGCAAGTAAAAACTTAGTGATATGAAAATGAAAGAAAAAGCAAGATGAAAAACCAAACCAAACCAAAACAAAACAAAACCTTCCAGGCTAGAGAAGATTAGAAAAAAATCCATTAAGAATACATGCAGTATTAATAATAAGAAAAAAAATACCTTACTGTAGGCATGTTTCATGGGCTATATACACACAGCTTCATACTGGCCAAGGTTTGCTATGTACAGTAACCCATCTCAAATTTCATAATGACATATAAGCTATTATGAGTAGCCATGTGGGTTCTTTTAATTGCTATATTATTTCTCTCTCTCTCTCTGTCTCTCTGTGTGTGTGTGTTCATGTGCATGCCATAGCACATGAGTTAATGTCAGGAAACAGCTTGTGAGACTCAGTTCTTTCCTTCCAATATGTTGGTCCCTGAGACTGAACTCACATTATCAGCCTTGGCAACTGAGCCATATCATTGGCCCATTAGCAGCCATTTTTACCATGGGAAAAATGTAAGAAAGCAATATAATTGGATGACTGTTAGATACCAGAGCCCACTATTAAATTCTTGATTTATATGAACCAACTTTTCATTAATTTGGAGGAGTTTTATAGAATGCATTTTTATTATATCCTCCCTAACGCCTTCCTGATCCATTCCTATTCATTCACCCTACACTTTTTTGACCAAAAAAAAAAAAAAAAAGACAACAACAACAAAAAAACCCCACTATGCATTGATTCTAGTTTGTTTCACCTATATCCTCCTGAGTGTGAGGTTTCCACTGGACCAGAACCAGTCTTCCACAGCCACGCCCTTAGAGACAACTGACTCCTGCTCTACCAGAAGCTACAAACTGCCCATGTCTGCTCAGTTAAGGATGGGGACTCATGAACCCTTCCCACTCCATGTCAGAATGTTGACTGGCTTGATCTTACACAGATCTTAAGCAAATAACCACAGTGACTGTGAGTTCATGAATGTATCAGGGACCAATTTTTCTATTATCCACCTCAAATCTCCATTTCTAGCTAAAAGCTAGAAGTTCTAATCAACTTTTCTGTTCTTGTCCTGCCTCCTTGCCTGCCTCTCAGCAACTGTTAACAGTCATATTATTCATGGAGCCTGGCTTTGGAATATTTCAATTTTTCCTGGTGGATATCAGGACTTCCTATTTAAAGAGCTTGAAGTCTCATCCCTTTCATTCAGCTGGGACATCCTACAGGGGGCACATTGCTGAAGTGGGAATACTGAAAAAAAACTCAGAGCAGCAGGGACTGGAGTATGGAGGGAGATGTTTGACCAAAAGGTGGTGTTAGAAGAGTTTCAGTGAGTCTTATGTTAAATCAAGATTTCTACATCTTGACTGCACAGCTGTTAGCACGATGATTTACATCTGTCAACACTAAACAAATTATATACTTAAAAATCAATTAATGTTATTGCTTGTCAATTATGCTTTACTTAGAGAATACTTAAAACCCCTCCTCTTTGGTTCCTAACACCCTCTGAGGATCTAAAAGCAAACATCTGTCTCCCTCAAAGCTTCTTCTGGAAGCAGAGGGCATTGCCAGATCAGATAACCCTCATGGGTTTAATAAACTTTGTTGATTAAGAATCAGGCTAGATGCAGGTGATTATGTGAACAGTTCCCAAGCACGGAAAACACTGAAATTTCTGATATTTGCAACTATTGCTACCTTCATGTTACAGGTCAGCAATCCAAAGACACCTCCAGACAGTCTGTGGCTTAGAGGGGCCAAGGAGATGTATCTTGTCCCTGGACCTGGAAAAGACACCTGGGGAAAAGGAGAATAAACTACTTACTTCACCTTCTTCTCTCTACCCCAAAACAAACTGTCATTTCTCAATATCCAATATAAAGCCTTATGAGTTAGGGTCCTAGGGTGCAGTGAATGGATCAGTAGACAACACAGGGATCTAGAAGGCAAACAGAAGGTATATAGCAGGGCCACTGCTTTTGTTTTTTGGTGTTATACAGCATTGGTTGCTTTCTACCTCTCTGCTTTTCTCTAATTCTGCATTTGACGAACTGGGGAAACAGTATCTAGCTTTTCTGAAAGAATCTGCTTATTGTCTGAAGAGGTCAGAGAGGCAGATCTCTCATACATATGTATGTATGTATGTATGTATGTATACATACATAAACACAGACAGGCTCTTAGCTAGGATTCTGATCCCTTCCTCTGTCTACTTGGAAGTGACTCTTCCTGGAAGATGAGTGAGTGAGTGTGTAAATGAGTACATGATTAAGTGAGTGTGTGAGTGAATGAATGAGTATATGGATGGTGACTGAATGAGTAAATGAATGAACGACTTTGTGAATGAGTGAGTGAAAATCACTATTTTAAGAAGACAAAAGCAAAAGCTAATAAATAATTGATAGGTAAATGATAGATAAATGATTGATAGATGATATATACGTTTATATATAAAGATAGGTGAAAGAATAGATATGTACATTGATAGATGATAAATATATGATAGATTATAGATAGATGATATATGATCATATTTATATAGAGATATAGATGGATGAATAGATAGATAGGTAGACAGATGATAGGTGATAGATGGATACATACATACACAGAAAGATAGGTAGGTAGATAGGTGGATGGATGGAAAGAAAGAAAGAAAGAAAGAAAGAAAGAAAGAAAGAAAGAAGAAAGAAAGGTAGATATATACATAGAGAGAGAGATGGAAAATAAAGAAATAGCACTCATAACCCAGCCATTAAAAACTGTAGTGGTTCTAAGTAACAGCCAGATAATGGCCACAGATCTCCTCAGCTCCCAGTGTGACTTAAATCCCACCATTTCTCCTTTGCTGCTGTGCTTGCCTTCTGCTCAGTTGCTAAGTGTCTTTTTCCCACCTCTATCTAGACCATTTTCTACATGGCAATCAGTGGAATCCTTCTGGAAAGCCACTCGTGTCACTTCTGTCCTCAAACATCAAGACAAATATGGCTCTTACCTAACTCTTTCAGGCTTTCCCACTGTCATGGGGACCAGTATCCTGGAAGATTATTTGTTAAATTACCAAAAGAAAAAGAAAAAAAAAGACTTCTTTCTCTAAGAAAAACAGAAAAGTACTTAGACATCTTGAACTTGTGGATTTCAGGGAGCCTCAGAAGCCAGCTCAGGTGTGATGGTCAATGCTATCACCTTGACAGCACCTAGAACAGTGGTTCTCTACCTATGCATCATGACCCCACTGGGGATCAAATGACCCTTTCACAAGGGTCTCCTGAGACCGTTAGGAAACACAGATATTTACATTATGGTTTATAACTGCGAAGTTACAAGAAGTGGCAATGAGAATAGTTGTACAGTTGTCAGGGTTAGCACAACATGAGGAACCCCTATATTAGAGGGGTACAGCAGTGGGAAGGTGGAGAGCCGCTGCTTTAGAGCAGCTCTGGGCATGTCTGTGAGGGAGTTTCTAGACCTACCCTAAACATGAGCAGCGCCACTCCAAGGGCTGAGACCACAGACTGAATTACAAGGAGAAGATGAACAGAGTGCCAGCATGCACCTCTCTCTGCTCCTGGCTGTGGACGAAGCAGTGACCAGTTGCCTCATGCTCCTGCCAGCATTCCTTCCCCACCACAATAGATGACACCCTTAAACTGTGAGCCCAAATCTACCCTCTGTTCCTTAAGTTGCTCATGTCAGAGTTGGATATTTTTGTCACTGCAGCAGGCACACACACACACGTCTCTGTGTATGCATCTCTTATGTTATAATAAAAGTGAGCATGAATGGGAAAAATCTGACACACCTTACAGAAACTCCATCCAAGCACCCATTGAGAAATACATGATTCAATGGCAACCTCCTGACTGGGTCATGTTTCTCGGCATAAATCCATCTTGGTTCCAGAGAAACTTTCTTTAGAGTGGGTCTCTCAGGCTGAGTGAATACTGAAAGCCACAAGAAAAGCTATTACCTGAGGCTAATAGAGTTTGCAGAGAAGCAGGCACTGCTGCTAATATCCTCATTCTGGCCTCAGCGATAAGAGCCCTTTCTGGGCAGAGCTTTGTTAGAAGTGAAATTTCTCATCCCTGCCTCAGATAAGCTGTCCCTGGCTGCTGGAAGCGATCCCGAGCTTCCCCTTAACAAGTTATGAATGGAGCCCTGCATGTCCCAGACTATGGGGAGCTTACTGTCACCTCTTTCCTGACTCTTGGTTTCCTGTTTCGGAATCTGCCCTGGGTCCTGGCACTGAAGTAGCGGTGACTTCTCCATTGCCCTTCCTGTGCCACGGGGTGATCCGGATATTTATCTTAAAGGTGCCTCGTGGGTAGCTATCAAGACTGGAGTGCTCTCTCTGTACTCATACAAGGGGAACCATGTGGATGTCTGCTTCACACACAGGTCTGCACAAAGCTCCAGACTGGACCTGTGTGAACTGTGGGGGACACCTGGACAGGAAATAGCAGTTATGAATGCCAGCATGAATCCTGCAGATTCCCACAGCTTACCTAATGACGACACTCTCAAAACCACATGCTTCTCCACAAACACCCCTAACCCATGCAGCCTGAGAATCACATCCCTGCCTAATATGGCCAGAACAGAGGATTATAATAATAAAGGTGAAAGATGGGACAGGGAGAGCCTAAGAGTAAAAGATCTGTTACAAAGAACGCTGTGGCATGAAGGAAGGGATCCTTTTGTATGTGTTTCCATGTCCCATGTTATCCACCCAGGTTCCCACCATAAATATTTATCCCTCTTCTAAAACTGGAAAAGTTCCATCTACAGGGCTGGTACTGTCATGGCCTCTGCTTTGTTCCATCAAAAAGTCAATGGCACATCCCCAGAGCCCCTTGACAAAGGAGCTTTGATTATGCCCGTTACACCATTACACAGGGCAACTTCGCAGGGTAACTTAGTCTTACGCAATTTGGATATTTGTAATTTCTCCCTTCATAAAACGCCCCAGTTTATACAGGAAGAGGGAAACCTCACACCCAGAATCTGGGGGAGAGGGATAAAAGAAGGGCGTGGATAAGGTAGGTGGAATGGGAGAAAGGCATGAGAGATAGAGTAAGAGAGAGGGATGAAGAAGAGAGGTGGAGTGGGGAGAGGCATGAAGGAAAGAAATGAAGAAGGTAGGTAGAGGTGGAGTAGCGAAGAGGGACAAAAGAGAGGAGAGAGAAGGTAGATAGAAAGTAGAAGGCACAATTTTCATCTGAAATTAGATAATGGAATATTGTCAAAAAAAAAAAAAACTGCAATTGCCCCAAACCATGTGGAAGTCTTGCTGCTAATTTTTAAACTAGGTCAAAGAGATTACTCAAAAGATACAATTGAAAAAAAATAGATGTTAGTAAGGAGATACATAGATTATTAGAATGCACATTTAAATATTTAAAATCGACTTCTTTGGAGGCTGGGGGAATGGTTTGGCCAGGAAACCGCTTGGCCTGCAGTCATGAGGACCTGAGTTTAATCCCACATTTAAAAATAAAATAAAACAAAAAGTTGGGTTTGGTGTCATGTAGTTATACTGGTGCTGGGGAAGCAGACATGAGGGGTCACTGGGAAAATGGGCTAGCCTCATCACTCAGCAAGTTCCAAGCCAAAGGAAGACACTATCAAGATAGAGAGAGGAACACGCTCAAAGCTGACTTCTAGGTTTACGATGGATACATGAATGTAAATGCATGCCTGTATCCACATGTAGAGCTGCGTGCTCACATGTGCCTGCACACACAGGAATATAACTGCCACACACGCATACTTCATTAAAAATTTCCATTCAAATTTTCTTGCATGCTTAGTAGGCGTTATCTAACATTCCATCTATTGTATGCAATTAGTTAGAACTCTCCATTTTATATACATGATTGTTTGCTGAGACAACTCCTGATAGCTATGTTTCATGCTCCATTTTCTAATTTATTAATGGTGCTTTCTGTCTTAGGTGTTTTTGTCCTCCTCTCTATAAATTTGGTATTGTTTTCTCAGTTATTTGAGTTAAATGTTTTATTAATTATCATTGTGCCTTAATAATAAAAACAAGATCATAATTTAAGCTTTTAAACTACACATGATTCTCAAGTGTTTTCACACAATGTCCTCAATGCTGTTTTTACAGAATGAAAGATATTTTGAATTCCCTCTTTGATCCAGAAGTTATGTAAGGACCATTTCCATATTTTACAATTTCTAATGATGAAGACATCACTTTGCCCTTTTGTCATTGCTATTTTAATTGACTCACATCTGAATTATTCCTGCCTATTCATCTCTTAGCTAACCAGGATATTATTTTTATTTTCAAGTGCAATTTCTAAGTGATTTCTTTGTGAGTGTTTTTGATGTCTACTATTCTAGCCATACTTTCCTGTGTTGGCTTTCTGGTTATTTCATAAAATAACCACAAATTTAGGAAATTAAAATAAGAACTATCAATCATCCCACAGTGGGTCTGAGGTCTTGGGTACAATTGAACCAAGTCCTCTGCTTGGTCCTGCAAGCCACAATCTGGAGGGTCTGAGTACCATCTGAGGCTCACATGTTCACTAAGTCTACTGGGTGTTAAAAGAATGAGTTACCCATAAGCCACTTGCTTGCTAAGGCATCAGACAAACTCTAGGAACCACACCAAGCCCTTTACTTCTCCGTTGATTAATTAACAACTGATTTGAGAACGTCAACCATTTCTTCAAAATACCTTCTGCATTGCTATCCATGTGACCTAATCTCATGAAAGAATAATAGCTCATCCTGGTTTCAAACGCAAACACACTACTGCTGAGAGATTCACTGACTTTCCTCATTTCCATTGTAACATGTCTTTGTTCTTTTTCCCTGTGCTTTGAAGCACATTTCTACATCCTTCTAAAGGTATAGATTTCACAGATCTCCCTAAATGCTGATTAAGAGGCCAGAGCCTACCTTCTTCAGTCCAGGCTGACATGCTCATCTTCCTACAGCCTTTCCAATCAGCACCAAGCTTACTCTTCCTCACACATGTCATGTGTGAATATGGTGTATGGGGTCACACATGTCACTTTATACATATGCACAGAGCTTGAAATGTGGTAGGACCTTTGCCTAGCATGGAACCACAGGAGACACAAAGAAAGAACAACAAAATCGAACCATAGGGCCAAGCCTCAGATGCTTATGCTTCAAGGGACTCTCTGTGGTTCTGCTTTGTGCTCCCTCAGCGCCCTGCATTATATTTATGGGTGCAAAGACAACGTGATAACTATGGGAATGAGCTGATCCGAACGGCTCCATGGGCCAAGCCCGTTGCACTGAAGCAAAGGAGTCATTGTTACTGTTCAAGCACAGAGCACTCCCTCGCCATGTGAACTGTGTTTGTATAGAGGGGCAGGAAAGTGTGTAGAAAATTTTAGACAATTTAATCATTTCAAGCAAAGAATAATTTCAAAAACAATTTTTGACTTTCTTTGCAGTAATGGCAAATTCGGTCATTCAGATTCAACTACTCATCATAATATGCACACACACACACACACACACACACGGAATGGTTTAAAACAATGGGTTGTTTTGTTCTTCTTTTTTTTAAAGCCAATTGATGACACTGACAACTTATAAGAAAGTTTAAAAATAAAAGACCTATAAGGTCAAGATCGTTAACAAAGAGAAATAGGATTATGCTCAAGGTTGAGGAACATTTTCCTTCGGGACAAAAGTAGCTAAAATAGGGGCAAGAAGGTTTCACTGACCAGTTCAGAGACAGTGTAACCAGGTTGGGTGCCAGAGGGGACAGTGCCCTTCACCAGCACAGGTAGGACCAGGCTGAACATCAAGACCAGACAGGGACAAGGAGTTCATTCATTTCGTAGAAGCCAGTGAGTGGTCCCAAGAGTAAGAAAGTACACATACGTCCTCTATGTAGGAAGAGAATGGTCTATTAGTCTAAAATAATTTATACAAACAATATCCCAAATCAACAGAAAGGGACGGACCAAGCACAGAATGCCAAAGCATCCAAATATTAGAGCAATCAGACACATATTTCAGAATGATTAGAATCATCATGTTTGAGAATGCTAAAGCAAATAAACACACACAAAAAGACTGAGGGTGCTGGGAGGAAACTGAACACCATGACAGTGACATGGCCAATTTTTAATAAAAGAAACAAATACAAAATATCCAAATTAAAAATATTATTATCAAAATTATGAACTCAATGAGTATGATTAACAGTTGATTAGTCACACAGAAGAGAGAATTAGTCAACATAAAAAAATAAGAAACAAATTAAGCAAAATAAAATTTGGATGAGTCCAGGATGTAGGAATCCCCAGAGACAAAGGAAAGACTATAACCAAAATCAATATTAAGAAACAGAATTGAAGATAATTTTTAAAAACTGACAAAAGACATTAAGCAAGATTCAAGGATCTCTGAGAACTCAAGCAGAGTGCATACAAAGAATAAAGATTATGTCCACTGGTTGTATAACCTCTAACAAAGTCATAGAGAAGAAAGCCAAGGAAAAAACTCTTCAATGAGAGTTGAAAAGATGACTTAGGAAACTTAAATATCAGATAGACAACCCAGGAAAAGAAGTAAAAACAAGAATGGATGGACAGATTTAATTATTTTTTTAAAAGTCTCTCAACCTGGAGTTTTCTATTGTGCAAGCCACTCTTCCACAATCATGGGGAAATGAAGAAACAGCTAGGGAAACGACACACTGGTAACAGCAACTGCAGCCAAAGCAAACACTGAGATTGCTTTCCACACAAAAGGAGATTATCCCAAATGGAAGGCTAATGTGTCAGAAAGACCTAAAAAGGACACAGTGATCAGAACTGTATAGATTAGTCTTTCTGCACAGATAAAAATGTCAAAACAATTAAAGGAACACACTTTTGGAAGAGACAAATATAGAAGAAAACCTCACTTTGTTTTATGTAAGGCAACTGTATCCTGACTTCCAAAACAAGGACAGACAGGAAAATAACAGGTTGGTATGCTATTTGATATTGATACAATACTTCTAAATAAGAAATGGGAGAAGATTCAGGTGATGTTTGAAATTGATACCATGGTGCCACAACGGCATCTTTATTCAGAATGCAAGGAATACATAATGACGGTTCATCATAAGCTAGTCCAGAAGCAAAAGAATTCCCTTAAGAGACGAGATAAATGACAGAATATGACATCAGAGAAGAATGGGGAGAGTAAGTTATTAATGATATTCTTACTCAGTAATTGGTGTTGTTTGACTTGAGGGAAATTCTAATCAACTTTTTAATGTAACTTCTCATTTAAATTAAAAGGAAAGGAAAATTTTCTCTATTATCTAAAAACAAAATACCACCTCAGAGGCATTATCAGTACTTATTTAGGAATTTCAACAGTCCACAGATCAAGTGTTTAAATGAATAAACAATCTTGATAAAATGCTGGATATAAAAATAAGACAAGATCAGTTTTTATCTGTGTGTATTAGCAACCAGTAAAAAAGCCAAAACTTGTAAGAAAGAGTTGCAGTTTATGAATGTATCAGTTAACACCTGGGAATAAAGTAAATTATATATGACCCATATAGACTAAGAGCACAAAAAATTCAAGATATCATGAAGTTCATGAAGATATATATCATGCTTACAGATTAAAAGACTAAGCATTAAAGTAATTCTCTCACAAAAATCTGAAAATTAATTGTAGACCATGTGTGTGTGTGTGTGTGTGTGTGTGTGTGTGTGTGTGTGTGTGTGAGTGTGTGTGTGTGGAGAGAGAGAGAGTATGAAGGAAGGAGGAGGGAAAAAAGAAGGTGGAAGGGAGGAAAGAGAAAGAGAGAGAATTAAAAAGTGAGTCTAAGATCCATCAACAAATGAGTGGAGAAAGAAAATGTAGTACACCGTGAAATCGTAATTTTGCAGAAAGTGGCACAAAAATGGAGAGCAGCAGGGGATGAATAAGAAGAAAATACATAAGATATATGCATGAGAATGCCACAATGGAACTCATATCTTTCCATGGTAACTTAAAATATCAATAAAAATAAAACATCTCTGGCAATGTATCATCCAAAGAGCTAAGTGGGACATTTCTGTCACCTGCTGTCAGGATTCCTGCATTGGCAGTAATTAACAAGGAGGAATTGACACAAGCAGACAAATGCAAGATGCATGCAGGACTAATGTGCTGCACATGGAAGCTTGGTTACATCCGAGGTGGACCTACAGAGCACAGGACATGGGCAGCCTCCTCCAAGGGAAGTCCTAGGACATCTTCCTCCCTCATCTAGAAGACATCTTCCTCCCTCATCTTTTGCCTTGGAAACACTGAGCCTTTGAGAAGTCCTCGCTGAATATCTTCTTATCCCACTGTCCTACCACAGGCTTCAAAGGCCTAGCATGACCCCAAGTGGGTTCTGGGTGATATTTGTCATCTATGGCAAGAAGCTATGACAGAATGGCTGGGGTGACCACTGGGAAGGCCAAATACTGGAAAGGAAAACCATGGAAGGTGTTTATACTTGTTACTCCACACTTTTCCCCCCAAGAATATGACCCTTTGTGCTAGTTAGGTTTTTGTCAACCTAATAACAAGCTAGAGCATCTGGAAAGAAGGAATATCAGTTGAGAAAGTGTCTCCATCCTGATAATTAGACATGATTATTAGACATGCAATTAGATTCTGTCTGGTGGGCCAGATCTAACCTAACTCAAAAGGTTGGTGACTCTGTGGAGCTGAGCCCCCTTTGCACCATAACATATCACCACCCATATTTAGCTTCCAGATCACATTCCAGTCAACCAGTTTCATGTTGGCTTACCCCTTAGTTAACAGATTGAATAGAACCTCTGATCCTGTGTATTTACTTGAGAATAGTGACTAACATTCTGAGAATTGCATATAAACCTCCTTTGTTCAGATTAAAGAGAACTTTGAAATTTCCCTCACCACCTCTATGCTTGAGATGTAACTCTTCCAGCTTTGCTCCTATAGGCCTTTCACATATAGGGAGGGAGTGTTATCTTATTAGTTCTTTGTTTTCTTTGCCATGTCTGCATACCATCCTGTAGTGTGAATAAGGGATCCTGGGCTTCTTCCTGCTGTAGCTCCTTACCTATCCACAGCCAATAAAGTGCCTTTCTACTTGGCATGTGGATGGCATTCCCATTTCTCTGCTTGCTGAAATCACACATTCTCAGGTGACTTTTGTATCCCAGAGAGAAGGTCACTTGTGTTGCATTCAAGGCAAATAAGCTCCACATTCACTCTGTAATGAAGCTGTCAGTCATCAGTTAGACAATGGCCTTTGCCTCCCTCCTTCTCGAACAATTTATAGTTAGTAGGTTCTTAATAAATACACCAAGTCCCATTCAAGACAAATAAACCACACTGTAATGAGCTTCTCAAGCAACACAAGTCCTTGATTTCACCTGACCTTGATGCAACTCACAATACGAACTCCAAGCCACAATCGGTGTCTGCAAGAGAAGCAGCCTAATGCCTAGAAACAGTTCCCCACCCAAGGGAATTGTCCCTACCTTGGCATGTTTGGGTGGGCATGTGCACATATGTGCATCTCGACCTTGTTAACCTGGGGCTGGGGTGGGAGAAAAATGAGCTCTGTGCATGTGGCTCAGTCTATTTCTTCAAACATGCCGAATGATAATTAGCTTTGATTTTTACATCTATTCATAATGATAGCGGAGGGCAAGGCACAACAGGAAGGGGGCTGCGAGCTTTCCACTTAGCAATTAATTCTATTATTAAATGCTAAGAAAAAAATAAGTGCCTGCCAGCTGTAGCTTTATTGTGTTTTCCCAGAAATAATAATGAGAAGGCTCTGAAAGTATATGATTTCTTTTTCTTTTTCTCCCCCACCCTGGAGAAGAAGAAAGTCCATGGCTAGCTGTTCCTTCTGTGTGAAAATGGAAGGACTCCTTTCAGGAAAATTGACTTGGATGGGGTATTAGAAGGAAGGAAGGGGGCTGGTGGTGAAGATTAGAGAGCAGAGTCCCTGCCTGGATGCATGAAGGCCTGGTTTAGATCCCCAGTACCACATAACCGGTCATAATTGTGACAGCTCATGTCTGTGATTGCAGAGGTAGAAGGGACCTCAAAGAGAAGCTCAAGGTTATCTTCAGCTGTTGTAAGTTTGAGGACAGCCTAGGCTACATGAAGTCCTATCTCAAAAAAGAGAAGGAGGAGGAGGAGGAAGAGGAGGAGGAGGAGGAGGAGAGGGAGGGAGAAAAAAAGAGAAGCGAGAGGAAAAATGTAGTGAGATGCATGAATGATTTTTTCATTTAATTGGCAGCAGGGCTTCTTTTGTTTCCTTTTGACTGGTTTCATACATATGCAAACTGTATTAAGATTATATTCATTTTTAACAATTGTTACATATATAGTGGTCCAAAGTATATTCTACATGAAGATTTAAATCTAGGATGCTTGGAGGACCCTTCCATAGATGTATGCGCAACTGGATTTAAAACACAATATAGAAAATACTAGAGAGACAAATGAGTTGCACCTTTCGAGGAGAGGAAAGGGGAGCTTGGTAGTGCTGATGCCTGAATTTGGCAGAGATGTCAATCATCAGTCAGGCAATAGTCCCTGGAGGTCTTCCTCTGGTATCTCCCCTGGCCAGGAGCAGGTCCACCATGAACAGTAAGTGAATCTGGCCCAGCCTGGGTTTTGTCTTCGGTGTTCCCACCAACACATGATGCAGAAACCTCCTGAGGCTTCTCAGTCTATTCCACAGAGCAACAGGCTGCCAGCTTGGAGGTGAGTTATTAGTGTCATCAATACTTGTGTCCCAAGTCAGACATGGCCACACATCCTCAGTAAGGCAATTAAAAGAACAAAATGAAAAATGGAAAACAGAAAAAGATTTATTCAATGTGACCACATAGAGAAGGACAAAAAGATTCAGTGAAACCCCCAAGTCTATCTTTAGGGTCCTGAACTGAGATCAAAGCTTAAATTGTGGACCATAGAAATGCCCCACCCATAACTGGCAAAGACCTATCGTTGCCTAGGCTTCAGTCTCATTCTGTAAGGTGGTCTGACTAGTTAGTAGAACTGTGTGAAAACTTTTCCTGGGACACAAGTTTCCCCTGTGGCTGATGCTTCTTCCTTCTCCCAGCATAATATTCCTAAGGAAATTCCCATTTCTTTGAGGTCCATTTCAATAGTCTGATAGTCAGATTGGGAGGCACAAGCGTCTCTTTTCAGACCAGATTATGAACAGGTACCCAGAGTCCATGCAAATTTAAGCCCTCAGTGCCAGGGATTTTCATGAACACTGCTTCTCTTTGTCTGGCATGAAAAAAAAAATCAACACATTGACACTAGCTTAGAGCCGATTCAAACTGTATATCTCACATCCACCAGTGGTGAGGCCTTTGATTTCCCCCACCATCATCCGACCCTCAGTTAGCCTATCTGGAAACTGAGTGCAGCCGTGCCTCTCTCATGGAGATGTTAAGGAAACTAAACATTGCCTAGAAAGCTGTCTTCTCTACGTTAAGTCGTTTATTCTTTTGACATCTTATGTTGCCATCATGTTTTTGAAACCAGGATTGTGATGAACAAAACTAACTTCTTTCTTGTTTGGGAGACTGGCTCCATGGATGATACTCAAAAGCCATCAAAGGGAAACTTGGGTAGCCACACAAGTCTCTCAACCAATAGAAGTTCTTTCTCCAGTTTGCTGTACCCAATGACAATCAGGACAGCTTATACATGGATCTAGAATATCATTTCTCAGGGCTGGAGTGATTGTTCCACAGACATGAGGAGCTGGGTTTGGATTCCCCAGCACCTATGTAAAATTCTTGGCATGGTCATGTCTACCTGTGACTTTAGCACTGTGAGGGGAAGGTGGAGACAAGAGGATGTCTGGACTTTGTAGACACAAGCCTACCAGAAAATCATAAGCTATAGGTTCAGAAGGACAAGGCAGAGAGTGATAGGATCTGTAATGATCTCTCAGGCTTCAGTATGACCAGCTGATAGACACATGGGCATGCCACATGCATACACACATAATATCACTTCTCGTGGGTTCCAGTGAAACCATGCTCCTCCAATCACCACCCCATCCTTGTTCCTGCTATAACTGTCACCATATCTGTTCAACAGAATGTTTCCCTCTAACCTGGAGTTGAAGTCTCAAAATTCTGTTCTGGCATCAAGAAAGCCTTTCATGTTTTTATTTTTAACTCAATTTGTTTGTCTTTGTGGGGAAAATGGGGGTCAGGCTGCATGTAGTCATGAACTCACTGTCCTCTAGGCCTTTGCTCTGGACAATGCCCACTAGGTGCCACCCTGTCATCTCTACCTGAAACTGCGGCACTCCTGGGGTCAGCCCTAGGTTGACCACTGGAACCTCTCTCAGGGATATGGAAAACCATTGGTTTGTCATGATAGTGCTCTACAAATGACTGCTGCTGCCCCAAGTTTCTCTCCCTAATAGCACTCAGCAGAAGCAACTGAACTTTCAGAAGTCAGTTTGTAGATGCTCTTCCTCTGTGCTGAATCTGTCAGCATCATCTCAAGCCCCTTTCACAACATGATTTTCTTCAAACTCCTGTTTTTTTTTTTTCAAAGAGCCACATGTTCACAGCTGTGTCTCTTTACAAACATTCAGTTAGATGTGGTGGGGAGCACTTGCCTGAAAACCCTGTACTTTGGAAGCAGAAGAATCAAGTTGGTTATGGGATAGCCTGGTCTATATATGCAGCACTAGGCCAACAAAGGGTACATAGTAAGACACTATTCTCTACAATAAAACAAAGGAATCAACACATACATTTTCTGTGCTTGGAGCATCTATGCTAGAGATCCTCAAAAGAGATCTACTGCAAGCTACTCGCTAGCTATCCCCCAAATGAGCCAGGTGCCCCCCTGACTCATCAGGAAAGTTCTGTTTTCCTCACGTTAGCTTCAGCATTAACTCAGGGGGAAGACATATCTGCAGCATCTCCAGACTCAGGTTGAGGTCCCTCCAGTGCTCAGTGGTTTGTCCCCTGACCCCCACCCCAACAGAGCTCATTGATCTAAGCGGAATTGAGCTTCAGCGACTAATCTGCCTCTCCAGTGGAATACAGTCAGAAGCCCTTCATCAGAGGAAAGGGCACAGTCTTCCAAATGGAAGTTTTTCCCTTCACTCTGGATGGCGGTTCCCTATTGGGTGCATGTAGCTCACAATGCTTAGGACAAAGGCTCAGGACAACCAGATTCAGGCCTCTGAACTAAGTTGGCTTTTTATATCCAAGATTATTTCTTAAGAAAGTATACTCCAGTGTATAAGTGATCCAGTGGCACTTGAGTTTTCAGTCATTTGCAGCCATGGGCTCACCCAGTAGGCATAAGAATGTGCACCACCTACTCAACAGCTATTCTGTTACTATTCACCAGACTTGCCAGTTTTGCAGCAGCGAACAAGAGCAAGTCAGGCCTCCAGAGGAGTAGGCAAATAGTGCATCACCCTGTGAAGAAATGCATAACACACTAACATGCAATGCTCCATAGGTGGAGAGATAGCTCAGCAATTAGGAGTACCTACTACTTTTTCAGAGGACCCGAGTTCCCTTTCCAGCACTCATACCAGGTGACACATTCCAGGTCCAGCCCAATGCCGCTGTTGGGATGGAGGGGTGAATGCCATTGTCCAGTCCATTAGACAAGGCTTTACAACTGGTCACTGATTTCTTGACAAAAACACTTGCTGTGGAGTGGGGAGAGAAAAAGCCAGATTGGAACCAGCTGGGATGAAAATGAGAGGCTGTGTACAAGCAGCAAAAATGGAGAGTGTTCTCAGAGAACTGTGCCTCAGGAAGAGATGTAAACGCAGGCAGTTCTCAGAGGGATGTGGAGTTGAAATTCTTTTCTTTATAACAAAAATTATTAAAACCGTCATCTGCCGATGAGAATGATCAATGGAATAGGAAGTAATGGTGATAAAGTAGAGAGGATGTGGATTCCACCAAAGTCAGAATTGGTGGAATCGAGAGAAATTTAATGAAGAGGAAAAGAAGCTACTCAGTCCTTAGATTGGGTGTTGGGACAATGTGTAGCTGCATAGGCCCCTGGATGGATGCATGAATCCATGAATGGGTGTGTAAATATCTGGATATGTGCCTTGATGTATATGTGCACAGATGCATGAATGTGTGGATAGGTGTCTGACTGCTGGGATCATGCATAGATGCCTGGATGCATGCATGTCTAGACGGATGAAATGAAGGCATGCATCTATAGATGCATGCATAAATGCTCGATAGATACAAGGTGAGCAAATAGATACAGATAAATATATGAATACATGCATAAACAAAATTTTCTAATTACTTTTTTCCATTACATTTTCTTACTCTCGAAAATGTGCTATAATTTGTCTCAGTAAGTCAAATGGCTTTTCATGAAATGGCAAGTTATCAAACTACAATTTCAAATGAAGAACTTGGAGAGAAAAAAAAAGAATCTTCTTAGAGGATTTCTAAAATGAAGTGCGATATGTTTCCCAAGGTGTCCACTTCATCTGTCCTGACAGAGGCTAGAAAAAATATAGGTGAGAAAGAGTGATGAAAATGGAATTGTAAACACAATAACGCTCCAAGGAAAAAGAAAAACGAGCCAAGATTCCAGGCTACATGCTAGTTTTGTTGTTGTTGTTCTGAACAGGATATTGTACAATCAGATGCAATGCTGACACATCTCCTGACTACAGCTTTGAAAAGAAATCACAGCGAGAAACTGATCAAATTAGCATTTTATGATAATTTCCAAAGAGGAGAAAAATTGTGTTACGTAGTTTGGAAGAATAAATTTAAAAGTTGCTTATTGAGTTTTAAGATTTGTGTTTTAGAATAACTCCAAGTTCACGGATAAGTTGGGAACTAAAATGTTCCTTCCATTAAATCGATAGCAGAAGTAAGCTGAAGGGAATTTCCCAAACTGTTAATGAGTTTGAGAGAAATAAAATTAAAGTCAAGAAGACGAACTTGAAACAACAGGTTGAGAACAGGAGACTCCGCCACAAAGTTCAGCATGAGTTTAGATCCCTATTACTTGCTCATTAAAGAACCTTCTATTACTCTTCAAACAACAATCCATTCATTTGCTAAATAGGATGAATACTATCCTCCGTGAAAGTTTACAAAGTTCACACAATTTAAGCATCTGGATGACATTTGTCAAAAACCACTTCCTTGACTCTCTTAAACGTCAATCTCTCTCTCAGGCCACCCCTGACCCCCACATACAGTATTCCTTTTTTTCCTTTTCAGATTCTAATTTTGAGAATAGAAGAAAAAAGTCGATTTTATGTTGTGACTGCCTAACTGCTGGAAACAGTCTATCCTTGTGATTGATAACTTACTGATATTTTAATGCTTTGCACTGCCATTGCAAAAATCACTCTGCAGTGATTCCCACTATGTGTTCAAGAAGAAGTGCATTTGTGTTGACCTATCCCAGCTTCCAAACTCTACTGTTTCTTGTGGTTTTGCCCCACCTCTGGGAAACCTGTTGAGAACCTGCGTGCTTCATCACCTCCCTAGAGCGCTGCACCGTATGAGAGCACCTGTCTAGAGGTGCCTCCACCCTCAGTAAATCCCAAGCCAACTCTGCTTTCCATTTTTGCTTCGTTCTCTGTCAGACCACGGGGGAAGTGTTTTGCAGTTTGCATGAGAACAGAACATATTCCCATGCATTCTCTAATGCTGTTGTGTTTTGTGTGCTGATATCTGTAACATGTCTGAAGAAGGCTGCCCATGGAACTCTGAGAAGGATGGGAGATGAACCCTGTCATAGAGTTTTCAAATATTTAAATATTCAAAAGGGACCTATTAAACAAGATGGCAATCCACTGAGTTCAAAAATTTAAAAATATTATTTTCTTTTAGGATATTTATTGATTTTTTTTAAAAATATCAATTTTTCCTCCCTTTTGGCAAATGTACAAGTTTACCGTTAGGATGTTAAATCTTCCATTGGAACAAAAAGTATGAATGGACAATTTAGAGTTAAGATAGATGCTAGATCAGAAAACTCTCTGAATCAGCCATTGGAAAATAAATCAATTTGCCCATGCAAACTGCTGCAGCTTCCTGAATATCATGGTAGTTTGTTTCTCACTTAACCTGTAAAGATGTCATGGTTTTCAAGTAAGTATTTAGGTCTTCATCTCCTGACATCATTTGTTGGACACAGCCCACAATAATTTAAAAGTAACTTTACTATTACTAAACATTTATCATTTAAGTAAAAATACAAGTTGGAACACATATATTTGGGGAAACAAAAAATTCAGTTCTATGACTTGTCTGGGCTGTGAGGACAGAAGCAGGGTCGGTGTGAAATTGCCAAATCATGCTTTCTGATGTTGACAAATTAAATATCCGTTCACTCCACTCTCCTGCCATGAGGATTGCACATGCATTGTTTCCTCCAACTTCAAGACCCTGCTTTTTTATAGGCATTATATCCTAGTTTCACTTCTGTTGCCCTGTTAAACACTATATCAGGGAGAAAATTATTTATTTGGTTTACGTTTCCAGTTTCCGGTCCACCACTGGAACTACAGCTTAGGAAAAATGGAGAGTTACTGCCTGGCTCGCACTGTGTTTCTCAGCTTGCTTTCTTACACAGCTCAGACCTGCCTGCCTGGAGAAGGAGTTGTCCACAGTGGCCTGGGCCCTCCTCAATCAATTATCAGGCAAGACAATTCCTCACAGTGGGCACAGGCCAATCTGATAGAGAGGTTTTTTGTTTGTTTGTTTGTTTGTTTTGTTTTGTTTTTCAAGACACGGTTTCTCTGTGTAGCCTTGGGTGTCCTAGACTCACTTTGTAGTCCAGGCTGTCCTCAAACTCACAGACATCTGCCTGCCTTTGCCTTCCAGAGTGCTGGGATCACAGGTGTGTGTCACCACTGCTGGCTGATGGAGCTAATTCTTCATTTTGCATTCTCTCTTTCGTGTCAAGTTGAAAATAAAAACTACCCTGTATCTTTTACTTCTACAATGAATGCCAGAAGCTGTATTATCCATGCAGAGGAGAGATACAGTTCCTACAGGGCTGTGCTGTGACCAACACACAGGCCTCTCCAATGTTGGCCCCAATGAAGTCAGTTTCTCACACCTCAAGTCTTTTCAGTTCCTGAAAGGCCCTTGTCAATCCCTGGTTCACCTTGCTGCTAACAGCTACCAGATAGAGTCAGGCTAACCCAGGAAAGTTTGCATCTTCCACAATGACACAGCAGAACAGAGCATCTTGCCAAGGTATCATTATCACTTTGCCCCCACTGCCTAGGAGCTCATGACCTAGGGAAGAGGGAATTAACTATACTGGTGAAGTGACTGAGCCATGCTGCAACTGTATATACTGTCCACCAAGGACTTTCCTGGATATTTGAACATGGCTATGAGAGGCTGTGATGTGGGAAGTAACAGGGAGGTGACAGCTGCATTCCCACCCAGGGAAGGAGCGGAGATGGCTGATCTTTGGATTTACCTTGAGCATGTGGGTCTGTGGCCAGCTGGAGTCAAGGTGCCCTGGCTGTTGTCCTTTCAGCTTCTGAGCATCCTGAGCCAACACAGGTGCAGCTCCACCAGGAAGGGCAAGAGCAGATCTGAACATTTGTCACTGAGATTGGAAAGTGAAGACAGATTTCAGTGCAAGATTCTGACATTGGCTCTGCTTTCTCCTCCTGCATCCCAGTTTGTCCTCAAGTCCAATTTCTCCCTTCTCTCACTTTTCATCTCTCCTTCTCAAGTGCCAACTGCAACATAAGATGACGAGGTAGATTAGCAGCTCCCATGACCACCTGGGGGGCACAAAGAAGTCTGTATCCCTAATTATATCTACATATCACCTACATCTAGCATGACGTGGCCTAAGAAATCTGACATAACTCATAGTGATTCTATTTCCCTTATTAAACTGTAAATGATCAAGAGTTGACTACTGTCCAGGGGAATTCCACACAGGAGGGACACAGAGGGGGACACTGGGTCATAGCTACGAAGTCACAACCCACGTGCTCTTGTGTGACCCTAAAAAAACATCCATGAAAATATGTCAGTCTTGCTGTGGATGTATTTGTGGCAGGCCCAACGGAAGGGCGAGTTGCATTTAAGTCAAAAGGGTTCCCCCATACTGTAAAGCAGGCTAGAGTCACATTTAGGCCAGCGTTACTTTTATCTGGAATACCTAGATACCAATACTCTCCATGATCAAACTTATCTGGCCTTCAAGGATAAGTAAGTGATCCTTCTTTCAAGGAACTTACTGGGCCTTTGAGCTGGCACATTGGGTGAAGACACTTCAGCAAGCCTGATGATCTGAGTTGATTCCCAGGACAGTAATGATGAAAGCAAAACTGACCCCTACAGGCTGTCATCTTACCTCTGTGTGCATGCTGTGGCACTCCTCCCCCAATAAACAATCAAACAAACAAAAACAAACAGACAAATAGATGCTATCACACTTGTCCAAGGAGAATTTCCTCTTCCTCCCCACTAGAGAGCAGGCAGCCAAGAAAAGGACAGAGCCTCACCTCCAGCATTCCAAAGCGTTGAACACATTGTAAAGAAAAACTGGTTCTCTCTCAGCCTGTTCACTTAACAGAGCACACGCTTATCTCAGCACCCTGTGAAGTTTTGCAGACGCATTCGGGGACAGGGGAGAGAAACCTTGCCCCCAGAAAGTCCCTAGGCCTGTGATAGCTGCTGAATAACCTTTGATTTTTACACACAATTGAAACGGCATTTCTAAGGATTTGCCCTTTATGACTCGGGACTGCAGTCAAACCACTCAACACACTCAATGCTGGCATGGGCAGAGGCTGGCTCTAGCTGTTCAGAGGTGCACAGATGTCCACCACACTGGCTCTCCCCACCCAGGGTGGTATGCTAACAAGTGTGGAAGGTTTTGCATTATAAAAAAAGCATAAGAATTGTCCTCCATATACTTCTCTGAGCTTTCTCTATTCTTTCCCTGAGGACTGAAAAATTGTTTAATATGCTCTTTCTGGCCAAACACCTGTCAAATTCCTATTTTTACTTGATTTTAATTAGGAGCAAGAACTAATGCCCTTTTAATTAATTGCATATCGTTTCTTCCTCTCCCTCTGTTGTTTCCTTCTCCTCCAGATTACTCCAGAACAGGCTTGCTCTAGGGCTGAGGAGTCTATTAGTCTGAGACCAGGGAGATAATAAACACAGAACTTTATAAACAGACTTAAATATTCAAATATATTCACATGTGCTTAATTAGTAATAATTCCAATTTAGTGAGAGTTGGCTATCTTGAACAATGCACAGTTTGTGTAGCAAATAGCCAGCATCTCTTCCAACAGCTTTCTTCTCCAATAAGAAGGGTGATCTCCCTTCACACATACGTTTCCTTGCAACCAGGAGTGAATCCGTCATCACTTGCTGCAGGCACATAAGGTGCTGCAGCTAAGCAGCAGGCATGGGCTGTGGTGCGTAAGGTCCCCACATTCCTGAATGTATGTGATGTTTAATTCTGATTGTCAGTGTGGCTGGATTAAAAAATGCCTAAATGCTTTATGAGGCATAACTGGGTGTATCTTTGAGCTCACTGTCAGTAAGAATTAACTAGGTGGAGACCCAACCTAAATGTGGGCAGTCCATCCCATGGACTGGAGTTCAGGAATAAAAAGTGAATAAAGAGTTCACTGAATAAAAAGTGAAGGGGAAAGTCCCCTGAATACCCACATTTCCCTCACACTGCTTTCTGATCTGCTTGAGGCCACTCCTTGCCCCCACCCCCATGCACCATGCCTCCCTGCCAGGATGGACTCTATCCTTTGAATCCATGAGCTAAAGTCAGCCTGTCCTGTTTCAGCGGCTCCTTGTCAGCTATCTATCTGGTTATAGTAAAGAGGAAACTAACACATGTGTAAGCCAACAGTGCTTACCCAGTTCCATAACCCTGTCCTCCTCGCTGATCACAAATTATCTGTCGCCCCTGAATTCTTCTGTGCTCTAGTCTCCCTTCTAGACTTCCTAAGATTGTCAATCTTTATAATGAAATACTCAGACAGTCTTCTAAAATACAAACCCACCACGTTGTGTTTGCTTTCGTTAAGGCCTTTAAGTGATCCTACTGTTCTTGCCAGAGGCTCATGTCTCCCCAAGTTCAGGATGATCTGCCATTGCCCTCCTTTGAAGCACATTGCCTGTCTACTCTACAAAGATACCTCACTCCTGTCCCTCAGTTCCTAATAAACTTACTACACACAGAATAATGACCTATAGCCCAAGCTCCCTGTCAGGCTGAGACATCTATTCCACAGGTTTCTAGGAGAGAGAATGACTAACAGCTCTTCTTTAAAACCATTCTCAGGAACAGGAAGAGGCCTGCTATTGTTTTGGTCAGCTTTGCATAGCCACTAAACAAACCTTGAAAATAATCAGATTAAAAGAGGAAAGTTGAAGGCTGTGGATAAGGATCAGAAACAAGGCACACACTGTATAAGTATGAAGACCAGGATTCAATCCCTGGCACCTGTATAAAAGCTTCATATGCTGGCAGACCCCTGTGATTCCAGCACCAGGGAGACAGAAACCAAAGAACCACCAGGGTTCACTGGCCAAATCAGTGTGTTCTAAGTTCACTGGGAGACCTTGTCTTGAAAATTAGGAGATGACTGAAGAAGTGAATGAACAAGCCCCAGCTTCACCCTCTGGCTTCTGTGCATCCATTAGTAAGTGTCTGTCGGTTTTTCTTCCTTTTCTAAACTTCCTCGGGGCAGGCTTATTTTCTTCTCCGTATTGTTCTTGCACAGGCCGGTGCTTATGATAGAGCAAATGTTCAACAAACATTAGTCACATAGCCAATGACTAAGTTAGCCTCCTTGCAAACATGGTCAAGTTGTTGGAAGATGGAAGACTCAGTATAGGTGACAGTGAAGAAGATGCTGCCTGCAGATAGGACAAGAAATTGGCTTCAGTGATGGATTTGAGGGATACCTAAACATCCAAATAGGGGAAAACTCAGTG
This sequence comes from Psammomys obesus, assembly GCF_907164565.1. NCBI lineage: Eukaryota > Metazoa > Chordata > Mammalia > Rodentia > Muridae > Psammomys > Psammomys obesus. The sequence goes on from NW_026585644.1 coordinate 18,034,089, forward strand.
AGATCAAGCTCAGCCTTAACTGTGGGATGGAAATCATTCCTCTGTCTTCTCAAAAGCCAGAAGGATGAAAAGTTCATTGGTCTCTATCTGAAGTAATTAATAATTCAGTTGTTGATGTTGGTAAAGTCAAATGTTACTTTCTGTTTTACATAGGGTTCTGGTAAACTGAACAAACAGCCCGAGAGCAAGAACTAACCTGAATTGTAAAGGAGGCCGAGTGACAAGGGCTTGAAGGAAGACTATAGAGTTGGTAAGTCTGTCTGGTCTAAGCCTTGAAAGGCATGGGATTCTGACTGAGACTCTCTCGGAGATATATGTTGGCCTAAGTCCCACACTAAAAACTGGTAGGCTTGTAGAGTAATTTGGCTTATGGAAGACTGAATAAAGAGCCAAGGTAAAGAAGGGCAACAGGAGCAGGGCAGGTGGTATGGGACACTTACTGCCTAAACAGGGCTGGAGGACAATCAGGGCTGCCACAGGAGGGGGTGCTTCATGACTGAGGACCTGGAAGCCTGGCCAAGACTCAAAGCTTTGTTAAGGGGAGGAGCCAGCACCCATAAGGCATAGAAACCTGCAGATGTTCCACTGTGGCCAGGGTGAGCTGAGGCATTAGCCAGCCTGGAGCCTATCCATGGGCCATACCAAAGTCTTTAGAAATCTTGTATACCAAAAGTGCTTTAAGAGATTCTCAAGTATATTATTCATATCAGAAGATACAGGCCTTTTCTCCCTGGGGAAGAAACAGACAGAGAGAGAGAGAGAGAGAGAAAGAGAGAGAGAGGATGTGTGAGGTATTTAAGAACAGGCATGGCAGCTCTGACTAAGGTTGGGGAAGTCATTAGGAAGCCATGCAGGCTGTCAGAACAGCACATAATTGATTTCAAAGACCATTGTATTAAGTATCAATGAAATAGACTTTAGGCTTCTGTTTAAGACTAGTGTTTGGTCTTCCTAATGTGGCAGAGTAATTACTTTAGTAAGACAATGAAACTTCTAGGAGAGGGTAAATCATCTGACAATGCCCTCCTCAAGCACTGAGTTTGAAAACAAGATTGCCAGACAGAATACAAATGTGTCTGCAGCTTATTATTCCCTAACAGTCCTGACTTCAAGCAGAAGGAAGAGGAGCATGTCAGCAGCACTGTGGGCAAACAAGACACGAGGTGTCACAAATCCCTGTTCCCACAAAAGCCTCAGCTGTTTTCCTTCCCTGTGAGTTTACAAAGACCAAACAGTAATGATAAACTTGATGAAAGTGGCCACTGACCCAGGTGGTCACTGGGAAAGTGTGGTTTAGGAGCATACAGCCTAGTGTCAAGACGGATGCCCCATGACAAAATAAGTAATTTCTTGCTCTCCCTCTTTTTCTGGGATTGTGTTAGACATCACCACACAGGGTTGAGGAACAGTAAAGTCTGTGCTTAGAACCTTCTTTAAAAAGACTGTGTGTGTGTGTGTAGTCTGTCTGTCTGTCTTTCAGCCTATCTGATTCTCCTTCCGTCACAGTATGTAAATAACCACAGAAGCCAGAAAAAGACGGCAGACCAAAAACAGCTAAAGTTACCAGTTACTCAAAGTGGATGCTGGGATTCAAATTCAGGTTCTCTAGAAGAGTAGTGACCCACCTCTCCAGCCCTGCAGAGCTTTCTCAAAAGAGCAACATATATATATATATATTAGCCTGTAGACTGACCTTATTTATTGGGAGAAAAATTGGGAGGGATGCTGAAATGGCACTTCCAGCTTCCTGAGCATCCCCTGAGCCACAGTCTCTAAGTTTAATTTTTGTCATCTCTTGCATGAGGAAAACAGCACATTTAGTCCACAGGCAGCAAGAGATTCCCATCTGTCCCGAGCATTAGGACAGAAGCAAGGCTGATTTGAAAGATGCTTGAAAGATAACCGGAAATTGTTACGTCTACACCTGAGCCCCTTGGCGACTGGCCTCCAAGACAGAAGCAAGAGCAAGACCAACACTTCAGAGCCCAGAGAGGCAGGTTTGCACAAGAGCTGAGACAGAAAGATCTTTCCAGAGAGTGAGGTAGCAGCAGGGGCAACGTGTTAATTCCCAATGCTAGTTTCATAGCTGGGGCCAGGGGAAAATGCCTCTCAGTGTAAAAGAGTCAGAGTGGAGACTCCCTGTCTACTGTCAGCAAAGGTCAACACATCACAGGCACCTGCATATCGATGTCTATGGCAGCTTTGTGCACAACAGCCAAGTTTAGGACCAACATAGATGTCCGGTGACCGAGGAATGGGTAAGGAAAATTACACACACACACACACACACACCATAAAGAATAAAGTTATCACTCAGGGAGGCAGAGGGAGGTGGATTTCTGTGAGTTCAAGGCCAGCCTGGTCTACAGAGTGAGTCCAGGATAGCCAAGGCTACACAGAGAAACCCTGTCTCAAAAAAAAAAAATTTAAGTTAGGTCATTTATGAAGAAATTGAAGCAACTGAAAATTATCATATTTAACAAATTATTCTAGTCTAAGAGGAAAAACATTCTAAGTTTTCTCATCTTTGTGTTCTTAGATTTTATATAGCTACTTAAAATCATATATGTACATATTAAATGAAAGTAGAAATAAAATTATGTAAGGGAACAAAGGACACTAATGGTGGAGAGGGGTGAGAAAAAGAGCAGGCGGTGGGGGGGAAGGCCTGGGATATGCTCAACATGCAATATAACTTTTTACATAAATACAATAACAATTTTATTGAATATTACACATGATTTTTACATAAAAATAACTTGAAAAGTAATAAACACAGGTAAAGAATGTGCTTCTTGCCCTTGCATGTTCAGCCTCACTCAGCTTTCCCCAGCGCAGGGAGGTGGTCGCCTGCTGGTTGGTGGGTCAGAAACACACAGGGCTGAGCCACACGATTCTGTGCAGACTGCAGCCTCAGATGAGACCTCAAGGCTATGGAGAAGTTGCTAACAACTGTGGAGTTGAACAGCCTCTGCAGTTTCTCTGAGCAAACATTCCTGGTTGTGAAGAAAACAATGGCAGTTATGCTGAGTCGGTCACTTTTAATCAGTATTGTTTGTTTGAAAAGAAACCCTGAAATAGTTTAGCTATGATAGTTCCTGGCAGGCAATGGGCATGTGGCTCTCCAAATGTTTCAGTTAATTAAAGCCCTTTTCTTTATTTCCTCTGGACAGCTTGGGTCACCAAGTTGAGACATTGGGCCACTCCAGTTCCATCTAGCATCTCGCTGCTTCTGTTTGTGTGAGGCTGTTTAGACCTTGCGTGCCAACCCATCTTCGGGAACATGGATGGTCAAGATCAGAGACAGAGTCAGACATGCAAAAAGGCAAAGGTTGCTTTAAGAAACAAGATGGATGGCTTAAACATACACTCTAATTAAATTATTAAATACAAAGCAGTCCAGTGAACTGGTAAAGCAGCTTTAACTGAAGCTAACCCAGTTCAAGGGCAGCTTCCTCAATGGCCAAAGCACCACAGCTTTGTTTAGTTCTGTGGGATAATGAGATGTTGGTGATGACAGTATCTCAGAGCATGAGTGAGCCCTGAGCATCCCAGACAGATCAGGACAGTGTGAGCTAAGATTCCATGTAAATTTTGATTCCAGTGGTTTATTTATTTTTGTTCCTTGTATGCTTTTTATCACTAGTAATAAAGTTCAGAAAATAAAATAAAAATAATTTTATTTTTTTTGTAAAAATGGGATTTTTAGTCCTTTTGACTTTTGAGCAATTCAAAAAGCTAAATCATGTTTTCATCCAGAAACTTTCAAAAATTTTAGGCTACAGGAAATGTGATTCCTCTGTCAGGTGCATGACTCACCTAGTTATTCATCTGCTTCTCTGGACTCAGTACCCCTCTATCTGTTAAATAAATACCATACTATTAGAAATGAAGAATGCCAAATGTGCATTATATAATTACTTAATGCAGAATATTCACAGCCTTGTCAGACTTGTTATAACTACATAGATTGATGGTTCTTTTCTATATGGGATATAGAACTACAGTCTGCTGTCCTTAGATGATATGAAACATATCAATTCCTTCCGTGCCTCTAAGAGCTGGGACAATGAACATTAGCTAGAGGCTATAGCAGTACTAATTCTGGCTCGTATAACGTAATAACACTTTATTTATCTTCACATAACAGTTCCTGTGTTGTGTGGGTCTTCTCTATCTATAGCCACAGCATCCAAAAACCTAGGACACAAGTGCTCAAGGACAGAAGAGAAGAGGGCCGTCCGGAAGTGGCGTCCCGGGACTAACAGACATCAGATCCTTTTAAGTTCTGCTAGCTGTACCTTAGCCGTACACCCTGATTTGATTGTACAGAGGCCAGGAATTATCATATTCCTGAAATCCCAGGAAAAGTCGCCATGTAGAGGACCCACCATTGCCAAGATCAGCGGCTACTACAGAGCAACCCTTTCCTCTTACTTCAGCTTCACCTGTACTGCACATCATTTGTCTTTTCTTGGGCTGTTCTTGGCTACTGTTTTAAATGTCTATTTTCATTACAGTCATGGAGAAACCTGCCTTATTATCTATCCCCTGGCACTAGTCCACCACCTCTACTCTTCATTTCTAGGATTTGTTAAGTACCAAGTGTGTTACAGAACAGCTTGCCAGCTTCCCCAAACCTGCGACTGAGAACTGATATCAGATGACATTGAGCTGATAGATGGATTTGAGTAGAACCAATTTGTTGTGAACTTTAACTTCTCTCGGGGTTCACAACAATGAAAATGACAAAGTAAAGACATTTGGAAATTCCTTTTTGCAAGAAGGAAATAAAATTCCTGCTTCTAAAAAAAATGGAATCTGCCTTTTCAGAACTCTGGCAGTTAACCAGAAGCTAGAAGCAATCTAACATTTAATCAAAAGGTGTGAAGAGTCCTCATAGTAAGAACAAGCCTTCTTGTATCTTACCTGCCCAGGTCTTCCTTATTTCCACAAAGCCAGAGGCTGGAATAACATTTCACCCACAGTAAAAATGAACCCCTATTAGCCAAAGAAAGAGGCAGAATTTGTCTGAGTTTATTCAGAACCCTGTAATCTTAAAATCCATTCTTTAGAACTCCATGAGTCTACTATTCATTCTTCACAAACCCATGACCTTACCATTCATATTTCAGAACCCCAAGACCTTACCATCCATTTTTTTTTTCAGAAGTCCATGATCTAGTCATTCATTCTCCAGAATTCCTCGATTTGGTCATCCATATTTTGATCTACATGACCTGAGCATACAAGGATTCTCAATTAGGTCCATAGTTCATTTTACCATACAGACCAGAAGGCAAACTCAGTGAACTAAAAAGTAACTCATCCAGCCAGAGAACTTTGTACAGCACTCTCTCATTTCCCTCCCTCCCTCCTTCCTGCCCTTCATCCCTCCCTTCCCCCTCTCTCTTGTGTGTTTATGTGCACATATGTAGTTTCTTTGTTTTCTTCTTTTTAAATTTTTATTTATTTATTATTAATTACAGCTTATTCACATTGTATCCCAGCTGTACAAAGTCCCTCTTCCCCTCCCAAGCCCACCCTCCTTCCCTCATCTCCTCCCATGCTCCTCCCCAAGTCCACTGATAGTGGAGGTCCTCCTCCCCTACAATCTGACCTTCATCTATCAGGTCTCATCAGGACTGGCTGCATTGTCTTCCTCTGTGGCCTGGTGACACTGTTCTCCCCTTAGAGGAAGGTGATCAAACAGCCAGGCACTGAGTTGATGTCAGAGGCAGACCCTGTTCCCATTACTAAAGAACCCACTTGGACATTGAACTGCCATTGGCTACACCTGTGCAGGGGTTCTAGGTTATCTCCATGCATGGTCTTTGGTTGGTTGGAGTATCAGTCTCAGGAAAGACCCCTGTGCCCAAATATTTTGGTTCTGGTGTTCTCTGCATGGAGCTCTGTCCCATCTAAGTTTCTTAGAAACAATGTGTGTGGAAGTCAAAGGTCAATCTTAGGTGGAAGGCAAAGCCTTTTCTTACTTTCTATTACTGTGATAAAAATATCATGACCAAAATTAACATTCTAAAATGTGATAGCAGGAAATGTTCAAGGCATTTAATTCTATCCACCATCAAGAATTAAGGCTACAAAATGGCCCAAAGCATCAAAATGTTTTGAATGCATAAAGTTAAAATCACAGAAGATACTGGTTTTGGTTTTTTTATCCATACAATCTCCAATACACTGTTTCTCCGATATTGCCAAAAATATGTCATTTATGTAAATACTAGACTAAAGTATCTCATCTTTTAAAGAGATTAAAAGTAAGTATAGGTACTAGCCACCAATCCCCATGCTATCTGCCCCCTCTGCTGACACTCTGAGTAGTAGTTGGGCTATGAATTACTCTTTACTATGAATTACTTTTTACTATGTAATGAAAATTTAAATAAAGTGTCAAAACTTTAATCACAGATGAAAAAGGAAACATGAAGATTCCTTTGATATATATATATATATGAAGAATATAACTCAAAAACTTAATACATTATAAAATGGGGGCTATAATTACAGAGATACATATTTAAATCTGTCTTGCGGTAGAGCAAATTTGAAGAAAAAAATTAATAGATCACATATCAACTCCAAACAGTACTGTCCTGTATAACAGATTTCCTTCTAATAAACCAGGCCTTTCAGATGACCATTCTGTCCCTGTTTCATCATTTGAAATCTTAAAAAATGAAAATCAAACTGAAAGCAAAAGTGTACTTGAACTCACACACTAGTGTTACCTAAAAATTTCTTATTAGCAACTGATCATAACAAATGAGAAACAAAATAGTTTAAGTGCTAAAATCAATTATGTATGTGTATCTATGTGTGGCAATGTGCAGTTGAGTGCAGGTGATAGAGAGCCCAGGAAAGGATGTCAGCTTACCTGGAGCTGAAACTTCAGGTGGCTGTAAGGGGTCTCGATGTAGGTGCTGGGAATCAAATAGTAGCCCCATGATTCTAAAATGCAAATAGCAAATACAATAACAAACTACAAAATAACATTTTTTTCTTATGATTTCAACCACATAGAAGACTTTTTCAGATGGACCAAGGGCAGGCTAAACTAGGGAGAAAGCAAATGTTGCATGTGTACACTGAAATAAACGTTTAACCCTTGAGGGCACGGTCTGATAAAGCCATATCTTTTGGGTGTATAAATAAATATATTCAATAGTAGACAAACTCATAGAATTTACTTGGAACTGAGCAAGGGATTTAAAAGGCCAAGAGATGAAGGGTGACAAAGTTGGAATCAGGCATCAAGCTTGAGAGTATAATGCAGATGGCTTCATGGTTGAAGAACTGGAGTTGCTGGAGCTAACCAAAAGCCCACCCGGTGGCTTTTACAGGCATTGAGCCAGAATCTCGTCTGTTCATCAGAGCAACACAATATTCGGTATGAAACAGGAAAAAAAAAATGCCCAATCATGTATTTCCATCGACTACTGAACACATCCGTTGCCTCCTCACTGTAAAACGCACATGGCTTTAAATAAACAGAGTGTAGAAATGAGTTGCGAAGATGTCAGAAGTAACGGAAGGCTTCTTGTGAGAGCTGGATGAGGTGATTTGCATAGGACAAGCCTGAACAAAACCACAGGAAGCTATCTCCACCTCACTCACTCTTCCTTCCTTTTGCTCCAGCCCGTCCATCCTTCTCTCACCACCACAGGCCCCCTCCCAGTAAACTCTAAGCCCACGTGACTGTTTTCAACATCTGCTTCCTTTCTTCTCTTTCATAGAAAGCACGCATGAATAATCAGACCGCTGCTGTTAATTGTAAAAATCATTAGTAAACTTCCAGGTGCTGTTTACTATATATGCATTGTAATTTTCTACCCTAAAACCAGCAACTCCCCCGCATCATTGTCTGCCCTGGGCATGAGCACTCTGCAGCTTGGAGGCTGTCAAAGGCAGTTGCAGCCCCGCTTGCAGGGACTGAAAGGGGTCGATGCACACCTGCAGAGTTTGAGGCAATAATTCCTAATATTAACCAGACCTCATGAGGAGCGGGCCCTTTTGCCAGCCTCCTCATGATCCGACACTTAAAATCCACGTGAACTCTTTGAAATAGGCTAAGATTGGCCGGCCCCCTCCCTGAGTTCATTCTTCTCTCTGCCACCATGCCGCCCTATTGTCCAAGGGCTCTGGAATGAGCCTCGCAAAGATGAGAAAGCCAGCCCAGACGTCATGCCAGTCTACCGCCTGAGCCAGAGGGGCCTGCATCTCTTACACCTCAGACGCAGAGCCAACTGGAGAACCCCAGAAAGCCACAAATGAAAGGAAAGGATGGTTTCTGGAGCCGCACCTGAGAAAGATCAGAGCTCAGAGGAAGTCACTCGCCCGAAGCCACACAAACACTGCCTAATGCTTTGGTTACACAAAACACATCACAGCTTCCATCTGTTTCCTTGAAGGCACCTGTGGTTTTCCTCAAGAAATTCAAGCTAGAAGGAAACAACACTCGCATTTACATTTCCCAGGTACGGCAGGCAGCCCCATGCACCTGCCGCTTTCCCATGGGCTTCCGTGCTGGCCTAGTTAGCTTTAACTGTCAACTTGACACAGCCTAGGGTCACCTGAGAGGAAGGCATAGACAGAACTGACCAGTGGTCACGTCTGTGGGGCACTGTCTTTTCTGTTAAGTGGTACAGGAGGGCCCAGCATCCTGTGGGGGCAACTGGTCCTGAGTCACATAAGAAAGCTAAGTACGAGCCAGTGAACAAGGCAGCAAGCCATATTCTCCTACGGTTTCTGCTCCAAGTTTCTGAATGAGTCCTTACCCTGACTTCCCTCAGTGGGACTGTGATAGGGAAGGGTAAACAACTTTCTTCTCTCAGTTGCTTTAGGGTATGGTGTTGCAGCAACACAATAAAACTCAAGTAGGTGCATACCTGTGGGAGGAGTATTCCACCTGGATCCTGAGAAGGAATGTCCCTGGGTCTCCAAGGCCACTGAGTGCCACACTGTGTGAGTTTACACCATAGAGAATTCTACCTGTCAGCCATCACCCTTTCACACACCCAGGTCAAGGCTTCTCAACATGCCTCCAGAGAGACAGCTTTGAACACACGAGTGGATGAACTAAAATCTACTGAAATTATTCACACCACCTATATAAATAATTCAGCGGGGACGGCTTTCGTAAATGTTAGAGCTGAGAAGTTCCACCTCAAAATTAACGGCGCAAGGCAACCGTGTGTGTATCAGTTACTTGTCTGTTGATTCTGTCATGGTGAGGACAGAATGGAGGAGGTGGGGGGTATGGTGGCTGGCGTGACAAGCTGAGGGCTCACATCTTGTGTCACAAGCACTAAGCATAGATAACAACTGGAAAGGACATGAGGCTTTTAACGCCAAAGCCTTCCTCCAGGGACATCTCCCTCCCGTACCTCCTAAACTTTCCCAGACAGCAGCACAAATCTGGGGACAAAGTTTTCAAATAGACAAGATTACAGGCGACTTTTCCAATTAAACCACCACAAGTGGTAGTTGCGGGCGGGATGGCAGGAGAGGAAAGGGAGCGGAGTACGACTTTTTAGCGATTTCCGTACAGCTCACACCTACCTCCTGCTTCCGTGCACTGCATTGACATTTGACAATGGCCTCTGCTAGAGTTTGAATGAGCCAAGTCCTCACAGGTTCCTGTGCTCCAATGCTTCGCAGCTGGAGACACTGTTTGGGAAAGGTTATGGAACTAATAGGAGGCGGAGCCTTACTGAAGGAAGTATGTCAAGGGAGGGCAGAACTTATGAGAGAGGCTGGGGGGCACTGGAAGAAGAAAAGAGGAGCAAGAGATTCATCAGCAGACATAAAATGAATGAACGGAGCAGAACAAAGCAGAGAGGGAGCGCTAGCCACATGGAGGAGCATAGTGTCAGGATTAGTCAGGTTAAGCTGGCTAGCTCCCTGGGAGTCTGCCCTAGCTACAAGGCCTAAGCTTTAAAATATTAAAAAGCCTCTGTGTCATTCTTTATACCCCTGGTGGGTCCAAAAGTCCCACTATACCACACAACAGGAAATAATGTTTTTTTTTAACTTATGTTTGAGAACAATATGTTGATTACATAAGTAACATTTACAAATCATAAAAATAAATAAATAAATCAGAAGTCCCCAAAGAGGAGAAAATTTTAAGTAGGTATCTCAAAAATAATAAGTAGTCAAAAGAATTGCTCCATTTCATTAACCATCATACAAAGGCAGTTACAAAATGTCATAAGAAAAAGTATGTAGTCCAGGCTGGCCTCAAACTCATGATCCTCCTGATCTGCTTCCTCCAGCAAATCCTGCTGGCGGGCCCCACCACAACCAGACATACTAACATCTGTACACCTAAAGAAGCTAAGCAAGAAGGAGGACCCTGGGTAAGATTCTCACTCAGAAAGGCAAATGGGACAGACATCAGAAGAGAGAAAAAACAGGGAACAGGACAGGAGCCTACCACAGAGGGACTCTGAAAGACTCTACCCAGCAAGGTATCAAAGCAGATGCTGAGGTTCATAGCCAAACCTTCAGCAGAATGCAGGAAGTCTTAAAAAAGAAGGGGAGATAGAAAGACCTGGAGAGGACAGGAGCTTCACAAGAGTAACAGAACCAAAAAATTTGAGCCCAAGTGTCTTTTCTGAGACTGATACGCCAAACAAGGACCATGCATGGAGATAACCTAGAACCCCTGCACAGATGCAGCCTATGGCAGTTCAATGTCTAAGTGGGTTCTCTAGTAAGGGAACAGGGACTGTCTCTAACATGAACTCAGGGGCTGGCTCTTTGAACACCTCTTCCTCAGCGGGGAATAGCCTTACCAGTCCACAGAGGAAGACAATGCAGCCAGTCCTAATGAGACTTGATAGGCTAGAGTCAGAAGAAAAGGGAGGAGAAACTCCCCTATCAGTGGACTTGGGGAGGGACATGGGTGGGGATGAAGGAAGGAGGGTGGGATTGGGAGGAGACCATGGAGGATGCTACAGCTGGGATACAAAGTGAATAAACTGTAATTAATAAAAAATAAATTAATTAAAAAGGAAAAAAGAAAAGGAAAAGTATGTAATTTAAAAGATAGACAAGACCAAGAGCTGTGGTTGGTGTAGCTGCTCATATACTTCCAATCGATTAAATCTCAGTAACCATCTTCAGGGTTAGTTGGCATATATACCATATAGTCTAATTATTTCACTTCTAAACACTTACATAATGTACATACCAATAGAAATATACATACTTCACAAAATGTATGTACAATAATTTTATCCTTTTATCCATATGTTATGTATATGTGTGCTTTGCCTGCATGTATGTATGTGCCTACATGCATGTGTGAGGCTTGTAGAGGCCAGAAGATGGCATTAGTTCTCCTGGAACTAGAGCTATGGATGGCAGTGAGCCATGAAATGGGTGCTGGGAATAGAACCCAGGTCCTCTGGAAGAACAGTAATTGTGCTTAACTACTGAGCCATCTTTCCAGCCCCAATATTTTCTTCTTTAATTAGAAGTGTATATTACAAAAATTGTTCAGACTCGGGACACTTAGGAATGGTCAAGTTTTCCTGACTGCAGAATATTTCATGGATTGTAAGTTTTGGAGTCAGAATCACAAAAGGAGAATTATGACAATGACAAATATAAAGGAAACAGAATCTTGCTAATTAAGAGACTGACCTTACGCTGACCTGGTGGTTAGCAATGACTGTACCTACTTCCCAGGTAGAGAATGGAATGTGGCATCCTGTAAAGAATAACCCATAACCCACCAGTTCTCTTCAGACTTAGAAGTGACTAACAGAACCTGTGGGATTCTGGAAACCCAAACTTCCCACTTCACAGTTGACTTCATAAAGACCCAGTTTATTTTCCATAAACCTTACTAAGCTTGAAAATGCTGACTCATCAGAGCACTGATATTGTCAGTCATTGCATTCAAGGTGAGAACTCTGTCTTTTCCAGAACAGAACCTCACAATGTCTACACCACTGAAGATGGCCCATCAACCAGTGTTCTGTAGTTATTGTAACAATTCCCTTCAACCTATGAAACCTAAAAGAAACAATATATATATAACTTAACCAGCTTTTCATAAGAAGAACTTACAAACAAACATGACTGGAGCAAAAACAGGGTCAGGACTAGCCTGTAGGGCTGGCAGCTACCTGTATATCTCCCTGTACATAGATGTCTTCCCTTCTGAGCACCTGCTAAATCAGAAACCTTGGATCTCTGAAGCCACAGAAAACACTGTTCTCTCAACAAAGACAAAGGTCCTATTCATACTCCCTGTAAGGGCTGTAGAAAGTAGAAAGGAGTTCAGTGAATGTGTGCTGTAAACACCCACCCCAAGTAACACATGGGGTGTAAGACAAGGAAGATGTCCTTCTTGGCCTGGGCCTCGTCTCTCTATCAGAAGAGGAGTCTGACGGCATGGAGGAGGCTAACCCTTAAAGAAGTCAGAAAGCTGTGCCTTGAACTAATGAATTGCTTGGATGCTTGCAGTGCCTGAATGGCCACCATCCATCCCATCCTCCCCTCAGCCAGGTTACCTAAGGTAACCCGAATCTTTATTTATTTCTCTAAGATGCTTGCATTCTACACCCGGCTCCTTGCTGGATATCTTCATGTGAATATCCAGACCCCCACGGATCAATGGAAACCTTGTAAGAAAATAAGAGTGGCATCCAAGGTGCATTTGTGTCCCTTATGATGAGCTTGAAGCAAGTGGTAAAGAGGCCGTTACTAAGGAGCTGGAAAGACAGCTTTTGCTGTTAATGGAACATAACCAAAGTTAATAGGTTCAGGTCCCAACACCCACATGGCAGCTCACAACCCTCTCTAACTCCAGTTCCAGGGGATCAGACGTGAGTACCAGGCATATGCTACACAGACATACACGCTGGAAAATTACACAAGCACATGAACTTTTAAAAGTAAATATAAGAAAAATACTTGTTGAATTAATGAGCAAGTAGATGGTTGGATGGACAGATGAGAGAATGGCTTAGGAGTCAAGCGAACACAGAAATGTGCAGATAGTATGTTTCCCTGGACCATGCCACCCATCACTGAGAGAGGGTGTTACGACACGTTAGCGTTTGCACAGAGGACTGAACTAGCGGGAGTCTAAGCCAGTCACTTAGTATACATATATTTTCTGAGAATTTTATTATTTGTTTTTCCTCTACTTTTAATGAATCCTCTGGCTTCGAAAAGGCCCGTGTTTCATAAAATATTACTGAAGAGACCAGGGCTGCTCAGAAAAGACCATCTTAACCTAATCCCAGTGGCTGGTGGGCCTCCAGCCTGGATTGCTCTCACAACTGTTTCCTCCTCTAACAGCCCACTGAACAGTTGCTGTGTGCCATTAGGAGGCCGCTCTGGGTGATGATGAAGAACTTGCTGTATAATGCAGTTTTTAAAGAGATTATTTAAGGCAGGATTTCTGTTTATGGTCTCAAGATAAACTATAATCACCTTTGTTTACCTCATATTCCTTTCTTAATTAACTGACAAACTATTAGCATACATTCTTTTTTATCCCGGGAGTATTAATTATACATAATTTATATCATAAGCATTTATTTCGTATCAGTGGGATGAATAAAACATTTACCTGCTTATAGCTACTTGAGGTTAACATTTTTACACAAAAGCTTCGCCTGAGACTTCCAATCAGATTATCAGATTTTTAATTTTCTGTTCCATAATGATACTGTACCAGTCATCATAGTGTTTTATTCCACTCTCGGTTAAACAATCATTTAGCAGGATGCCGTGCTGGCAGCATTAATTAACCAATGAGACATGCCTTGCTGCACAATGAGAGGTAAAAACTAGAACTATGAAATTTAGTGCTGTGAGAGCTCAATTCCTCCCCAAAATCTGAGTGATAACCAGAGCATAGGTGAAGATATCAAGACCTCTGGCCCTTCACAGTCACAGCTTCAGAGTCTGGAAGTGATCCTAGAGGTCAAAGGCCGTATCCTTTTCACAATGTAAAGGCAATGACTCATAGGCCCTGAGAAAGGAAACATCTGACATCATCTACCCCATGAGCAAGTAAGGACCAGTGCTTGAGACACACTACCAACACATTAGGTTGGTTCCAGGATGCCACAATTATGAGTTTCCTTCAAAAAAGGTAGACGGTGAGTGTTCTTTATCCAAAATGGTTGGGAACAATAGAGTTTAGAACTCAACAGTTTGAAAATAGAAGTTCAAATCTCAGAACCAAATGTTTCAAACTCCATGAGGTGTCTGTGTATATGTGTGTACCTGTGTGTTTGTGTGTGTCTATGTGTATGTATGTCTGTTTGTCTCTATATGTCTATGTCTGTGTGTCTGTGTCTATGTATCTATGTCCCTGTGTCTATGCGTATCTGTGTGTGTGTGTGTGGTGTGTGTGTGTGTGTGTGTGTGTGTGTGGTGTGTGTGTGTGTGTGTGTGTGTGTGTGTGTGTGTGTGTGTGTGTATCAGAGCTTTATACTCACTGGGTTCATGTTTTGACACTGAGCGTAGCCCTAGCCCTTACTCTGAAATATACAAGGACCTTTGCTTTGCAAATTACAATCTTTAGATAGTGGATGCTCAGCTGTTGAAATTCAACTTTTAATTCAGATGAGATCTCAATACATACTCAGTGCTTTCAAGGAAATAAACCAGACTGTTTTGTAGAAAAGCCCCAACCATTTGTGGATGGGCTGATTTGGGTATTTTGAGAACTGTTTAATGCTCTGAAACAATTTTTACATTGACAGTAGAGTTTTAGTAATGTTAAGCCTTGATTCCAGCTTGAAGTTTGAATTTCAGGCTATAACTACCCTCAACATCCTGTTCCTTCATGCCACTCCCTCAATGCCCATGTCTTGCTTTGATGGGGGAAGTACCGAATACCACTGACTCAGGTCTCTTTCAGTCTCGGAATATTTCTTTCTTACCAGCTATAGGCAACAGAAGCTGGTAGTAAAGTCAATTACAATAAAAATGGACCATTTATGGGAAAATACTTTGTTCCTTAGAGTGAAAAGCAGATAGTATTTGTGGTGAGAAAGAAATAGTGAGACAGCTAAAATTAGAGACAGAGAAAGAGAGAGAAAGAGAGAGAGAGAATTACCTGTCTGTAGCAGGTTTGGCTAAGAGAAGTTAGTAGAGAGACCAGCCTGAGGCCATTAAGTGACTCCTGCATGATAAACCTGCTGAGTGTGTCTTCTAGCTAACTAACTTTACTAAGTTAGTAAAAGACTTCCAGGTCTTTTACCACCTTTAAGAAAAAGCACAGTTTTTCTCAACTTAGAGATGAGAAGCCCCAAAGTTACAAAGTTTGAGTCATTTGTTAGTGTTATTTCTATAATGAGATGCAGTGCCATGGTTTCCACCAAAGTCCCTGTCTGTTCAATCCAAGCTGTTTCTTCATGAATGATGATAGAGAATTGTGTGAAGTGCTGTCTTCCTTTGCTGGCTACTGACTCTCCATTTTGGAAGTTCAAATGTTGTTTCTTTCATTTGTTTTCTACCAACATGCCTGGAAAGAACAAAGTATATGTCTCTTGAATAAATCTTTTTGAATCACTAATAAGTCAATGTGAAGAGGAAACATAGATGTTGGGAACTAATGATGGAGGTATCTTTGCTTAATTCCTCTCTTAACAATGCCAGGAAACAAAATATGAGGCATCCCAGAGATGTAGTATACATAGTCTCCCAACTTAACTAATTCACCAAAATAACCCCCCAACATGCCTGTCTGAGCAGGCCCAGCTGCAAAAGACAAGCAATCCCCTCCCTGCCCAAGACACTGCCTTCTCCCCCACTCAACTAACTAACAGATGACGCTTTTGTGATATCATTATCCTGTGTGCCAACTGATGTGCTGGAGTCCTCCAAGGTCTTTCCTGACTCCTCTTTTTATTCCACACTGTCCTCATACAATCTCTCACCTGTGTCCATGACTTCACATTTCATAGGAACTCCCATTACTCTTCAGCTTTCATCCCCAACCAACAGCAAACTGTAGAACTATTCTGAGTTTAGATCTGCTAGGAAGCCACAAAACTACCTAAAGCTTACGTACGTCAGACCAAACCCATGAGCTCTCCTCTGTGGCATCAGCTCAGTGAATGACATCTTCACTCACTTGCTCAAGACAAAGCCTGTTCTCCTCTTCCATAGACGGTGAGCTGCTGTCAATCTTGAATACATCCAAGTGTTTCTATTCTACTGCTTGTCTTCACAAGCCTCCAGCACTTCATGAACTTCTGCAGATGCTCTCTCCTCCTTATCTACTCAGCCCCACCCACTCACATCTACTGTCTCCACTGTGACCAGACCGGTCCTCTCATGATGCAGATACGGTGATGTCAAATGTCCACTAGAATAACAGGGAGAACTCTAGCTCTGCGTACCACGGAGGCTTGCACCATGAATTTTAAAGAAAGCTTGTGAGGCCAGACAACATGAAGTTGTGGCAGATCCCTACAAAGTGGTCCGGAGAGGCTTATGTGTGAAGCTGTGAAGATGAAGTCTAAATTGCAATGGAAAACCCAGGATATTAGAAATGTTCGAATTGGGAAATGTTGCCAAAGGATGCTTCCGGCAGCAAGTAGAGCTGACCCAAGAGAGAAATTGTATTAGTTACTTTTCTATTACTGTTTTTCTATTACTACTTTTTATTTACTGGGATAAAATACCATGAC
Organism: Psammomys obesus; assembly: GCF_907164565.1. Classification (NCBI taxonomy): domain Eukaryota; kingdom Metazoa; phylum Chordata; class Mammalia; order Rodentia; family Muridae; genus Psammomys; species Psammomys obesus. The sequence continues at coordinate 18,050,780 of NW_026585644.1, forward strand.
CATGCCAAAGGGCTTAGATGGCTCTGAACTTCCAGCTTTGCTGCCTGCAACATACTTCCCTCACAAACTGTTTGCACTCCCTGTTTGCAGTTCCTCTTGGGAAATACAACACAGCTGTAACACATCTAACATCTTGGAGTTTCCAACACAACCCAGAGCTTCGTGCAATGGTCTCTAGGAGCCTTTATTGAGGAACTGTCCTGCCACACACTGCCTGGACTCAGTGGCTCTTCTTAGCCATGGAGGATGATTCTGAAACCGCTCCCTGCATGTACCCTTCATGTATCTAAAAACAGTACCACACGGACAACATTGCCAAGCTTGACTGACTGACTGGGATAGAGCCTGATCCCTTGAATCACATTCTGTAAGTTTCATTTGCTGTTGCTTATTAGAAGTAGAAAGTTATTTAGGCCTTTTCCCTTCACAAGTTGGGAGCTTAGCTAGGTGGAGTCTTACCCTGAGGGCATCCTTCTCTTTACTCCAGTGCAGATCTGGCCTTTTCTCAGTCACCTTATATCTTTCAGCACAAGCCTTGGATGCAACTTTAAGTTTCCTGATGCTCTTTGTAGCCTCAAATCATATTTTTTAAAAATTCTTTCAACCTCATTTGCTCTTTTTAATTATAGATCTCATAAGAGTGATTACCAGTAACCATGTGACAAAGTCAGTATGAGGCTGTCTTGAAATCTCATCCACCAATGACATTAGTCTAACCATTACTTTTACATTTTTACCTCAGACAAATTTTTAGGACAGGGGCAGAAAGCAGCCACATTCTTTGCCAGAATAACACAAGAATGGTCTCTAGCACAGTTGCTAATATTGTTCCTCTTGGAAATTTCTTAATCTGGGCTTACATAGTCAAAATTTCTTTCAGTAGTACTATCTTTCAAGTGCCTACTAGGATGGCCCATTGAGCTCTGCATACAGTATTCAAACACCTTCCTAATCCAGAGTTCCACATGGAACTCTGGAAAGCCTTCCACATTCCTCCCCAAGCCCACATGGTCAGTTCTGCGAAGTAATAGCCCTCTTTCTAGTCTTCTGTACTTCTTGATTTGTTGTAGTTGCAGAGTCTCAGGCACACACTCCCACCACTATAAATTCTGCCATATCTTCTGTGCCATGAAGGGAACCCCTCTAGTACCATGAGCTTTGCTACAGTGAGGCAAAAATAACTAACCCAGAAGGTATCCCTCTGGGCAATGGGTGAGCCTGGAATGAACACTTCTCCAATTTCATAAATAAGAACAGTTCCCCATCCACCCCTCAGCCCTGGGACAACATCTTTGATGCTCACTGCAAAGCTTACTCAATAAGGCATGGCCCTGACATCATCTCTTTTATTCCATGCAGTGATTTGCATAGGGCCACCATGCCCTGCTCCCATCCACTCCCACAGGACTGCTAATGGAACTCACCAGATTTACTCCTCTATAATGTACAAATAAATACAGGTCCTTATTGAGTTTGGTTTTGCTGCATTTTCTCATTTACCCCATGAGGTCCTAGGCTTCTTCCTTTCAGAGCCCATGCCTTACAGGCATACATGTACCTGAGATTTGTGTCCATGGATGGAGCATGAAAGGTTTGCCTGTGCCTGAGCAGTGTCTTGAGAATTCACCCGTGTGCTCTGTGGGTACATGGAAACTATGCTACTGTTATAGTTGTTTCTCTAGCATCTTGCTCAATGTCTGGTCATTTACATTCTCAGTAAACGGTAATTCAGCAAGAGACAGTCCACTAGGGATTTCCTTAAGAACACACCCAGGAGTTCAGTATGTTGAATTTTCAAGAGCCATATTAAGCAAACTGGCATTAAAGGACGACACGGGGTCTTCCAGTTTAGAAATTAGTTTTCACTTTCTACAAACTCATGTTCTCTAGACAAATAGTGAACTTCCACATTCCCCTTCAACTACACATTGGATGGCTCTTCAGCCAATATTAAGAAGCAATCTCCAAGTTCATTTCTAAATGAGAAACGAAAGAGCTGAAGGAAAGAACAAATGATTACCCTGGCCAGATGGCTGCTGAGTGCTTAGAATGGGCTTAGAGCCCCCTGGACCAGCATTTCACCCTAAAGCAAATTTTATTATGTCACTTTGGCCTCTTTGAAAGCCATTAGCACCATATTATAATTAGCACTAGCCATCTAACATGTGTTCTTATGAGCAAGGCAAATCCACCTGAAGTGATAAAGGTATATTAATGAAATCATAGTTAGAATTTGGCTTAAGAAAAAGTCATGAGAAGTGATTTATAATGGACTTTAATCTGACTTCATGTGCACTTCTACACCCTTTAGGGCCTGCTCAGCGAGAGAACCAAACTGAAGCTATGGCCCTCTATACTAAAGAAGCTAAAAGAATTCTCACGGCACAGTATAGCAATACCTCTACACTCTGTGCCGTTTTCCCCACAATTATGATTCTGCTGTCCATTTTAAGCTGGAAGAAGGTTTGAGGCCAAAATCGTCAGCTGCACCAAGAACTTCGCTATGGTAAACATTTGAGAAGACAGTATAATATGTTGCCGAGTCTGAGTGGGGATAAGGCAAAGCAGGGTTTCTGGAAGTTTAAAGAAAACAGCTTAGAAGAACATACAGGTTTTAGAAGCAAACTGCCTGTGTCCCTGTCTCTACTCAACATGGGTAAGCTCTTACTGTTGCCCATTCCATACAACCACTTGCTTGCAGCAACTCTAAGAAAAACGGGTGAGTCCATGAATATCACACATGGAGAAGGCCAGGGTATATTTGCTCAACCATGAACTTCAGTTCTACCATGACTGTGATGACTTTTGATGAGAACTGATAGACTAAGATCAGAAAGGAGAGGAGAACCTACCTACCTCCCCTATCAGTGGACTTGGGGAGGGGCATGCATGCAGAAAGGGGAGGGAGGGTGGGATCAGGAGGGGAGGAGGGAGGGGCTTATGGGGGATACAAAATGAATAAAGTGTAATTAATAAAAAATTTAAGAAAAAGAATTGAAACTCGCATTATTTTGAGTCTTCCCATAATGACTATGATATGTCTTTCTATCTATTCAGTTTATTTCATAATTTCTCATGGCTGTCCTCCTGAATTTTTAGGGGGCTCAAATATTCAGACCACAGCACTAGATCTGTCCCTGAAGAGACCTCAAACTCATGGTAGAATGTTTTTTAATTCTAGCAAACATTTATGGACCTGGTAGTCCCTGTCCTCACAGAATAGTCTGTGGTACAAGCAGCGAGGGTAGGGGACCAATTCCAAGGAGGCATAACCCTTTGCTGCTGTTAAGTCAGCATCATACTGAAATTGGGAAAGGGGAACAACAAAGGAAGGGAAAGAAGAGGCACGGGGTGAGAGGAGACAAGATGTCTTGCTTTGGAGAAGGTGTTTTTCCTAGACGCCTGACCTTTCTGTTAGATTCCTCACCAACAGCTTTCCATCATAGCTTCTGGCTATCGTACAGGTCCCTTCTGCAATGGGAAAACCCTTCAGACTATTTTTGGACAGTACAATGTGAACGCAAGGGACCCAAACAGCTACTGCCAAATGAGTACTATCCAGTCCTTCAAACTCACTCATGGGACAGTACCAGAAAAGACATTGCCCTTTGGGCAGCTGGGAGAATGTGGAGCCTTGTGACCCAGGACCCAGGCAAGGGGATAGAACTGAGCCGGAACTGCCTTCAAAGGGTACTGGTGAGAGTGAGTGAAGTTCCTGTCATACCGGCCTTTTACTTGCTGGGTTAGAGTTACACAAAGATACTTTACATTATCTGTGGCTATTGTAAAGCGTGTTGTTTCCTTACTTTCTTTCTCAGCCTGTTTGTCATTTGTATACAAGAGAGCTACTGATGTTTTCTTGTTTTTGTTTTTGTCTTTAGTTGATTTTGTATCCAGTCATTTTACTGAAGGTGTTTATCAGCTGTAGGAGTTCTCTGGTAGAATTTTGGGGTCACTTATGTATACCATCATATCATCGGCAAATAGGGATACTTTGACTTCTTTTTTTCCAATTTGTATCCCTTTGATCTCTTTTAACTATCTGATTGCTCTAGATAAAAAACCAAATAATACAATTAAAAACTGAGATACAGAGCTAAACATAGAATTCTCAACAGAAGAATCTTGAATGTGAGAAGCGCTTAAAGAAATGTTCAATGCCATTAATCATCAGAGAAATACAAATGAAAATGACTCTGAGATTCCGTCTTACACCCATCAGAATGGCTAAAATAAAAAACTCAAAAGTGACAGCACTTGTGACAAGGATGTGGAGAAAGGGAAATCTTTCTCCATTGCTGATGGGAGTGTAAACTTGTACAACCACTTTGGAATCAATCTGGCCCTTTCTCAGAAAGTTGGGAATAGATCTATCTCAACACCCAGCTTTACCACCCCTGGGCATTTACCCAAGAGATGCCCCACCATACAAGGACATTTGCCCAAGTATGTTCATAGCAGCTTTATTCATAATAGCCAAAAACAAACAACAAAAACAAAACAAAACAAAACAAAAAATACCTAGATGGCCCTCAACCAAAGAATGGACAAAGAAACGTGATACATTTACATAACGGAATACTACTTGCTACTTGCTAGTATTTAGGAACCTGCTTCTGTGTGGCATAGCAACCTATGATGTCATCATGTGTCACTGGCCAGGTGGCCACACCTGGAAGGCATGGTTACCTTCCTCCTTAAAGGGACCAGTCTGCCATGTGGTCCCTCTCTTGGCCTCTTTTCTCTTGCCTCTTGCCCTCTCAGCTCCCTGCCCTCTCCCTTTTCTCTGTTGGGGTGTCCCCTTCTCCTTCCCCCCCATCATGTCCTGCTCTCCCTTCTTTCTTTCTCTTCATCTCCATCTAATAAACCTCTTTCATAGAAAATCTGTTATGCACCTCATCATTATTTAACATGTCCCATCACTACTCAGCAATTAAAAACAAGAAAATCATGAAATTTGCAAGCGAACTGACAGAACTAGAAAAGATCATTCTGAGTGAGGGGACCCAGACCCAGAAAGACACACACAATGGGAGCCTAGCCTGACTGTCCTCTGAGAGGCTCCATCCTGCAACGGTTTGAAATAGAAGCTGAGACTCACAGCCAAACATTGGGTGAAACATAGGGAGCCTTGTGGTAGAGTATGTGTGTGTGGGTGGGGGGAAGATAGAAGGACACAGAGGGGACAAGAGCTGCACAAGAAGACCAACAGTGCCAACCAACCTGGCTCAGGGAGGCTTGAGATACAGAAGCACCAACCAAGCTCCATGCATGGACTGGACCTAAGCCCTCTACACATATCTAACCAATGGGCAGCTTGGTCTCCATGTTGGTCCTCTAGAAACAGGAACAGGAAGCTGTCTCTGATATCATCTCTGTTGCCTGCTTTTTGACTACTTCCCTTTGGTGGGGCTGCTTTTCCAGGACATTGTGAAAGAAAAAGTTCTCAGTCCTGATGCGACTGGATTTGCTGGAGTGGGTTAGTGAGGGACAGAAGGAGGGAAAAGAGAGGTAAGAAGAAAGGAGGGAGGGGAGAGACTTGGGGGAGAAGAGGGAGGGGGCTACAACTGGGATGTAAGGTGAATAACTACATTAATCAAAGAGAGTGAGTAGAAAACATTGCTATGTATGAGCACTGAGAATTTCAGTTCGTTATTGCTGTCGTGCGGCCTATTCAGTGTTGCATGATGCTAATGGTATGAAATCTCTAGTGGTGGGAAATGGCAAACCAAGAAAAGTACTGAGAAACTGTCTTCATGTGGGTGAGTATGTGTCTGTGCAGATGAACACGCATGAGCACGAGTGTGCTTCGGCCAACAGTCAAGGGGAGGTGTCTTCTTACTTCTGCCATATCTTTTCAAACAGGATCCCTTTACTGAATCTGAGCAAGCCCCAGGGAGCTTCCTCTTTCTGTCTCCCCAGCACTGGGATTATAAGCACATGAGCAGGGATGGACATACGCCTTCCTCATTCACGTGCTACCATTTACTTTTCTTGTTGTGAGTCATTTGAACCGGGAGCTAGTTCATTTGGCTAGACTGGCTGGCCAGCAAGCCCCAGAGATTCAAATGTCTCTGTCTCCCTGGCACTGCGGTTACAGACACACACCACAGCTGGCTATCCTATGGCGGCTAAGGAGGAAACTCGGATTCTCACACTTGCACAGCAAATACTTTATCCACTGAGGTATCTCTCCGGCCCCAACTCAGCCTTTTATATGAGTTACCATTTATAATCTCCAGGGATAGAAATAAATGAAACTACTTAAATTCCACATAATTTTTATCATGGAATTAATTACAAGAGGCTCCATTATTGCTTCTGTGCCTGCCCTTCATTTCTCCCAAACCCACCCGTTATTACTACTTCTCAATATTGAAATATTTGTTCACAATGATATACTGACATACTATTTCCTTTACCTTAACACATTTTTGTTTTTCTATGCAAACCCTACCTTATCTATCCCCACACAGCTTCTGATATCAGCCTAGATCACGTGATTTCAGGGTGGTATAGCTACCGGCTATCTTTGATTCTCAAACTGATATGTAATTTTTTATGCCATTACAAGAAAGCTAAATTCAAAACAGTTACTATATTTTAAATTGTGCAAGCAAACCATACAGTACATAATACGAATATGACAGCCCTAAACAGCTAAAACGCTAAACGTTAGAAGGTAAGTTTTCTGGTGAGAAGGGAGGAGATTTAAGTCAGATAAAGGATGTGTGTAGCAAGCCATTAATACTGAGCACTTATGTAAGATGAATTGGCTTTAGCCTTACAAAATCACCTTCATTATATTACTCACATGAGATTTGAAGACTTGACACTGAATAAGACTGGGAGACACTTGTCACTCTATAAGAATCCAATCTTATTATTTCTTTTGCATGCTGGGACTTGCACCCAGGGTACCACGCAGGCTAGTAGGCTCACACTCCAGAACTCAGCTACAGCCCCAGATCAGCCAATAAACTTTTGTTTCAGGTTGACTTTGAGGCTTTCTGCACAGTCAGCAATTCTGAATGTGTCCACTTACGTCCATGACAATCTACTACCAGAACAAACTGGAAAATGGCAGAATTCAGTATGACGTTCACACATATCCTTGACGTCGAGAAACATCCAAAAGTGTCATGCATTAAGTCTTTCCGCTGTCCTGAAATGATGTTCAAAAAGTTCCCTGCCACCCGATGCAGGTTCATGACCAGGTTGAGCAAAAGGAATGGTTTAGGGGAGTTGGCTGATAGTATGCACTCTGTCAGGTGCAGTTGTCTGAAGAGCAGTTCTGGAAATTGCTCCTATGACGCACCACAATAAAACCCTCTGCACACATTCTCTGCTTTCAGTCTTGCTGTAATCCCCACCACACAGGAAAGAATCAGGAAAATGCTGGCTTCTGTACACAACACAGCTGCTGCCTCATGAACTCACAGCATAGGGGAGGGAGTCACAAGGTCCACCCATCCCTGAGGAGAAAGGCTCCTGGGTGAGATGATGTGAAGTCATAGTCCCCAATTGCGTAGCCCCTGGAAAATTGTCCTGGATGAAGTAAATAATCTCCAACCCATATGCATGCAAATAGCACTAATTAAATTCAGCTTCCCCTTCAAGATGCATTAAAGTTGGTAAGAAGGGTGTATGTGTGTGTATGTATGTATGTTTATATGTATGTATGTATATGTATGTGTATTCATGTATGTGTATGTACATGTGTATATGTCTATGTCCGTGTGTATGTGGGGGGGGGGCATGCACATATGTGCATGCTTCATGTCTCTGCCAAAAGCCAGGAGGTAGCAAAGTGACCTGGAAATCCTGCTGTCATTCACTCTTGGTCTCTTGTCCAGACCCCTTTCTTCCTCTTCCCTGCTTCCATGTTACACATGCTCCGTAGACCACTCATCACAGCCTCCACAGCAGCGGGTCTCCATCTTCCTAATGCTCAGACCCTTTATTACAGTCCCTGATGTTTGGTCACCTTAACCATAAAACTGTATCGTTTGTTGCTTTATAACTGTGACTTTGCTACCTGTTATGAATCGTAATGCAGATAAACATCTGATATGCAGGATATCTGATGTGCAACCCCTGTGAGGAGTCATCTGATCCCTACGGGGGTCAGAACCCACAGGTTGTGAGCCACTGATCTACAGGCTCTGCTTCCATTTCGATGTTTTTCTCTCAAGCCCTCCATTGGTCCATCACACTGGTAGGTGCACAATGCCTCTGAAATACTTATCTAGATTAAGAACAGAAGTGTTTGATGCCCAGTTTTGATCGAGTCAATAGTGCCTAGGATCACCCAGGGTACAACCCTTTAGGCATGTCTTTGAGAAAGTTTGTAGACTAGGTTAGTTGAGGTTGGAAGGCCCATCATTCCTTGGGCTGGGATCCTTGACTGAATGAAAAGACCATGTGGCTGTGCCAACACCCTCTGATTCCAGACTACAAATGTCCTGTGGCCAGCTGCCTCACACACCCACCTCCACACCCCGTTACAAAGCGGTGCTCTGAATCCCCTTGAGCTGTGAGCCAAAACAAACCCTTTCATCCTGAAGCTGCCTTCCTTGGGCGTTTTGTTCTGACAACTGTACATAAGACTGCCTGAAAAATACATTATGCAGATTTCTCTTATGAATTTACATTGCAACACCCCCCCAACTTCACGGGGAGTCTCAAATATGACCTTGGTCAACAATCGAAATATTTCTTGGTCTCTGCCTGTGTTTGAACTGGCTCTTGACCTTCTATATTCTGTACCTAGGGTCCTACCATCATTTCAGATCCTTCCTTCTTTTCTTCTTGCAGTAGGAGCAGGAACCACAGCCAGCTACAGCCCAGCCCAGCTCTCAATTCAGCAGGAGCCTGGGGCACTGACCTGCTGTTTAATTGTGCCATGTGGTCCTTAAAAGGCTTTTTTTCTTCTTTTCTTTTGAACAGTCAAGATGAAATTGGCTTCTGGTCAGTAACTTGTTTTCTTCCTCCCTCCCTTGAGGTAGAGTCGCCAAAAAGGATTTTTGTTTTGTTCCATTTTGCCTGCAAAGCTATGGGTAGCCAAATATGACTACAAATTATCTACATTGTTTTTATAAAGAGAAATATATTTATTTTTCTAGTACTTGGAAACATTGCTTGCTGGGGGCCAGGGAACTGATGTCGTTCGCTGATTCCTGTCCCACTCTAACCCTAATTGGAGAGAGCTGAACACAGCAGAGGATGTTTGTGGCTAAATTGGGGTATTATGAAAATAGTTCACAAAGCAAGTGGAAAGCTATATATAAAAATGATATTTACTTCTCATTTTAAATGAAGCTCAAGACAAAAGGCATATAGGTAAACACAGCTGCAACATTTTAGGCATGTAATCAAATGCAAAAAAAATAATATTGGAAAACTATGTTAATTATTGTAATTAAATTGTGAACAGTATTGATAGAAAAATGTCTTTAAAACATATAAAAATCAAAATGGAGCTTATCGCTTTATCAGAGTGTGGTGTGTCATGTATGGACTACCTGGGTGCCTGGATCTTTTAACTGTTTCCCGATACTGTCCAGTAAGGAAGCAGGGGAAGGGACTGGCCAAGAGAAACAGGTAGAAACAACATCAGTAGGTCCTTGCTTTGGTCCCCATCTGGGAAAATACATGCGCCTGACTCAACTCTTAAAAGTGTGGGGGTCCAATGAGAAGATAGCAGATGTCATCCTCCTCAGTGTGAGAGAAACTGTTTTCACGGATGTAGGTGCTAAACACTTGACAGTTTGAGATATGCTAAAAACCCAAGAGAAAAAGTGGGCTACTGAAGGGTGTCTTTAGGGGTTAGAACTTGACCTGACCTTTTTCTTGTTTTTTTTTTAATTCTTTCTTTTCTTAACGATATATTTATTCTTAACTTACGTGCTTTGATGTTTTGCCTGCATGTATATCTGTGTGATGGTGTCAGATCATCTGGAACTGGGGCTACAGATAGTTGCGAGCTGCCATGTGGGTGCTGGGAATTGAACTTGGGTCCTCTGGAAGAGCAGGCAGCGAGTGCTCTTAACCACTGAAACCTCTCTCATGCCCCAAGCCTTTGTTGTTTGCCTGTTTCTGCCTTCTGGCCACGGTGTGGTGAGAAGTCTCTGCCACAGAATCCGGCAGTCATGGTGCTTTGCTTGCCTGCCTCAAGCACGAAATGATGGAGACGACACTGGATTGAAGCCTCTGAAGCTAGGATCCAAAGAAAACCTTTCTTCCCTTCAACCATTCCTCTCAGATATGTGTCATAACCCTTAAACAATGTGAACACACGCTTTGTGTTTTCACACAACAGGCTTTGCGGCAAGTGTTCTGTATATGAATCACAACCCAGTCACCTAGGCCATGAACCACGGGGTTCAAGAGTATCAGTGGGAGAGGAGGTGCCAAGGAGCCCGTGTTTCTCCTGCATTGTGACCACTTTTGAAGAGTGAGAACGTCCCATCCTTGTTTCAAAGTGCTTGAGTGTCTAAAGAAGGACTGAGAAAACTTCTCCATTCTAAATCGGGCCATGTTCTCATCCAGGAGAATGCCTGAGGCTGACTTTTATTTGGTGACCCCCTGGTGTCCCTCTGTCGAGACGCTTCTATTCCAGGAGTGGTTTTTATAGCAACACCACCAGACCCTCCTTCTGCTTCCCTTTCAGCCACCAAGATGGTTACTGTTTCCTCTCTCCTTATTTTCTCTCACGCAGGAAGAATGGCTGCTTCCTGCTTCTTGGCACCTTGACTCCCAGCAGCATGGGGGTGGGGCTGCTGTGAGCCTCCCCGCCCAGCCCTTCTGTGCCCTTGGAGGTGTCTGCAGCATCTGTAGAGACTGGAGCTACCTGTGGAGCACATGCCCACTCCCGCTCCTCCGGCAAGTCCCTTCCCCTCTTCCCCGGGCTCCCTGTGATGTCCCGCCCCACACCTCGCATCTTATCTCTCACTCAATGAGCAATTTTTTTTTTCACTCACTGGATCATTTACTAGAGTTTCAGAAATGTCTTTTGCTCATTTCTGGAAAGAGAAATTGGTGAGCGTGCTCATTCCCTCAGAGCTGAGTTTACCACTGAATCATTTCTGTCTGATTTACTCAGTGTGTGTGTGTGTGTGTGTGTGTGTGTGTGTGTGTGTGTGTGTGTGTGT
>NW_026585644.1:18061942-18093831 GCF_907164565.1 Psammomys obesus
TGTGTGTGTGTGTGTGTGTGTGTGTGTGTGTGTGTGTGTGTGTGTGTCTGGTGGAAGAGCACCACGTGCCTTAGCTTCCTTCACTCTGTTTTTTCATCTGCACCACGAGTTTTTTTTTTTTTTTTTTTTTTTTAATTTGTTAAAGGAAGATGGACACGTTTTTCAATGACACTAAACTGGAAATAAGCGAATACAAATCGCCACTGTCTGAGAATGCCTGGTCCTTTGTAGGATATCTTTCCACACCTGGTCTGCAGGTGTTGGTGGAAACCTTTTTCCTTCTGCAGCTCCGTTTTTCCTGTAATTGCAAAACTCCTCTTGAATGAAGTCTTTCATTACCTAAATCCAAATTCACTGTCATTGGCTTCATGGTGTTATGCCTTATCTCCCTGTACCTGGAAGCCAGGCCATTACATATGCTTGGCTCCCACGTGGGGACCTATAACGCTACAGCACGGCAGAACACCATGCATCCTAAGAAAAGAGCCTAAGGTTCCGTGACATGGTCACACAACCCCGAAGGTTGCTCACTGGAAGGGCATAACTCAGAAGCACAAAACAAACAAACAAACCAACAACTGTGAGGAGGCTGAAAACTGGTCTCTCAACATTTCAGAGAGATTTTGACAGTTGTACGTAAAACTTTTATCACAAGCACAAACTACTTGGCGAAAGCAACACGAGAAGGGAGACACATCTTGGCTCATGGAATCAGACAGTAGAGTCCATCGAGGAAGAAATGACATGGCCATGGTTTAAAGGGCTACTGTCATGTGTTATCCACACCTTGGAAATGAGAAAGAATGCTCTGATAGCACCAGAAGTGGGTAGAAGCCTCGAGGCCCAACCACAGCAACTCCTATCTTGCTAGACAAGCCACGGTCTCAAAGGTTCTATAATCTCCCATAACAGTAACAGCAATGAGTGACTCCATGCTCAGACACATGAAATGCTTCCGGTTTTAACTGTAACATATTGGTTAAGAAGCTTCCAGAGGAACGCTGATTCATTAATTTAACATTTTTCCTAATATGCTGAAAAATAGTATCATTATCAGATAATGAATATATTCATACTGCAAGAAAAAAAGGAAACACAGGTAATGATGTCAAGAGTATGATTTAGAATGATTAATAGGGACTTTTGCACATCAAAGTATGATGTCAGAGCCACTGGTACAAGGGGAGAGCTGAAGGTTTTCATCTTAGAAAAAAATCTTTTAAAATACACTGGTTAAAAATATTCAAGTGCTTGTTCAAAATGTGTTTTAATAAACAGCCTTCAAACACACTAAAGAGCACATATAATTAAAACCTACTGCTTTGGATTAAAAAATGAAATAATAATAATTCAGACCTGAGTTATTGCCATAGGTGGGGAACCTTGGAGTCGGCTCAAGATACCCAAGACCAAGTTCTCAGCACAATGGAAATGTATTTGCCTCAGAGGGACAGAATAAAAAGAGAAAAGGAACAAAGACAGGAGATAGAAGAAGAGAGAGAAAGGAAAGGGAACAAGAGAAAGGGGAGAAAGAGGGCAAGGGAGAAAAGAAAGGGGTATTTGTCCCAGAGGACAAGGGACTGTTTCTGGATAGAGAGGAGACAGAGCAAATGGCAGTTTATAACGGTAAACTAGAAAACCCTGTGTTAGGATGAGGTGTTTGATTTTAATTGGGCATGTTAATTAGTTGGTTGCTGGACTTCAATACTTTAATAGCTGGACCTAGGTAGTCAGTCTCAGGAGGAGGAATTGGACAAATACGAGACCAGACCTTAGTGGCTAGTTTTAGGAATGTAATCTAACAGTGTTTAGCAAGGCAGAGGGAATGGGAAAGGAGGGAAAGGCCTGCCAGAGTCATGTTTGCCCTGCTAGGGCTGGCTCCAGTCCCTTCGTCAGTTTCTTTGATTAGATTAAGTATGTTTATTTCTCTGAAATGAATGACAAAAGAAAGAAAGACCTAGATAGGTATAAGGAAGATAGTTATTTTTCTTCTTGCATTTCTTTTCTCCTCTTCTTCTTTTCCTCCCTCTCATTTATAATTTGATTAAAATTTTTAATTAACTGACATTGTCTTACCCTCAAATCCCAGCTGTGTGGTACAATTTGATTAGATATTAAAATAATTAAAATGTGTCAATGAAAAAAGTGATGTCACCTCAGAAAGTGATGGGAGCCAGTGGGTCCCTAGTGAGTTCCTTATACTTCTCAGACACCACTACCCCCCTTTTTAGTTGTTTTATTCAGTGAATCATTATCAATACATACTTCCCATTATCATACCCTGAAAGGTAGAGGAAGCAAAGAAAAGAACCAAATTCCTGTGAGTCACCTAGCCTGTGACCAGGAGAATTTTAAATAAATCTCAAATCCTACATGCCTCCTTTACACATCTTTGGCCATCAAAGTTACTTATTTTACACTGAACTTGGTCAGAATAGCCTGAGCTCTTCTTCCAGGGCAGCCAGAAATAAATAAACCAGATAACAGGTCTTGTGAAGTTGTAGGGAACATGGAGGCCTTTGTGTTCACAGACAGGCACTAGGGGAACCTCAAGTGTTAAGCACACAGGGTTGTTCCTTCAAAGGAAGAAATGCCAACCTGTTTCTTTACTCTGAAGGCTGGAGTGAGTGCTTTCTGGCCTGGTGATCTTGGAGCAATCTATGTGGCCAAAGACTTCCTGCACAGACTACTCCTCCATAGCCAATCTCATAAACATCATTTTCTCAGTCCATCTATAGAACCTACCTATATAAACTTTGCAAAGAGTTCCAATGGAGTCTTGTCTGATCTGTATTTAATGTACTTTGTTCTTCAAAGAGACCTAGGTGTGCTTTGCTGTGCATGCGGGATTGAGTCAATCATCAGAAGAATTATTTTCACGGGATTGTGCCTGTACTTAAATGTGCCTAAAAGCAAACAACTCGGATCAGACTCTCCAAGTTTGAAGCAACCTTGGATACCGAATTGTGCTGCACTAAACTTCCTTCTTGCCCCCGAACCTCATCACCCCACTGCCAGTGAAGGTCACAGAGACATCCACCACGATCACCACTCTTCCCACCCAGCATAGAGTCAACAGCTCAACTGCTGCTCAATTAAAGAAAAACACTGAGAGTTGAGAATATGGGGGCATTCTTGCCCACACACATATTTCGTCCACGACCTGTTTTTTGAGTCTTTATCAGCTCCTGGTTTCACTGGACATCCTCATGCAATTCCTTGGCTTCTCTTCCGCTCACACTGAAACCTGGCTGCTGTAGCAATCACATCTAATCTGCACCATTCTTGGTCCATTGAAAACCAAGTCAAATTAGCACGGTGAGCCAAAATATTGAACATCTACTGGTACCCAGAGAACTGTTCTTTATTGAAATCACACATGACGCTGTCTTTCATGCAGGAACTCACTTCCTCTGTTCTTCAGGATTATATGGCCCCTCTTGGCAAAATTTTTAAAATTATTTATGTTCCCCTACAAGAATATCACCTGCAACATCCTCAAGGCAGTCAACTCTGCATCAATTTGCTGTTATTTCTGACATGTCGTCTGACAGTATCTATCCTCAGTAGCTTTATTTTTAATGATCTTTTTAACATTCACTTGTCTGTTTCATGGGTGCACATGTGTGTCCCCTCCTACGTATGTGTGTCAGTGTGTGTGTGTGTGTGTGTGTGTGTGTGTGTGTGTGTGTGTGTGTGAATATGTACATGTGAATGAGCAAGAGAAGGCGAGAGTAAGTTGGGATTGGGTACCCTGTTCTGCCCTCAGTCTTAGTTCCTTGAGCCAGGATCTCTCACTGAGCCTGGAGGTAGACTGAAGGTCAGGAGCCAGCAAGCCCTAGAAATCGTACTGTCTCACAATAGTCATGCCTGCCTTTCTACATGGATGCTGGGTATTAGAACTTAGGTCCTCAGGCTTGTCCAGCAAGTGCTCTCAGCTCCTGAGCCACATCTCCAAAGGCTTTTGGATACAAACAACACATAAGCAGAGAGAAATGTGTCCCGCGCCATGGTTGCTTGTTGCCTCTGCTCTATCATAAGAAACAGCAAGGCAGCCGGGGTTTTTAGACAATCTCTGTAAGATGGTTGTGTTATACGTTTATTATGAAAATTGACTCTTATCTTGGCATTTAAAGTTCTGTTTTTAATTTTGGAAACATAAAATTCTTCTGATCAGTTAAAAAAAAAAAAAAAAGTACATTCAAATTCTGGCCTGAACTGCAGACATTGGCATACACTGGGAAAGCTTACAGAAAATCCTGGGGCCTTTTTCTTATCCTTTCCATTTGAATTTCTACACAAATCTCTTATGGTTAGCTCTTAGTATAGCCGGGCTTACTCTTACTCATTGGCTTACTCTTCATTTTTGTCTTGAATGAACAACTGTATTCGCGCAAAGAGCTCCGGAAGGCAATTCTCTTAGCTTAATAAAGGTTCACTCCTCATACAACTTTATATTTGCATTTTGATACTTTGGGGTTCACCTAAACACAAATTAAAAATGGGTACCAGCAGCTACCATGAGGACTGAAAAGCTGCTATCAGCACATCTTGGTGCCACGTTACTGACAACCACTGATAAGTTCAGACTGTGAGCAGGGATTTTAATAGAGGAGTCTGCACAGGTGCTGCCAGCCTGCGGAGGCAGCTGCAGTGCTGGGGAGAACTAAAGCAGGGATGCAGAGTCAGGAAGAGTTGATTCCCCTAAATCCACATGAGCATCATGTAAATTCTGGTGCTTGGATGACAGACAAGAGGATCCTTGGAGCTTTCTGGCCCTAATCAATCTAGTGGAATCAGCAAGCTTCAGGTTCAGTGAAAGACACTGTCTCAAAAAAATAGGTAAGTGTATTTTTAATTCCAGCACTTGGGAGACAAAGGCAGCAGATCTCTGTGATTTCCAAGCCACTCTGATTTATATAGCAAATTTTTGCCAGCCAGAGCTACACAGTGAGGCCCTGTCTCAAAAATAGATAGATGATAGATAGATAGATACATAGATAGATAAATAGATAGATGATAGATGGATGGATAGAGTGATAGAGATAATGATAGGTAGATGGATGAATAGATAGATAGACAAAGAGATAGAGAGATAGGATGTACAAGATAGATTGAAGATGATACCCAATGTCAACCTCTGGCCTCTACAAGCACACAAACTTATGAGTGTATACTCTTGAATACGTGTGCACACACACATACGCATATACTTAAACCACACACCAAAAAGAAGTTTGCAAGCAGATGACAAGTTACACTTGATATCTGCCATGAAGAAGGTGAGTTTCTCCTCCACTTTGGAGGAAGGTCACACTTATAAGAATGAAGCAGTTTCATTACAAAGCATAAATACCTCAGATGAGATCTGGGGGAGGCTGGGGTCTTTGTTTTATGCTGCCATCACAGAATACCTGAGCCTGAGAGACAGACTGAGAACCCACATCAGTCCAGGGCCAGTGTATAGTATCAAACCACAGAAGAAAGGAGGAAGGGCAAGAAGAGGGCAGGAAGAGTGACGAGATGGCTGAATCCCTTCACAGGACTCCCTTGAAGGATAACTAAATTCACCCCCACATGGAAACAACTGCCATCCCCCTCACGCTTTAGTCATCTGGGATTAGTCCCCTCCCCTCAACACTGTTGTGTGGGGGATTAAATTCCCTATATAAGAACTTTGGGGGATCACACTTAGACCACAACTGTTAGCCCAATGGTCATGGCGGTCTTCGAGAAGCGAGAGTTTGGGAACTGCACAGTTTGAGCTGTGCTAGGGTCGGAGAATGAGGCTGGCTTTCTGGAGCACAGACTGGCAGCCTGATGGCAGCTGTGGTACAGGCTGTCACCAACTGGCTGCCTGTAGGGAGTCTGTGGCTGAGAATGCCTTTCTGATGTTCAGAATCCCGGGTGCTGGAGTGGGACTGCTATCGACTGGCTTCTTGTATGCGCAGCAAGGACTAGGCTGGGAGGGCCCTTCAGTTAGCAGGGTGTGCATGCAGATGGGAAGTTACCTATCTATAAGTGATGGCAAGGATCTGGGTGCAGTGAGGGACTCCAGCCAAAGAGCCATCTATCCTTTCTTGGAAAGGAAAACGAAGTTCCTTTATATACTGTCCATATCTCCTTTCGGTCTTGCTTCAGCTAAGCCTACAGAGAAGAGACATAGAGATTGACCTCTTGGTGGTGCATAAGGGATGGGTGTCAGCTCTGACTGCCACGCAAGGGACTGAAGCGCCCACTTCCATACCCAAAAACCGTCTCTCTGTGCCAAAACTTGAAATGTATCGATTGAAAGTTGAACCTGGGACATTTACAAATTCGTAAGGCAATATGAAACACAGGACAAGACATGCCATGCACCTGAAGATGTTTTTCAACCTGACAATAAAGCTTCAGGTTTAGTGTGGGATGGTCAATATATTACTGATTTCAACTTGAACAATAACAAGGACAATTAGCTAAACATCTGATTAGGTCTTAGTATTAATGAATGCAATAGACACCTCTGTCCACATCTACTGTCATTTCAGAGCGTGCTCATTAGCTGTCATGCCTCAGCTTTTTTGGAACAGAATGTTTTCACACTTCAAGTTTTTTTCCCAGAGTACATGTGTTTGAGTGGAAAATTTCCAACGTGAAAAATCTCTGAGATGACACTCTCCCAGCTCCCATGTGCGGCGTAAAAGCAACAGCTCTGGGATGTCTGGAGTTCTCTTTGCGTAGTCAACATATCCAACGCTTTGGGAGTTCAAAGATTTTTATTTCCTCCCCCAACATCCAAATATGGGGCAAAAGAGAGCCCATTTGGTTCACCACAGCTTGTTGTTTCCACAATCTATTTGTAATTTAATTGCTTATTTAATGACCTCTTTTATTCTGCCTTAGCTTTCATGCCTGGTAAGCCATTTCAAACACATCCGTGGTTCTCTGCATGGATAAAAGAAGAAGAGACACTGACATCTGCTCGGAATTTGGTTTTCTTTAATTTTCATTTATACTCTCTTATTCTATCATCTGTGTTGGGCTCAAAATAGGAAGCCATGTTGACATTTTCCAACCCATTTAAATTTTATGTTCTTTAATTAAAATCCCCCTCTAACTAGATAGACTTCTAACCTAGTGGGTAGATGCTGTGATATTACGTTGGAAAGAGGACAATTTTTAGCCACACCTCCTTTGTACAAGGAGAATAAACAAGATTTGACATTATAGTATTTCAGTGTTGTCCAAAATCAAAGCAGATTTAAACACTATATTTTTCCTCAAGTCAAGATCGAAGTGAAGATGACTGAAGCTAAGTCTGACATGGTAATGCACAGCCAGTGAGTGGGCTCCAGGGGTAGACAGCAGTCTATCCATGTTGGATAACCTTTGTGTTATCCAACATCTCAGCTCATGTTCATAAACCTAAAATCTAACAGAACATCTGGACCATGCATAAGTGGCACCAATAACACATATATATTATAAAAACACAATACACTACATATCATATTTTCCAATGAGAGAGAGGGCCAAATTCAGGCATAAATAGGAATCAAGCACAAAATTTGAATTGTGGTGGAACCAATGTTTTAGGTCTAAACTCCTTAGAAGCAAGGTAGGAATCATATTCTTTTTAGTAACTGATTGTCCATTCCTTCCCTCAATATATAAAAGAGCATCTTTTAAATAATTGCTGTTTGGTCTTTTTGTTATTTTTAGATATAATTGTATTGTAAATGATAAAGAAGAGCCCTAGAATATCCCAGAAAAAGTTTTCTATTTAAAAAAAAGCACATGGTGAAGACATTTTCATTCAGATACATATTATATTAAACATATTATATTAACCTATTATATTAAACATTCTCCCTATGCCCTCTGCCATCCATTAGTCTTCTAAAGAAACAAATTCAGAATGTATTCAAGAGTGATAGACTTAGATACATAGCAGGGAAAAAGAGCAAGCTGAACACCTTCCCCAAGGAAACATGCACCGTAAAGACCCACAGAAAATAAAATCAACAAATTCACGCTCACAAACATAATAAGCTCAATGGAAGGAGCATCAAAGCATCATGAGAGTCTCACTACGAAGGACAAGGTCAGGACTTGCTCATCCTGGAAGTGTAAGCTAAGCCTGTGACACTGAGGTGAGAGGGTTTGTTTTGTGTGTTGTGGGGGTGGGGCTGACAGGCAGCCAGTCTCTCCTCACCCCTTGCCAGGCAGAAAGAGGATGCTGAGGTGAATGGCATCACTGAGTTTCCCAATAGGAGAGACCCTGGTAGATCTAGAAGCAGAAAAGAGAAAGAAGCTCCAGGTTTATCTTCGGTCAGCAGCCAGTTCCGGTAGTAGATGTGGGTTCCCTGAGGCTTCTCACAGGAACCAGGGGAGCTCATGCAGGGTGCTCCCTTAGCCACCGGAGCATCCCGAGGCATCCTGGAGAGCCTCTGGAAACAGTTCTGTGTTTCATGATCTCCATCTCACCAAGAGTTCAGGATCTAGTTTTGGCCAGCAGCTATCCTTTGGTCTTTTCCCAGAGTTTTCCAATACCACGTTAAATCCTCTTTTCCCAGAATACAAAGCATAACTGCCTCCCATCTAGATTCAGGGAATGTGCCATAGGATGGTCTTCAGGAAGGCCAGCCTAGACCTAATCAAAGGGGTCCATGCCAATAAGATGGAAAAACACATTGCCTAAGGAAAGGAGTCTGGGGAATCCTTTATTAGAGCCTATCTCCCCAGACTAGAGCACAGGGAGTTTTGTATACACTGATCTTCTTCCACAAGCTTGCTTTCTTGGTATGCTGTCAAGACCCAGCACATCTGAGAAGTCTGAATTCAGCTCGCAGTCACAAATCTGATCTTTCTGAAGGAGCTGAAAGTCACAAGTATAGACATAGCCTTTTCTAACCAGGTAGGCCCTGCCAGGGCTTGACATGGGCCGCCAGAGTCACTGGAAAGAACACTGTGTCAAGGGAAAGGATACATGTGTGGTGATTCCCAAAGCCATTGCACAACAGGGTGTTGATTACTGAGAAATCACAAATTAACTTTCCATTAAAATACATATAATTATACGATTTAATGTGGGGAAATAATATCCTGCAGATATTTCCAGTCTGCTAACCCTAAGCAACATGAATGGCTTGCTTAAATGGAAGGGGGAAAAGCCAGCCCTCTCCTGGATTCACCAGGACTATAAACCAGAAGGACTGTGTTTGGCTTTTGCTGGCTGTAAATCTAATCCTTTTCTAGCAAGATGAAGATTTCAAAGGCAGACAACCTTAGGAGTTTGAGAGAGAAAGCAATGGCTCCATCCCTCCTGGGGACTCAGACTCTGCTCCATCATGAGGTCAGTGAGCCACATCTCTGAGTTTTGTTCACCAAAGCAGAAGTCACGAGCTGTTTTTTTCTGCTTTTGTCATTAGCATATAATTTACATATCATAGAACTCATTCATTCAGCATCAGACATAGACAGCACTACACAGGTAGAGTAGAGCTCCAGAACACTCTAACCATGTCTCACCTCCAACAAGGAAACTCCAAGAGACTTAGGAGAGCAGAAACTCAAAGCCTTCTTTAAAAGAGAAGCTGGGGCTAGATCTCAGCCGTAGAATACTTGCCCAGAATGCATGAAGTGATGGCTTTGATTTAGAGCAGTGTGTGAACAGGGCATGGTGGTGCTTGCGTGTAGACTTGGCATGAGGTCAGAAACTTAAGGTCATCTTGGGCAGATACTAAGTCTGAGGTCAACATGAGACAAGTTGAAAAAAGGAAAAGAAACAGAGGTATTAGGGGGAGGGAGGGAGAGAAAGGGGAGCAAGGAGAAGCTTGTTCATCCTACCATCCAGCTGTCTCAGGAATCTGCCAATGAAGGTAGCTCTTTGACGATGTTCCTAAGTCGAGGAGACACATCAGAAGGCAAGGTGAGCCTGACACCTGACCCTGACTTAATCAGTTTTCCAGGGTCTCCCTAAATTCAACATATCTCAAAACACCAGGTCAATGCGGATCACAAAACTTCATTGTAATTAAGCCCCTACTGATCCATCAGGGCCTCAGAACAGACTTGGGAGCTAAAATGCAACCCCGAACCAGAATATCAATGGATATTTAAGCTTGGAAAACATAAACAACTCTGCCAAGTTACTGTTATGTTTTTCCACCATCAGGATAAGAGTTGGTCCCTAGGCCTAGGGACATGAAGTTGTTTGATCCTGCCAGCAAGATGGAGAAGTTGTCCTTGAGATGGCTAGACTCAGACAAGTGTCTCCTTACAACAGAACCTATTCCAGCTATTGGGAAGTTCATAGCTGCCCTAGAGCCTGGGATCTTGAACTAAGTTTCTCCTGATTAAATGAAGTCTGAAAATAAAATGGCAATACTTAGAACAAGTTTCTTTTGCTTCTTCCCAATACAAGTGAATACGTGAGACTGGTCACTGGGGTTTCCAGTTGACATTTGGACAAATGAGATGGTGACAATGCCCACAATAAAGGGTTACTAAACACAGGAACTCAGAGTCAGATCTTTCAGGATGAGAAGTTACTATGCAAGTGGAGCACCCCATCCACCCATCCCCCACCTCCCACCTCTCACCTCCCACCTCCCACCCCCACCCCAGAGGTCAAAAACTATGCAAACCTATTTCAAGGACAGGATGATGAACTAAAACTTACATTCCCAGGTAAAGAAGGTTTTGTTTCATGGTCTGCTCATGAAGAGGAGAGTAGAGAAGGAAAAAAACAAAAACAAAAACAAAAACAAAACAAAACGAAACAAAACAAAAAACAAAAAGCAAAAACCACCATGGAGGCAGGACAGCGTGAAGAAGGGAGCTGAGAGCTGATGAGCATATCTGGTCCGAGCTGCCATGCCCTGTTTCTATTTACCTGACTTCTTAAGGCTAGAAGGTGACTGAGTTTTGTGAAGTCAGGCTCTGCCTCCTCAGGCACTTGGTTTTCTTGGTTAAATTACCTCCTCTCGCTGAACGGCTTGTCCTTTCAAAGTGCTTACTTTGTGTTGCTGCAGAAGTACACACATGTTTTTTTGGCCAAAGTGATGGAATTTGCAGCCAAATGCAAAAGAATATGTGCAATTAATGAAAAGACAGCGATGAACTATAATTTACAGATGATTTGGCAGGAGCAGAACTAGTGAGACATGGCCCGTTTTGTTCCCAGTCCTTGTTCCCGTGAAGTCTCCTTTTATGCAAATAAAATATCAGAGAAAGGAAAATGAATGGCTAGGAGTGTGGGAGAATTTCACGGTGGCCTTCTACTCCTGGGGACAAATATTTGATGGTCACAGTGAGATCTTTGCTTTCTCTCTGCATAACCCAGAAAGACTAGGAAAAGACAGACAGCCTGGTGGGCAGATAGATAAGGAGAGAGGACATGGCTAGGTAATAAAGGCAGTGAACTGCCGAGAAGGCTGGCTTCTTCCTCCACCTACTTACTTGAGACAAAAATCCCACCATCATTTGTTTCCCACCAGAATGTCTGCTGCTGATGGATTTGCTCAACAAGTTCAAAGCCTGCTCAGGACCTGTTATGCAGCCATCGCAGACCAATCAACCATCCTGTCTTTAAACTGACCAACCCTGGAGTCAGGGAAGAAAGACTCTTCAGTCACTTTAAAACCCCTAGACTGGATTTCTGGACTTCCCAAACCCCCACCCCAGCTTTGCTGAAGGTCTTTTTATCTGT
This sequence comes from Psammomys obesus, assembly GCF_907164565.1. Taxonomy (NCBI): domain Eukaryota; kingdom Metazoa; phylum Chordata; class Mammalia; order Rodentia; family Muridae; genus Psammomys; species Psammomys obesus. Next base: position 18,073,638 of record NW_026585644.1, read on the forward strand.
GCCCCTGGTGCACATGTATTTCCTCACCCCCAATAAACGCTGTTCTTTAACTGCTGGTTCTATCAGTGGCATTCAAGGCCTGTCGCACTTCAGAATGTTCCCACCTTTTAATTCTTTAACTGCCAGAGAAAACAAACCTGATCGAGACCCCTGACCTGTACAATTTTGAGACAGCTAGACTGTATCATTCCCAAATGAGATCATGCTGAACCATTTTCTCTGTGATCACTCTGCCATCAATGCGATTATCATTGTCATTAAAAACACTTGCACAATCTTCAAAGATGCTACCTTCTCTGAACAAGTAAAGTGTTAGAGACAACTTCCAAGAGATTTCCAGCTTGTAACCATCTGACATCTACTGCTTTTAACAACAAAGAGAATTTGAATGTATTCCAGGGCCTCTGAAGATGATCTTTCTGAGAGCAAACTGGAGACTTGCTGTTCTGTCTCTGGGTATAGGGATTGAGCTAGAGAGAAAGGAAGAGCAGTTCTCCCCTGAGGGGGAAGAAGAAATGAATGTTTTTGCAGTTAGGAAAAGCCGGGGCTTTGCTGTACTCTACTTATAGCTGGGCAATGGTATATAGCCATTTAGTTTGTCTAGGCTTCAAACCACTGGTCCATTAAATGAGCCCAGGAGGTGTCTGTTAAATCTTACCTTGGAGACTTGAATGAGGCAAGATGCTCAGCACCCGGATGATGCTGGGGTTTCATTTCGAGCACGCTGGGATACCATAAAACTTTTTGTAACAGATGAGTAAGGCATCTTCAGAATCCACAAATTTCTGGATCTTGGGGCTTTCAGGAATGAACCAGAACTGGTCAAACAGTTGAGGAAATCTGACATAACTGTAAACATGAGGTCTAAGAACTGTGACCAAGGCAAGGCACTCTGGAATCTTAACAGCAGGAGGTGCTGATCCCCAGCTTTAGCACTGGCCACTCTTGCCACTCTTTGTTAAAGCAAGATCTTAAATGTTTGACTGAAATAGAGAGCCTGCCTCTCAGCAAGGACAAGGTTAGTTCTCCACTAACCCCCGTCCCTGCCCCCATCCACACTATCGCAGTGGAGAGAGCCATTCACAGGGGCCAACTGACACATCTTCACCCAAAGACGTTGTGGTCCTCAGAGGAAAGAAATCAACAACACCAGCTAGCACCACAATTACTGATTTAGAGGACTACAAGCATGAAGGAAAACCAAGGCTGGTAGAGAAGTGAGGGGTGGATGCTGATTCTGGGATGCTGGCAGAGGCAAACATGTCAGCAAGCTAAGACCCAGCAGTGGAAGGGAAGATGGAGGGGGGGGAGGTAGACCTGAAATCCAGGTGAGATGGATCCATAGGAGAGTTGAAAATAAAATGAAGTTGAAAATACAAAGAAGATGCTGAAGTTTTTGCTTAAGGGTGGCAAACAGAGGCCTATGGGGGGTGGGGTGGAGGGTCAGTGTCCATTTTCATTCTTACCCCAGTGCAGCTTTCCATAAAGGAAGAGACAAATAAGACACATAACTTACCAAGCTTAATATATTCAGACAGAGGATGCAGACATGCAGTACGGTATGCATATGGGCCATAGCTATTTTAATAAACACTTTGTGAAGCTTAGAAACAGCCTTGCTGCGCCTCTACATTGATGAACATATTGTAAACGATTCCTTAATTCAATGGAATAATGTTTAACTTAAAAATATTTCCCAGACCTTTCTTTCTTCTTTCTGTCGGATCACTAATCAGGCATCTCTGGGTACTAGCCTTGCTTATGACCTGCCCTATGTTCAACATCGGCCTAGTGGTCAGAGTGGGAGATCAGGCTAAGGGGTAGTGAGAAGAGCATGGTTTATTTCAAGGCTAAAAATAGCCTCTCAAATTCTAGGATATTGGTTGACTCCTCCTTGAGACTGTTAGAATTGGGAGTTTCAGAAGTTCAGAGACTATTTTGGTCGGAAGCCTGAAGTTCTTCGAAATAACAGCTAGCAGCTGCTGCTCGCGTTCCCACTCCAGCTATAAATACAGGGCACTTGTAGAAACGATTGAGTCAGCCACGGAGGGTGTGAGCACTTTTCTTTCCAGCTTTCCCCATTGTGCCATTCTTTATAAAGCAGAGGTGGGCATAAAGTGGTCCAGGAAATCATGCTTGATTCCGCTAAAGGACAACACACTTACCAGGTCCCTGATCCATCATCTACATTGTCCATCGGGGCTGCCAAGTCACTGAAGGTTTGCCAGCCTGGGGTTCCTCGAATCTGACCCTCACCTGTTTCCAGCCAAGTCCTTGGAACTATAGACCTATAGACCTATAGACCTCTATGACTGTTTCCTAACCAGAAAAGAGGAGACAGAAGAGCCCACTCTAAGGGGCTGTATACGAATCCACACAGCCACACAGGTGAGCACCTGCCATGCTGTGTGACACTGAGTGGGCAGACTAAACCACTGTGATATTTTGCCCAGTGGCTTGTCCAATGGCTATGGTTGGACAAGAACACATGTATGGGATGCCATGGAACACAGGCTTTCCCTGTAATCGTGGCCATTCACTAAGCTCTCTTCAGACCTTTCATTCAACCAGCAGCCCACTGTTGGATAGAACTGGCCACCCAGTGTCCCACAGTGGCCTTTGAATTTGATCAGACCATGGAGGAATGTCAGTCCATTGAGGTCAAAGCATACTGTCCACGGTAGTTCAAATGAGAATGCCCCCATAGTCTCAGGCATTTGACAGCAAGGTCCCTAGTTGAGGGTCTCGTTTAAGGGGATATGGCCTTGCTGGATGAAGTACATCCCTGGGATCAGGCTTTGAGAATTTAATGACTCCATCATTTCTACTTGTCCACTCTGCTTCATGCTTTTTGAAGTAAAGGATGTGAGCCTCATAAAAGTTTCTTTGGCTGAAGTATTTTGTTATAGCAATAGAAAAGGAACTAATACATGGTCATGTGTCTGGGAATGGTATAATGAAGAATTTTTGCTTGAAAGATGAGGGAGGCTGATCAGAATACAGACTATGAGGCAGACCATCAAATCTAAAGTATGATCTGACCACTTAATAGACCTCAAGAAAGCTGTGTAATGTTTATGTGACTCAGTTTACCATCTGTAAATGGATACAAGGACCCATTCCATAGGGTTGTTACAAGGATTAGGTAAACCAGTATTTATGAGAGTGACTAATATAAACTAAACACCAGCTAGTACAGATTGCTCTCTTCTCTTAAATGCTTGGAACTACAAATACTTCAGATTTATTTTTATTTTTATTTTAGATTTTGGAATATTTGCATATACATAATGAGACATCTTGGGAATAGGATCCAAGTCTAAACACAAATTTTATTTATGTCTCACACACTTTGTACACATAGCCTGAAGGTAATTTGTACAATATTCTTAATGCACCTGCATTTTGACTACAAACCATCACGTGAGCTCAACGGAGGAGTTTTCCATTTGTGGCACCATGTCAGTACTCAAATGCTTTCAGATTCTGAATTTTGTGGTTTTGAATGAGGGCTGCTCAAGCTGTGGTTTGTTTGTTGTTTATTTTGTTTAATTTTAGAGAAAACTATGGAGACAAAAATGTTTTCTTCTTGCAAAGTTGATGCAAAACTCTTTTGCACCAAGATTATTGTTAGGAAGGCATTATAATGACATAGGATAATTCAGTTAGAAAGAGCTCAGAAGGATAAGTCAAACCAACTTCCTCAAGGCTTGCTTATTGCCATGGAGACATAGTAAGCCTCCTGTATCCTTCCAAATGGCATTGGGGAAACATGGGTCTAGGTGATGGCAATGATGAGGATGGCAGCTCCCCACTTCATAACATTCAAACATTGTCTGCTATGAGTAACTTTGGGCAGCATCTTCAGGACCCCGGTCACTCCTCCTGCCCTCCTCTACTCATATCCAATGCCAACCAGATGGAGGGATGGAGACAAGAGAGAGAAAGAGAGGAACAGGGGAAGCAGAGAAGAAAGAAGTTAAATGGAGACTAAAAGAACCAACAACAGGTGCACATGTCTATGAGAATATTTGCATTGTGAATACATTAATTATATTTACATGGATCTAGTACACACATCTTCATAGATATATACACATTTTTAACTATTTTACACACATACACACACATTTTTAACTGTCTTTGGATTCAGCAGGTCCCTCTGTTCAGTGCCCAGTATTTTTCAGGTTCAAGTTGTGTTAGGGAGTGACAACTCAGAAGATAAGATCAAGAAGCTGGAGCAAAGCCAAAGGCCATGTTCTCATTCCAAAAAGGAGTGGAGGGTATGTAAGATTTTTCCATCCTAATCTGGAAGCCATGGTAACAAGCTGACTCCTGTCCTGGCATGGCCTAGAAGCCACACGTGGAAGACATATGCTGAGATGCACGACAGCAGAATCACCATCGATTCCATCAAATCGCAAACAGCATTGATGAAATATTAGGAACTTCATAGAGCTGTCAGCTTAGCATCACAGTGAGGCCCAAATGTCCCTTTAATGTTGTCTCTTCTGGAGCCTATTCTGCCAGCCTCCTCCTGAGCCAGCAGTGATACAGAGTCCCAGCAGTTGCCAAAGGGGACACTTCTGGACTGGCTGCTCACCCCCAGCAGGGGACATCTGGAGAGCAGCCTTTGATCTGTCATTCCCTGCACATCTGGTTACCTATAAGGGCTTCAGAGCCCCTAGCTTGTGTGTGCTGTGGTCTGACTCATGTGCCCAGTGGGGCTCTGGCAACTTCAGGCAGAGAGAGAGAGAGAGAGATTGCTTTTCACAGTAGCATCTGTTCTGGGCAGCCGTTGTCCACTCCTCTCTGAGCTGCACTCCTGGCGGCAGCCATCCTCGAAGGATGGGCTAATTCACAATAGTGCTTGTAATCTGACAGGTTCAGGTCTCTGGGTGGGTCAGCTACTGTGGCTTGGGACCAAAGAATTCCAGAAGGAAAGAGTTGCCTGTTGGGAGTTTGCCATCTGGCCCTGAGATCAAATGGAAACAATTACATTATTTATGAATTCCACCAGAGCAGACATTTGCACAGTAGAAATTCTTTGCTTTCAGGAGTGTATGCTCAGAGACACTATGTGCCACATGGGGCAATGATGTGACTGTTGCCTCCAAACAGCCAGGCCAGGGCAAGCCCTAAGCTTACCATGGCCTTTTGCTCTTGAGTTAAAGATGCCCTGGGAGAGCAGGTAAATACATGAACAATTTTGGTCATGTGGGAAAGGACAAAAGAGAAAGAGGAAAGGAGGGAGGAAGAACTTGCCTTGGCTTGGGCTATGCAATCATAAGCATTGAGTCTGGGAGGGGGTCTCACTCTGTGACTGTAGAAGAGTTAGGTGAAATGTGGGGTGCAGGTTACATTCGCAGGGGAGGGAGGATGGGAGAAGGGAGAAGAGAAAAAGCATGAGGTCAGTAACAAAGGGCACATGATGCACAATGAAATGTTAGCACAGTTCAGCTCTGATGAGAGAAGGGGTTGAAGGTTGAGAGAGGGCAACCCCATTCCTCTGTATCTGGCCTGTGTCGTTTTGTCTTCAAGATAAAGCATGTACTAAAAAAAGTGTTCAACAGATGATGTCATGAATTCATTATGAATGTGATTATATATTTTAATATGATAATAACTTTCGGGCATCTCTGTGAAACTTTAACCCATCCTCATCTATATGTAGTTACAGTGAAATGAGCATCTTCCAGTTAGAACCATGCCTGGCTTGATCCCAGGGGTGCTACTATGTTGGAGACTGCATAGACCCCAGGTCTCACCTTTTTTCTTTATAACACAAATAGCCAAATTTGCATCACAGTTTTCACACCATGCAACTCTGTGCCAAGGAGCATCATGTATTCCTAAGAAGCACCACAACCCCTCAGTATCACCATGGAAGCAGGTAGCAGCCTTTCTGTCACACATATAGCATCTTATCTGCTTCAGCTTTAAAAGTCTACCTCCCATATATGGAGGATCAGAAGGGAGAAGAGGGAAGAAAAGGGATGATAGAAAAAGAAAAATAAATAAATAAAATGACCAGAGAGGAGAAAGAAGAAAAGGAGGAGGGCGAAGAAGAAGAGGAAAAGAAAGAGTAAAGAGAGAGAAAAGAGGGAGAAAGAAAAAGCATAAGAAGCTGCGGAGGGGGAAGGAGAAAGGAGGAGACAACAGCAGAGGCAATAACAGCCAGAGCAGAGGGGGAGTGGAGTGGGGGAGGCACAAGATGGCTCAGCAGGTAAGGACACTTCCTGCCATGCCTAACAACCTGAACTGGATCCCCAGGACTCATATGGTGAAGCAGAGAACTGATTGCCACAAGTTGTCCTCTGACTGCCACGTGGGTATATATATGTACACATAAACATACACACACTCAATAATTTTTATTTTTCAAAACACTTTAAAATAAGAAAAAGAGGAAGAGGAGGAGTGAGGAAGGGAGAAGAGAAGCATGAGGTCAGTAACAAACCCATTGAACATAAAGCATGAGCCAGATGGAAGCTTCTCTAGCTTAGATTACTTTGTCCTGCCTCCCTTGCCATGTACAATGACTCGTGCTGTTTTTACTTTACGAAATGAGAGAGCCTTATCCAAAGTTTTGCCATGACCAGAGCCTGAGAGAATGCCCACAGACCTCTGGCTTCACTGCCAAGGTACTTGGTGTAGTACTATTTTACCTGTCAGTATGCACGCTCCTTGTGTTCAGGGTAGATATTCTGAACTGCAGTCTGCAGACGGAAGCTAGCTTGCGTGGACGAGTTGGAGCTGACGCTCCCCATGTAGAGTTTCCTCCACAACTGTGTAGGGTCAAGTCTGTTCTTGAGACCTGTGGCTTGGTGTTCATACAGGACAGAAGCTGGTGGAACAAGAGCCTCATGGAACAAAACCAACACTGTCACTCACGTACGTTTGACATTTGTGATTTCTCTGTGAACAGAGAGAGTTCACCAGAACAAAGCCGTTCTGTCATAAAGCTTGCTAATTCAAAATGGGTAGGGCATTAGTCATTAAGCCCTGGTAAATGACCAGTTCTCAGTCACAGCTGTTTTGTGGCCATATCTGAATGCAGGACACAGACTTCAAGGCACACAGTAATAAAATCTGCAGCTTCTGGTGACGAGATCCATGTTGCTGCCTGGCCTTCTCACCGACCAATTTATACGGAGATCATTGGCAACTTCCGGTTCCTACATGGACAGTTCAGAGAGCAACCACCGTTTGATTTCAAGGACTGACTCTCTCAACACATGTAAACCTAGGTCGGCACCTACCAGAGTGTGAAAGCAGAGTGGCATTTGTACACGCTGCCTCCAATGCCAGGAGTGAAATGATGAGAGAATATCCGGGCAATGTGTGAGAATGGGAACAGCAACGTGTAAAGAAGGGCTCCCTTCCCATCGTGCATAATTTCATTCCCTTTTTAGAGAAAGCATTCTTTTTCTTTTTATCTGTATGTGTATATGCAGGCTGGTATATGCAGTGTTGCCACAGTACATGTTTGCAAGCCAGAGGACAACCTTGGATGTCAGTCATTACCTTCCATCTTATTTGAGACAGGGTCTTTTGTCTGTCACTGTGTATATTAGGATAACGGGTCCCCAAGCTTCTCGGAGTTGCCTCTTCAGGCTAAAGCTGATACATCTGAAATGAGGACCCTCAGAGTCTATTTATAATATGTGCACTCAGGATTCTTAGGATAAAAAATACTCAGATATATCCATAGGTGTACATATAAAATATCCTCTTAAAGTGTATATAGTCTCTTGATGACAAAGGAAATATATCTTAGCCTAAAGATCATGGGGAAGTGTTGGGTAGATTAGATGTTGGTTGGAGAAAGTGAAGGTTTAAAAAAAAATTAAATCAGAGCAGATAACACCAGCTTCACCTGGATAATTATGTGAACAGTTGTGTGATCAAAATCTGTATTTGCATTTGAAAGCCTGGACATGGAGGGCCAGGTGCAGGCCACACAAGAGCCATAGGCTCTGTCTGAAGATTACACACACGGGGAAAACCAGAATGGAAGGTGTTTCTGGAGAAATGAAAATAAGATGTGAATTTATGAGGATCAGATTAAATCTAAAAGCCAGAGGTGGAGAAGCAGCCACAGTGTTGCCCCTTCCGGGTAGACAACACAGTTCTATTCCAGGGTCGAGGATGGTGGCTGTGCTTATGAACAACACAAGAATTAACAATGTGTCCTCCTGGCTTTAGGTCAGCCTGAAAGTGGGCCATAGCTTTACTAAACATCCCTATGAGGTGTGGGGACTCCAGGTCACCAGACTCCTTCAACGGGGGCTCCTTCAGAGGAAAACCTCCATTGTTTTCTTGGTGTCTTTTGATTCAAGGATGATCCTGGAGCTTCCAGCTTTTTGTTGAGCCTGGAAAGTAATATTTACCACGTTGCAACTAGAGGTTTCCATACCCACCTCAAGTCAGGAGTTTCCAAGCCATCCCTTGGCATGAGGCTGAACCCCAGGTTACTATTTTCTGGGCCAACACTGTGGTGCTTCGCATGGCTAAGAAGAGACCAGTCTTGCCCCACACCTCCATGTGTGCACTACACAAATGCTAGTCTGGGCTGCTGGGATGGGGTTGGGGGTCTGCTTCTGTGTAGGAAGAGAGGTAACAAGCTCCACTGTCTTTTGAGTAATTCTCTTTGCAATTGGCCCACTGAATGGCCCACTGGCCTCTCTTTCCAGCCCACAGAGATTTATTTTAGGACAAGTCTCATCTATGCTCCCCACAGGAGACCTTGGACTGATCCACTGTAGATTGTCAGATAATGTCGGAGACACCATGCCAAGAAGAATGTGTTTTAGTAACTAACTCCTGCGATGAAAGACTGGGCTTTTAGATACTATTTTGTCCAATGATTCTTGAAATGAAGGGAATGGCTGTTACTAATCAAGATAATAAGGACTAGGCATTTCTGGGAGTGGCCAGAAGGAAGATGACCCTGTACCAGACTCAAGGGCTGATTTAAGAATAAAATACTTGGCCAGGTGCAGTGGCACACTCCTGTAATTCCAGCACTTTGAGAGGCAGAGGCAGACAGATCTCTGTGAATTTAAGGCCAGCCTGGTCTACAAAGTGAGTCCAGGGCAGCCAAGTCTCCGGAGAAACTCTGTCCTGAAAAAACAAACAAACAGAAAACATGAATACTTGAGGTCAATGAGATGGTTGAGTAGGTAAACGAATGTACTGCCAAGCCTGACGACCCAGAAAGAAAAAACAATGCCTGCAGTTATCCTCTGACCTCCACACGCCTCCACACACATGCACATGCTCACACAAAATACGTGAAACGCAAAAAAATAAAAAAAAGAAAGAAAAAACACAAAACAACCAAGTACTCACAATTGTATTGAAGACCCAGTGAACCACATAGCTAGCTAGTGATGTGGCTAAAAAGGTGATGACGGTGTTGGCATTCCTGCTCAGATGCGAGGGTATCCTGGAACTCAGGAGCCCAGAAATCACACAGTTCCGACAAGGATATCTGGGGGAGAATATCCCTGGCTGAGCTGGAGTGTAACAGCTCCACTTCATATACACATATACGTGTGTGTGTATGTGTATCTGTGTATATAATACATCTATAATAATATGTATATAATCTATTATATATTGCGTATAATACATGTATGTGTATACACACACATGTATACGTATATACACACACGTATACATACACGCACATTCCTTTATTGACCTCAACATGGTCAAGGTCTTCCTTCATTGAGTTAAGGAGCAAACAGTAACAGGGATTCCCACTGTCTCCATTAGAACATGATTCTTCTAGGCTCTTCTCAGTCGAACCTGGACCAGGAAATGACTTCCAAAAAGCTCCATAAGTTGCCCTGGGGCAACTTTTCTAACATTGTACAGCATTCACTTTTAAATCGCTTTGTGTATACTATCTAATGGATAATTAAAATGTGTAAAATTAAACGCTCTGAAACCTCAGCCCTGTCCTCCCATCTCTTAGGGACTCCATTTAGTGACTGAGTCTGTGAAACTGAATTATTTCTCCTAGAATTGAAAGAAAAGAAAGGCAGATGCTAATCTTTTTTAAAGGTTTTAATTTATTTATTTCATGTTTGAGTGCTCCATCTGCATGTACACCTGCATGTCAAAAGAAGGCATCAGATCCCAGTATAGATGGGTGTGAGCCACCATGTGGTTGCTGGGAATTGAACTCAGGACCTGTGGGAAAAGAGAGGGTGCTCTTAACCACTGAGACATCTCCCCAGCTCACTAATCTTAAACAACAACAACAACAAAAAACTCTCTCATAGTGCCTCTGTGGGGAAGCATATCACTAAAACTCTCAGGTGAGATGTCAGCAAAACTAGATAGACACAAGATTCCCTGATTCTAGCTTTATTTCAAAATGAACTTGACTTTCTACCAGAGACCAACTGTTCCCAACTCCCAGAGCCCTTCCTCCTCTTGAGCTAGCAGAGGTCTGTTTGTCCCTGACTCTGTTGAATAAGTTTTATCTACACAGCTAATCCAGGAAGAATCATGGGACAAATGTGGGTGTGAAAGAAAAAAAAGGGGGGAGGGGTCTGTCTGCTTACATTCGCTTTCTCTTAAAAGCTCATAGTCCGGATACAAACTTGATGCCTATTCCGATTCCTTGACATTTTGGCTCCTGAAATTAATGTTGAATCTTGAAACTCAAAACTGAGCTGTGATTTTTGTCTTTATGAATTCCTCCAAGAACCCTGACAGGAAGAGGGGGCAACATGAAAAGACACAATCGCCACACCTCACCTCTGTTTGCCAGTCGCATCCTTCAGTGGCACTGCACGCATTGTCACAGGCTGCTGTGTCAGACACACAGAAACAGGTTTGTGTCTTTCCACAGTATTTATTGAATGACAAGTTCACCAGCTACATCAGCTTCTTGAGCTTGACTCTCAAAATACTCCTGGTTTCATTGGGTATTTGTGGCCACAACGGTCCCCGGTTCTTTGATTATAGTCTTAATTACTAATCTTAACTCTCAGATTATACGTTACCCATTTCACAGTGAGGGACGTTGGTTTAGGAGGTGACCAAGGCAAGGTTAGGGAAGCTACGGGATTCAAAGAGGCCTCGATAGAATGGAGACTAGATAGCTGATACAGAGTGCATGGAGGTGCTTGGATAAGATGGTAACAAAATAAGCCCAAGGCTCAGAGCTGCCTTGCTGTGATTCCAAAGTGAAACTCATAGAAGTTCATCATAGATCTCTTCCATATATCTATCCTGGGTGGGTTGATGGCAGTTTGGTGGCTGCTGCAACATCCCACCGTTAGGTGCTCGCCTTTTCATATGTCCCTTGGGAGGGGTTGTATCATCCACTGGTCTAGTGTGTTTGATGAGAGTTCACAGGCTTGTTTTTCCTTCTGTAGTTTGGGGACACCCATGTGCTCCTGTGTTAAGCTCATTGGTGGTGCTAATGTTTTATGTATATAAGTTATTTATCAGTCTGTACATATGGGTTATTCTGAGCAAACAGTGGCTGTTTACTTTCAAATATAATACTCAGAATCATTCCATCTTAGCATTCCCACTCAAAATGGAACTAACTGTTGGGTCTCCTAAAGCAAGACCTGCAAACTATTCTTCCATATAATAGATAGTAACTGAAGAAGACAGTCTAAGCTTTGTGCATATTACACTATCTTCAATTTTATGCTTATTTTCCTGTGCTATAATGATAAATAAATGTGGGATTTGGAGAACATTCTAATCTCTGTGATTTCCAGGGATGACCTGAGAAGCTGGCGTGAGGAAAGCTCAGACTTCAATGAAAACATTTGATATTTCTGTAGGTATCACTTCATTGTTCAGCTCCTCTAAACTGCCATGTTCACATCCACTGAATGGGTCACAATTACATCCCAATCTTTGTGAGGATAGACACGATGCATTCAGTACCAGAATCGGCAAGAAATGTAGGAAGGAATTCCCTTTCTTTCTGTGTTTTCTCAGTCTCCTGGAAACACTAACCCACTGACTCATCCCCGTAAGACTCAGGAAGTAACTGTTACTGCCACCGAAGTCCTAAGTAAAACAGAAAGCAACTTTATTTACTGCGGCAAGAACACTTTTAACCCGCTAAGGTCCCAGCCCAGACCCGGAGCTGGAACTGTGGAATTGAGGAGACAGAGCAGGCTCCTTTTAAAAAAAAAAAAAAAAAAAAAAAAAAAACCTATGAATCTATGAATCAGATCCTTGAGTACTGGTCTGGTCAGGATGTGTGCCCACTGTCTGTGATGACGGGGCACATGGGAAAGGATGTGTACCAGCTCAAGGCTATATCTTCTATCTTAACTTTATGGGTCAGCACCGGCTTTTCCTGTAACTGGAAAGAATCTAGGGTAGGGGGTTCCCAGAAGAATGGAGCAGCATGAGGATGCTCTGGGCTCCTCAGACAGAGAGAAAGGAGTCACCCCACAGGGACAACCACGTGTCCTTCTCCATGTTTCAGAAACTCACAGACCTCCTGTTCATGGTGTCCTGCTGATTACTTAGTAACCCACACTCATGCAAATACTGTTCCCATCATGCCACTCATCTGCTTGACTCCCAAACACATTAAGACCCAGTTCCAAGGTCACTTCTTTAGACATCCCTCCTCAGTTAGTTACTGCATCTGTTAATTTTCTCATGGCTACTGACAAAAGTAATTTTAGAAAGGAAGAGCTTGTTTGGCTTATAGCGTGGGGGTGCAGTCCATCATGGAGGTAAAATCATGACTGCAGGAGCTTGAGGCAGTTGGCCACATTTTACACGCACAGTCAGGAAGCAAAAAGATGAAGTCTAGCACTCAGCTCTTTCACCTTTTTATTTAGCCCAGGATCGCAGTCTGAGGAACTGTGCTGCCCAAATTTATGCTTGTAGTTTTTCAGCCTTCTCTGAGACAAGAACATTCCATCCTGTATGAGAGCTCCTTTCGCAGGGAGATAAACAACAACAAAAATAGCTTCAAGAACTCCCTGAAACTGACCAGATTCACTAGGCCCCTCCTGGCCAGACAAAGCAGAGCCCAGCTGCCTAGAAGACTCTCAGACAAACCGAGCTGCCAAGGAGAATAAGTTGAGCCACCAGAGAGAGTTTTAGGCCAACTGAGGCACCTGGAAAGGGCACTCTCCACCCTGTTGAGCTTTCAGGCTTTGCAGTGTGCTCCAGGTTTCTAGCTGTCACCCATGCTGGGGTGGGCCTTGGGGATGAAGTTCTCTTTGAATCATTTCTGCTCTTGTAAGTAACCCCTCCCCCATATTCCTGTTAAATAACCTCAATGAAACTCACTGGTTCACCAGATTGGGCTTTGGTGGTGTCCATACTCTGGTCCTTCATGGGTTCTCTATCTGGAGTGAAAACACAGATGGGTGCATTTTATCTCTCCAGGAGAAGTTCTGTCTCACATCAGTCGTCTTCCCACCTCATTTGGCTCAGTCAGCCAAAGGCTGAAATTCCCTCAGAGTTGTGCCCAGGGCTTTATCTCTAGAAGGAGACTCTAGATCCTGTTAGTTGACATTTAGTGTTAACCACCACAGTTGTACATAAGCAGTTTTCATACCCCCCTCCGGCACAGAAGTAGACTCCACCTCTCCCGGGGACTCTGCCTGCCCTGGACCTCAATCCCACATCTTCTCTACCTTGATGAGCTGTAGGCAGCCAAATGTGTGACTTGGCCCTATGGCCCCGTGGGAATCATGGCATTTTAAGATGGTTTTAATATTTGTTGCTGTGGCACTGGGACAAGTATATCTTAAATCTTAAAAACAAACCATTCAGTTTTTAGAAAAATTAATTTCCTGGTAATGTATACCATAAGCATAGTAACAGATGTCCCATGGGTACAGTAACATGAATACTCATTAACTATATATAAATTTAATTATCTTTAATTTGCATTCGAATCCAATAGCTTATTCCTGCACCATCCTTGGCCATTCCTGAGGTCCAGACTCCACTTCAGACATAGCAAGGGACTGGAGACCAAGGCTGAGATGTGGACATCTGTTTAATGCATGTTTTCATGATTTCCTTTCTGAAGGATAATTTCTATATATTCTTTAAATTTTATGTGTCTGAGTGTTTTACCTGCAAGTGTGTCTGTGCACTATGTGCGTGTTCAGTATCTACAAAAGTCAGAAGTGCTCACTGGAGTCCCTGGAAATGGAGTTGTGAACCACCATGTGGGCGCTGGGAACTGAACCCAGCTCCTCTGCAAGAACAGCAAGTACACTTAAAAATCGAGCCATCCGATGGGCGTGGTAGTACGCACCTTTAATCTTAGCACTGGGGAGGCAAAAGTAGGTGGATCTCTGTGGGTTAGAGGTCAGCCTCCTCTACGAAGAAAGTCCAGGACAGACAGGGCTCTGTTACAGAAAAGCCCTGCCTCAGAAAAACCAAACCAAAACAACCAACAACAAACAAACAAACAAAAAAATTGAGTTATCTCTCCAGCCACACTCAGTGATAGTTTAAAAAGTGATGTTGAACTTAAGTAATGAAAATGAGAAAATTATGTACATTTTAAAGTGTTGGCAGAATAAAAATAGCCTTGTCCACACAGATAAAATGTTCTGGAAATTGTTGTTAAATTTTTGGGGATTTCATACATGATTACTATATTTACATCATTTCTATCCTGCCACCCCCTCTTATAATTCCTTCTGTCTCCATCTCTTCCAATCCTTTTCAAATTCTTAACCTCTTCTTTAATTATTGTTTTACACACACACACACACACACACACACACACACACACGTTCACATACACCAACACATACTCACACACTCATTCACTCATCTACACTCACACACCAAATTTACCCTGCTGTGTCCATTTTTTAGTAAAACTTGTGTGTGTGTTTGTGTGTGTATGTGTGTGTGTGTGTGTTAGGGGTGATCACATGGGCTTGGATAATCTATCAGGAAGCTCATCCCTGGAGAAGACTCTCATCTTCTCCCATATTCATCTAGGGATGGGGTCTTGTGATATTTTCCCTCATTCAATCCTTATATAACAAAGTAAATGGCAATCTAAAGTGGCCAGTATTTTTTTTTCTTTTTTTTCCTCTTTTTACTTTTTTAAATTATATTAATTACAGTTTATTCACTTTGTATCCCAGCTGTAGCTCCTTTCCCCATCCCCTCCCAATCCCACCCTCCCTCCCTCATCTCCTCCCATGCCTCTTCCCCAGTCCACTGATAGGGGAGGTCTTCCTTCCCTTCCATCTGACCATAGTCTATCAGGTCTCATCAGGACTGGCTTCTTTGTCTTCCTCTGTGGACTGGCAAGGCTGATCCCCCCTCAGGTGGAGGTGATCCAAGAGCCAGCCCATGAGTTCATGTCAGAGATGGTCCCTGGTCCTATTATTGGGGAACCCTCTTGGATACTGAGCTGCCTTGGGCTACTTCTGTGCTCTCCCTGATGGTGTACTTATTCTGAGAGCTACTGGTATCTTAAATGATCTCAGTGCCATAAAGTAAGCATGCACATTGCATTTAAAACATGTAGTGAATGTTGCCACTGGGGAAACAGTGGCTTAACCAGAGCAGCTGAGCTAATAAAACATTAGTATGTTTTATTACCACTAATAAAACAAAGTATGTAATGAGGACTACATAGTCTGGTAAAATGAACACCTTTCATTACAAGGACCCCTGGATCAACTGCTATTCAGCCTGAAAGGATGGCTGTAGTGTGTCTTCACGGAGGAAAGAGTTGAATTTGAGACAGATTGAGAGACTTTCCCCAAATCCCATCAGTAAGTCATGGAGAGCTTTGAGCACAGCTGTGTCCTCCCTCTGTCTCTCTGCTACACTAGCTGGCCTTCCCACTCAAATCCATGAACTTGAACTGGGCAGAGAAGTTATTTGTAGTGAACGAAAGCTAACACACTCCTTGACTATCTCCAGATTCTTCCTGGTAAAGAACACAAAGGCTCTATCGTCTCATGTGAGCTTCTGATCTGAGATGGAAGACTGGAAGTTGCCTCTCTCCTTCCTATAAGCAAACCTGCCAGCCAGAGTCTTAGTGGAGCCACACAATTATTTAGACCACCACAGAACCTAAGAGCATGACAAGAAAGTAGTCTTACATATACCTACTTCAAAGATGCCCACTCTATCTGTGTGTGTGCACACACGTGCAAGAGCTTGAGCATGCATGGGTATTTGTGTGTGTGTGTGTGAGAGAGAGAGAGAGAGAGAGAGAGAGCGCACACCTCTACCAACCACTGCTTCCTGCATGGCTGAAATCAGAATCAAGAAGACTGAAATGCATGGGAAGACTTGGTAGGAAATAATTGCTCCCTAGAACTTGTTTGGCAATGGAACCTGTTTCTGCATTCTTCTCCTTGGTGAGTTTACCACATCATTGATGAAGTCAGGGCAGGAACCCCAAGGGAGCACTGCTTGCTTTTCCAGGATGTACCACCTCTGACCAGAGAACTTCCTCACAGCCAAGGAAGTACAGCAGAAGCTGGGAGGAGTGCTTCTTGCTACCTTGTTGTCATGGCTTGTTCAGCCTGATTTCTTATAGAACCCACGATGACCATCCCAGGGATGGAACCATCCTGAATGGGCTGGGCCCTCCCGAATTAATCACTAATTTAAAAAATATCCGACAGCTGTATCTTAGGAAGCCATTTTTTTTCCTATTGATTCTCCCTCCTTTCCAGTGACTCTAGCTTGTGTCATGTTGAACTAACCAGCACACTCATGCTTAGCTTGACTTCTTACAGAGCCCAAGCCTACCTACCTAGGGAACAGCACCATCCACAGTGGGCTAGATCTTTCTTCATCAGTTAACAATCAAGACAGACCCATAGTCATGCTCACAAGCCTGTTTGGAAGGGAGCAAGCAGTCTTTTGAAACTCCCTTTTCAGGTGACTCAAAGCTGAGTCAATTAAATATTTAACGCTAATTATTCCATCCATATTCAACATTTTTAATACTAATAAGGTTTCCAAGATCTCCTTTTTGAGATTCTCAGACTGAAGCTTATGAGCTTAAACTATGTAAGACAGACAACAGATCCTAGATCTGCTATTACACACACACACACACACACACACACACACACACACACACAAGCAGATAAAGACAGACAGACAGAGAACTTAAAAGAAAAATGTAGAATGCACATCTTATGGAATGACCCTTGTGAGTGAGCATAGATCTTATTTGGCCAAGTTATAAAATCTGTCAATGGGTCGGTGATACATGTGTAAATGGCTATGTCTTCCCCCTTCCAACACCACTGTAAATAGATTCCCTCAGGAAGGCATCATTTTGCAGACACTCTAGTGGATGCAGGGCTTATTGCATTGATATTCCTTTAGTCTGTGATTAATACACTGAGCTACACATGTAAAGGAAATCATCCCATTAACACCATGTTTCATGAACTTGCTCAAAGGGATTAAGTCCTCTTTCATTGAAGAAAAAAGTTGTTGGGTTCTGAAACACTGGCCTGGTTCCTAAATATTCTTTATTATCTAGCTCTTCAGAAGAGAAGTGTTCCCTCTGATTCAGGAACCATCAGGGTACTTTTGATGTGTAGCCTGCCCTCCCATACTGGCTCATGAGGAGACCCATGAGGGTGGGTAAGTAATAGGGAAACACAAAAGAACTTTTATGTGTGATACTAGGTAGCTGAGCTCTACAAACACCTGTCCAGCTCCCAAATCTTGTAACCGTGAAGCATCTGTGTCTGTCCAGGGTATACCACTTCCTGGCCTGAATCCCACCTCTATGAGAACCAAAAGATGCTTTGTACAGTCCTCTCTCTCATCTCCTTTATTTGACAGGCATTGAACAAGTATGATTTCAGCTTTCCACTGGTCCTCAGTCCCCGTCCTGGGTCTAGGAGCAACTCTGTGAGCAGTCAGACTCACTAGGCAATCTGCAACCTTTGTACTCCATGCTGCTCTGGGAATGGAAATAGCAGAGCCCATCAGCCAAATATCTTTAGAGCCAGAAGGTTCATATCACAAAGAGTTTTCCAAGTCCCGATTGCATTTAGACTGAGGCACATTAGCAAACTGGATTTCGAGGTCTGACTCAAGAATTTTGATGATCTACTACAGCTTGTCATAAAGAGCCTTTTAGCCTTTACTATAATTTAGGGCAAGAACCCCTGAATTGGAGCCTTAAGTCCAAAATCGCTGTGCAGAGGAAGTGCCCTTCAATCATTTCAGAAAATGTCTTGATTGCTAGAAATACCATCTTACTCATTCCATGTGTTTCTTCATCTCAGTTTGCTTGGCGCCATAAGCCTACCTAATTATACCACGGGGCATCTGTAGATATATTTCTAACATGGGAAAAAAATGTCAATAAATCTAAGCAGTCGGCTGGAGATACCATCATAGCTTCAGGATTCTTTTTTCCAGTCTTAAAAAACAAGTTAATAATATTTAAACTGTTTAAATGACCCTTTTCCTGTTTCCAAGCAGAGATTCAGAAATTTATTTGTACATAATACTCAAGTCCTATGGAATCATGCCTGCCCTAGCCTGGCATCTTGAAGCTCTCAGCTCAGATGGAAACTGATACCTTTAAGGTCATAAAAAGCTCTGCAAGAAGAGACCAGCACCAGCATATCCAGGATCCCTAATGACATCTTTCCAGAAGGTAAGGCATTGGTCAAAGCAGGCATCGGAAGTGTGTGGCAGGGGAGAGCCTGGGTCAGAGTTACAAGAGCCTTCTGGTGAATGTTTTATACATTTCTCACATGCTTTTGGCTTTGTGGAAACACATCCCTCCTCTTTACATGCACATCTGTTTCCCATGATAGAACATAAACAGATTTGAAGAGTATGCAGCAGCCCATGTCTGTTTTTCTATGCAGAGAGGAATTGAATAATACTGCAGTCACATGAACCAATGGTGCTGAAGAGGGTAACCTAGTCTGTGGTAAAAAGTACCCACACTGGTGCTTCCTATGAGCCTATAAGGAAGGATGTATAAAATGAGCGTTTTTCCTTGATGTGAGGCACTCAGAGTAATGCTGACATGCTGTCACATTTAGCCAGGAACAAAGACACAGAAGGGAAATGCAGTAGAACGATAGTGCTAAAATCAAGTTCTTTATTTAGTTTCTATTCTCTCACACACACCTGATGCACACAGGTGCGCACATCCGTGAGCGTTGTATGTGCTATGATGTGAACAGATGGCTGAGGAGGGAAATGGTTAGCTTGAGCCAAGAGGATTCCGACAGATTGTGGGGTCTACATGGAAACTCTTCAGAGTGGGTGAGTGTTGTGTGACTTGTCACTCCAGACAGGACATTGGTGATAGACTCAAGAAATAACTCCACCCAGCCCTATCTTATTGAAACAGATAGTTTAGTTTATTATGGTTACCTATAAATGTGTAGATCAGGGGTTACTAACAGAAACATGGTTGATTCAAAAGCAACTACATCACCAAAAGCCCATCCCAGCATAGAAGATAAATAACTATGAAAGCTCTGTCACTGAGATCCCTACACAATTTGTATTTATCTTGGTTGATCTGGCCCAGAGGCAGAAAGTGAGGGGGTGGAATCTACACTCTGTGAAAATAGTTATTGCTTATGTAACCTTAAGGAGGGGCCTTGTGAATCTTGGAATTTTCAGGGGCCTCCTGAGCCTTGCTGTTGTGTTTACTTTCTGATTCTCATGGCATTTTGTCCTCCCTTCAGGAGAGTAGATTTTTTTCTAGGAGAAAATAGCTTCAGGGCAGTGAGGAGTGTGATCTGGCTGGATAGAGACAACTCTTGGACCACAGACTTTCTAAAAGGTAGGATAAGTAGAGATGTCTGAATGGTGCTCTTCAGTTAACAGATGGAGCTTGACCTGGAAGGACTGGTGGGAAGATAGGGGAGATACTCATATAGGACCATAAGAGAACTGTAGATGGAGATTCATGTATTCTGGGAAAACCTTGCAATTGCTGCAAATATTCATTACCAAGATGGCATGCTGCTGTAGGCTGTGTCTTGTTCTTTCTTGGCCACAGACATCCTTAGAAGAGAAGGTGACTAGGGGTCAAAGGAACCATGAGTATGCAGCTGGGCTACCTCTGAGAACACAGAGAAGGTCTCTTTTCAATATACCAGTTTGTGTGCGGGGCTCATGTATTGTGCATTTATATATATATATATATATATATATATATATATATATATATATATAT
>NW_026585644.1:18093841-18106355 GCF_907164565.1 Psammomys obesus
TATATATATATATATATATATATATATATATATATATATATATATATGTGTGTGTGTGTGTGTGTGTGTGTGTGTGTGTGTGTGTGTGTATTTATGTGGTATGTGGATGTGTGTATAGTGCTTTTGTGTATAGGGTACATGTGTGGTATGCATGTCTGTGTGTGCATGGGTGCTATTTGTATGGTATATGCCCGTATACATATCTGTGCACATGTATAAGAAGGCCGCAGAAGGATCTGGGGTAGCCTTCTCTATTACTTTCTGCAACATTCCTTTAAAATAGGGTTTCTCACTGAACCTAGAGGTAGCTGGCAGACAGCATTCCTCCTGTTTCCATGGCCCCACAGCACTGGGATTATAGGTATATTTGGCTATGCTCAGCTTTTACATGGGGATTTAGATCAAAGTCCTCATGCTTGCACAAAAGAATTCTTACCTATGGAGCCATCTCTCCAGCCCAAAAGAGGGCAACTCTTAATGATGTTGGAACTCCAGCAGCAAAGAGGTGGTCACTTCTTGTTTCTGGTAGATGATTTTGACTCCATCTGGCAGTCTCTCACTGAAGTGTTTCTTTCTAAGTTTTTTTCTCATATAGTACTGTGACTTTTGGAATCCAAGAAGGGTTGTAGAGACATGATAGGTATAGAGGAGTGTTGGCCCTTGCCTAGATGTTAACAGAGTGGTGATGGGTCTTCCTGCCTCTGTCTGTTTATTGTATGATTTGGGAAAATGCTCATTAGATCTCTGTGCATTTAAACCAGCTCTAGGCATCGAGAGCTGAGTGTCATGTTGACTTCTGATGTGAAAGTTTGCAAAGTTAGAGTCTCCATAATAGCCTCTCTCACCCCCCAGCATCTTGCATTTATTCCAGAAAGGAAACATGATGAAAAGTAGAGCAAACACAGCTCAGTATCCCACTTGCTATATACGCCTCAAATGACAAGGAGAGAGGAGAGGCTCTTGATGGCATGTACCACTTCCATGCCTTCATGATGATAATGTGACCATGACTGTGTGTATAAAACACATCAGGGAACCAGTTTTGCATATAGACTAAAATATTCTTCATGACAATTCTCTCTTCCAGTGGGGATCGATGTGAACTGTGATGCATTACACAAATTTCTTATCTGTGGAATAGGCCCATGCCTGAGAGTTTCTAGCTGTTTGCCAGTCTCTGCCAAACTCAGGAACATATCTTCAGTGCCTCTACCAGTAAAATAAGACCTCAGCTATTTCCTGTAACCCTGTGTTTGACCTTGTGATTTCACTGACCTGCGTTTGACTGTAACTTAAATTACAAGGCACTGAGGCTAGAGAGATGCTCAGTGACTAAGCGCACCTATTGCTCTTCCAGATGATCCATGTTATGGGCCTTACAACCTCCTGTTATTCCAGTTCCAGGGGCATCTGATTCCTGACTTTTGTAGGTACCTGAACTCATGTGCATAAACCTCCCCCCTACACACAATACAAGTAATAAAAAACAATAAAGATAAATATTAAAGTAATACAGGGTACTGAGGAAATTCATACTTATACTACCTTCATTATATTATACAGTCATAATTGCTCTATTAGTTTTTGTTTTTGGTCTCCTACTGGGCCACTTCATTAGCTAAATTGTATCATAGGTAAACAGGGATGGAGTAAACAGTACACGTGAGGTTCAGCCCTAGCTGAAAGTTTAGACTTCTAATGGGTGTTGATGTATGTCTCAGTTATTAAGGGACACCTCGCCATGGGGCACCACTCACCCCAGTGAGAAGATCAGGAAGACTCAGGGACATTTGGGGCTCATCTTTCCTCACCTCTGTAACTGTCCATGGTCTGGGTACCTGTGAAGTAAAACAAGATGAACAGCCTTTAAGAACTTCAGTGACTACTGAAAGCACAAAATTAATAGCACAAAAAGGTATAATTAAGAACTTACATATTGCTCTTCTCAAATTAAAATTTTAAACAGATGGAATTAAAATTTAATAAAAGACTATTTCTTGTATAGGGAGTTGTAGAGTCTCTTCTGAAGAGTTCTGTTTGATATAACAACAAAAGTAAAGAAACAAAATTGATGTGTGCCAATAGAATAGGCTGTTTAAAGGTCCTGGGGCAGGAAGCTACAGGATAGCTGGTGCTCAGTGAATAAGTGTGACCATATGAGCATGTGCATAAGGGTAGGGGTAGTGACAGGAATAAGCCTGAGAATACCCAAATCATAGCGGTGGGCATGACTTAGGTTTCTTTTCCCGTCTCAAAGATATCAGATCATAGTCTCTGCAGAAACCACTCAACCAGGCCATCGAGGGACACACACCATGTCAAGCCATGGATGTTTCTCAGTGGATGGATAGACGGGTGATGGATGAATGGGTAGATTGGTGGGTGGATGGATTGATGTGTAGATGGATGAATGAGTTCTGGGAAATAGATAGTGTTCTGTGGAAACAAACTTTTGAATTTCACATGTCAAAAAATTCTTCTTTCGATCTTTTTTAACTATGGGAAATTATAAGGAATCATGCTTAGCTCAGAGGCTGTCTTTGCCATTTACTCCAATGTGCTAAACACATAGCTAGGGGAAATTGTGGCAGAAAAAAAATCTCAATACTAGCCTCTAATGGACCATTGCCTGAGCTCTTATCTAATCAAGAATTAACCCATTAAGGAAAGAATTAACCCTGAGTGATTGCATATAAAATGGACTGGCATATAGAATCCTTAAAAATTTGAAGGCTCATTTGGAGCCACCGCTCCAGCCAACCTAAGTCTAGCAATAAGTGAACAGAAAACACTAGACCCCTGCTAGTCAAATTATCCACACCCAAACTGTGTCAAGCCATACCCCACCCAAATTGGAGTTTAGACACTCATACCTAGTTTTGCTTTAGCAAAGAGTATATAGAACATGGAAATGAGTCCATGTGCTGTTTTTTTTCTTTTTTTTTTAATTTTTCTATTAATTACACTTTTATTCATTTTGTATCCCCCCATAAGCCCCTCCCTCCTCCCCTCCCGATCCTACCCTCCCTCCCCTTTCTGCATGCATGCCACTCCCCAAGTCCACTGATAGGGGAGGTTCTCCTCTTCTTTCTGATCTTAGTCTATCAGTTCTCATCAAAAGTGGCTGCATTGTCCTCTACTGTGGCCTGATAAGGCTGCTCCCCACTCAGGGGGAAGTGATCAATGAGCAGGCCAATCAGATTATGTCAGAGGCAGTCCCTCTTCCCATTACTATGGAACCCACTTGGACACTGAACTGCCATGGGCTACACCTGTGCAGGGGTTCCAGGTCATCTCCACGAATAGTCCTTGGTTGGAGTATGAGTCTCTGGGACGTTCCCTGTGTTCAAATTATCTTGTTCTGTTGCTCTCCTTGTGGAGTTCCCATCCCCTCCAGCTCTTACTATTTCCCACTTCTTACATAGAATTCCATTCACTTTGCCCATCAGTTGGCCATCAGGCTCAGCTTCTGCTTTGACAGCCTATACTGCAGAAGCTTTCAGAGGCCCTCTGTGGCAGGTTTCAAGGTTGTTTCCTGTTTTCTTCTGGCTTTCAGAGGCCCTCTGTAGCAGGTTCCGAGGTTGTTTCCTATTTTCTTTTTCTTCTGATGTCCATCCTCTTTGCCTTTCAGGATGGGGATTGAACATTTTAGTTAGGGTCCTCTCTTTTGCTTAGTTTGTTTAGATGTACAGATTTTAGTGGGTTTATTCTACATTGTATGTTTATATGAGTGAGTATATACCATGCGTGTCTTTTTGCTTCTGGGACAACTCACTCAGGATGATCCTTTCCAGGTCCCACCATTTACCTGCAAATTTCATGATTTCCTTATTTTTCATTGCTGAGTAATACTCCATTGTATAGATGTACCACAGTTTCTGCATCCATTCTTCAGTTGAGGGGCATCTGGGTTGTTTCCAGGTTCTGGCTATTACAAATAAAGCTGCTACAAACATGGTTGAGCAAATGTCCTTTTTGTGTACTTGAGCCTCTTTTGGGTATATGCCTAGGAGTGGTATGGCTGGATCTTGAGGAAGCGCTATTCCTAGTTGTCTGAGAAAGCGCCAGATTGATTTCCAGAGTGGTTGTACCAGTTTACATTCCCACCAGCAGTGGAGAAGGGTTCCCCTTTCTCCACAACCTCTCCAGCATGTGTTGTCCCTTGAGTTTTTCATCTTGGCCATTCTGATGGGTGTAAGGTGAAATCTCAGGGTTGTTTTGATTTGCATTTCCCTAATGGCTAATGAGGTTGAGCATTTCTTTAAGTGCTTCTCTGCCATTCGATATTCCTCTACAGAGAATTCTCTCTTTAGCTCTGTTCCCCATTTTTTAAGTGGATTACTTGGTTTATTGCTTTTCAGCTTGTTTAGTTCTTTATATATATTGGATATGAGTCCTCTGTCAGATAAAGGGTTGGTGATGATTCTTTCCCAATCTGTAGGCAGTCGCTTTGTTTTGATGACGGTGTCCTTTGCTTTACAGAAGCTTTTCAGTTTCATGAGGTCCCATTTATTGATTGTTGCTCTTAGAGCCTGTGCTGTTGGTGTTCTGTCCATGTGCTGTTTTTTGTTAAGAAAAAGCCAACTTTAAGCAAGAATAGTAAAGATGAGATCTGGATGACCTGCAAGATTGTTACTAAAATAAAGGGAGGAAGCTGTCTTGTGTTGGGGTTTATGCATATTGTTGTCTGACTCAATCACAGTGTCTATTGTTCTAGGCTGATGCCTGATCTTTCAAAGTCATAAATTAAACTGCTTCACTTTCACTTCTTAGAGTCTTCAGGGTTCTTACTATGAAGAGAGGATTACTGTTTCTCAATGGATGGATGGGTGGATGGATGGAAGGATGGATGGATGGATCAATGGATAGATGGGTGAATGCATGCCCACATGGGTAGATAAGTAGTTGTGTGGATGGATGGGGAGATGGATGGATGAGTAGCTGGGGGGACAGTGGATGATAGGTGGATGGCTGGATATATGTGCAGATGGATACGTGGGGATGGGTAGATGGGTGTGCAGATGGATGGATGGGTTGATGGATGGATTTACAGATGAATGAGTTTCGAGACAGCGGCTTCTTCTGAGTACTGGGGTTTTATTATATGTATCCACCTAGGAATGAATGTTCTTGTGTGTATCTCTTCCAGATGTTCTAGTGCAAAGTTGCAAATTGCATAGCTAATTAGGAACATTTGGGGACTTGAGAAAGCAGAGACTAACCTGGGTGTCATTAAGTAGATTGGTGATATGTAAGAGGATCCAAAAGCAAAACTGAACTTGAGCTTTGGATGTGAGCTGAGAGAGATGCTCTTGAAATCTGGCACCCCAAACACACACACACACACACACACACACACACACAGTCCATCCAGCAAGCCAACATATGCAAGAGTTAAAATTTTATACTTCCAGTGAGAATCTTGTCATGGGTAAATAAGCCTAATGGTTCCAACAAAAAAGGAAAGAAAAGAAACCATTACTCTTAGCCTCTCATTTCCCCCACCAAGGGGAAAATAAGAGCCTTGATACATAAAAGCACTTATCAAAGGGCAACATATTACTTCTTCACCAGCTGGGATCCAAGAGATGGGGTGACAAATTCCTGTGGGAAATTTTTAAAATAAGAAATCCATCATTTGTGAGCCGAGTTCAGAGTCTCCCTGTCTACCCAGGCTCCGAAGGCAGAGCCTCAAGAAAGTGCTGGAGAAAGAGCTGAGGTTTTCCCCTAACTAGAGCCACCAGGAAGTTCCTCTCTAAAATATGCTAATTGTCCCTTAGCATTTGTAAACAAGAGGTTTCCTTCCACACTGCAGCTTAGTAGACTTCCCTGATTCTCCTTGAAAGAAACTAGCCCTCCCAGAGTGTCTGGCATCAAGGCAAAGGATGTTGCTCTCCCTGGAGACCCACTCTCAATTCTGTCGGATATTGATCAGGGGACTTTTTGGTCCCCCCAAATCTCCTCTGAGGCGGAAGCAGTCTCCTACTTTCCAGTCCAGTTCAGGAAGCACTCTTAGCCTTTCAATGCTGGTTTATTACACTGTGCCTGACTCCAGGCTAAGGACTTCCAGAGTGAACTCTTTTATTGTCACTATTTATTTATTTATTTATTTATTTATTTATTTATTTATTCATTCATTCATTCATTCACTTTACTAAGTAAATTTAGTACACTATTTAGTTTGGTGATACTGAAGAGGATCTGAAAGCAAAGCTGTACTTGAACACACACACATCCACGCCATGACACATTTAGAGATCTGAGGACAACTATTGGCAGCCGATTATCTTCTTCCACAGTGTAGGTCCCAGATTTAAACCCAGCCTGTCCTGTTTGGCAGTAGGTACCTTTACCCATTCTCATTGGTCCAAAATGAACTCTAGATTGAGGCAACAGCGCTTAAAAAGCCACTTGGCATCATCTTTTCTTACATCCCTAACTTAACTGCGTATTGGAAAGCGAAATCAGAGCTACTCCCCTGGGCCTTATCCCTACTAAGTGCTCAAAAGTTGCAAGCTGAGAGTTTAACAGTTTGGTGAGAACCTGCTTCCCACGAGCAGATGACAATGTGTGTGAAAGATGCAGGAGATTGTGTAAGGGGTCTCTTTAAGTTGTGAAGATAGCAAAGAGCGTAGCTGATATGACACCTTCTGGTACACTGAGCAGTTTCTTCTTCAAACTCTGCCAGCCAAAGAATGGAATTGTGCATCGCTGTTGACTTTGTAAATTTTTTATGTAGTCCGCGTACCGTGAATCTCCCATCAGGGACTCCCATTCATTTTTTCTGTGATCACTGCTGACCCAGCGTTTGGCCAGGGGGACACTACTAACTTCTATACTTTCACATGAGGACAGTTAGGGCAACCTGGTCTTCTGGGGCTCTGCCTTGAAAAACAGCATCATCTTAATCAACCTCTCTCAGGAAGCTTTTTGTCCCCTCTGCTTCAAAAGACAGGATAGCTCTGTTATTTATTTGCCATCTTTGTTCTTTACTGACATAGTTCAAATCAAATCATACTCCAACCACAGAAGAATGGCCCAATCTTTTTTTAAAAGAAATTTTCCAAAATAAGTCAATGTTTTGGGCTTGGGTTGGGTTCAGTTCAAGAAGTTTCTGCCTCTAAGGAAGTACTTTTCTTTGTTCATTTGGTTTGTGAATGCTAGAAAACATTCAGAAAGAGCCAGTACTTAATACCCACTGTCTTCACTCAAAGATGCCGCTGACAACCAAAATTTAGAAAGCAATCACATTAAAAGGTATTATCTGATGGACGCTGAATAACTTATTAAGTGTCAGGCACCAGGTTACATATGAAATGAAAACTTTAATCCTAATGTTCATGGATGTAGGAGCTCAGACTCCAGGAAATTTTGTCACGTCTAAAATATCACCCCACAAGAACCAAAAGTCAATTAAAAACAAATCTCTGCTTTAAAATCTATAGCCTTTCAAGCCTCTATTTAAAAGTCCTTACAACTCTTTACGAATCAGTTAAGTTGCAAGGCAAAAATGCAACACACAAAAATCAAATGTACTTCCCCTACGTTAAACATAAACTACCAGAGACAAGGAATCAAGAAAGCAATCCACTTACAATTATGGAAAAGAAACAAAATATGTAGGAATAAATGTAGCCAAGGAGTTGAAAGCCAAGTATATGCTGGAAACTTTAACACTGGCCAAAGAGCCTGATGAGAACAAAGAGTGGGAAGGTGGTCTCTGCTCACATATCTGAAAAGCCTACATTTTGACAACATTCATATTATCCACAGCGATCTACAGACTCAACACCTATCACAATCCCAGTGACAGCCAAGATGACGGTCCATGTCCATATGTCCTAACACTTGAGAAGCCCTGGAGGTAAAAAACAAGTATGAGAGGCTAGCCTAGGCTATCTAGCAAGTTCAAGTCCAGCCTATACTACATAATGAAACACAAAACCAAAAATAGTTTTGTTTTTTTTTTAAATATAGGGCTGGGGAGATGACTCAGTTGGGAAAGTACTTGCTATACAAGCATAAGGACCTGACATGAAGTCTCAGAACCCACCAAGACTTCTGAGCACAACAGCATATGTCTGTGATCACAGTTTTGGGGAGGTAGAGACCAGGGGTTCTTGGAACTTGCTATCCAGGTGATCTAGTCCAGTGGTTCTCAACCTTCCTAATTCTGTCACCCCTTCAGATAGTTCCTTATGTTGTGGTGACCCCCAACCATAAAGTTATTTTAATTTTGCTACTGTTAAGAATCATAAAGAAACATCTGTGTTTTCCAATCATAGGTGACCCTTATGAATGGGTCATTTGACTCCCAAAAGGGGTCACAACCCACAAGTTGAGAAAAACTGATCTAGCCTAACCATTGAGCTTTAGGTTCAGTGAGAGAGCCTGACTCAAAAGATAAGGTGGAAAGTGGGAGAAAGAAACATGACCCTGACCTATAGCCTCCACATGAACATACACACACAAGTATTTGGACCTACACACATACATTCAAACACACATGTATACAAACACAAAACAGATATACATCTATATACATATATACATATATATATCTGTGTATATTTGTGTTTGTATGTATATATATATATATATAATAAATTAATAGATACACTTAGGTGACAGTATTCACAGAAATAGAAAAGTGTTCTGAAATTCATACAGACTGATAAAAGACTCCCAAATAGCTGAAGCATCCTTGAAGAAGAGAAAGCACAAGGGTAAAGGTCATACTTCTGGTTTTACATCATGTCACTGTCTGTGGCAATCCAAACAGTGTATTGCTGATATAAACACAGATACACAGAACAGACTGGAAGTCTAGAAAGAAACCCGCATGCAAGAGACCAACGAACTAAAACAAGGATACCAATGAGTAGAACGCACAATATTTATCTTCAATAAATAGGACTGAAGCTGGGTAGCCTCATGCAGGAGAATGAACCTGGATCCTTACCCTGTAAGTGGCACAAAGGTCTACTCAACATGGATCCAACACTTAAATGTGAATTCAAAACCTATAAAACTCCTATTTGCCAATTATGTCTCATTGTAGTTTGCATCAGGAATGTTCTCCATGTGTTAAGAGCTTTCCCCTGCCAGTCAGTACTATTGGGAGGAGCCTGTAGGGGGTGGGGCCTGTCAGGAGAACTTCAGGCCTTTAGGGGTTTCTTAGTTAGTACTTCTATGAGTGTGATGAACACATCATATTTTTATGGTCTGTGATAAAACTATCCAAAGGCAATTTGGGAAGGAAAGGGTTTACTCATTTTATAGATTGTGGTCCATTTTATAGATTGTGTCAGCTTGTCGGACGTAGTCAGGGCTGGAACTCAAACAGGGCAGGAACCTGGAGGCAGGAGCTAATGCAAAGGCCACAGAGGAGCACGACTTACAGGCTTGTTCCTCATGGCTTGCTCAGCCTGCTTTCTTATAACATCCAGGACCACCAGCCCAGGGATGGCACCGCCCACACTGAGCTGATGCCTCCCACGTGGATAATCAACCAAGAAAATGCACCACAGGCTGATCTGGTGGGAGCATTTTCTCAATTGAAGTTCCTTCATCCAATATAACTCTGGCTTATGTCACTTTGACGTAAAAACTTACCAACACAGGGCTGTGTCCTTAAAGGGGCATGTGGGACTCTGTCTTTGTCTTCTTACTCCTTTGGCCAGGCAGTGGGCAACTGGTTCCACAACACCATTTTGCTGTGATGTGCTGCCTCAGCATAAGTCCAATGCTATGGAATAACTTGTCTTGTAAGTTGACTATCTCCGGGATTTACTATAGAAAAGGAAAGCTGATCAGTGTGTGCTTCAATAATCAGGCTGGAAAAAATAATTCCTTTTCACTTAATTCTTTCATTTTCCCCTCTTGCACCCAGGTGTTAACACACATTTAAAGAAAAAATAATAATCTGTGTCCTACCCAATAAGTATCTCCAAGGCAGTCCCAGAGACATGGGAAAGTTGTCAAATTCACTCTCAGGAGGGCTGTTTCTTTTCCCAGTAAAGTTTTATCTACACTGTTGCCTACCTTCAATGCTTGTCAGTTCATGAAGCATTTTAGTGAACCCTCAGTCTTTTATATCAGAATATTCATTTAGTAATCAATTGTTCAATGATTACTTTAAGGGAATGACCTCAATTTTAAATCAACTTTCCTTCTGCAAAGTCAGTACAGAGGTGTGTCTGAGCTTCATTTCTGTTGCTTTGACAAAACATCCTGACAGAAAGAAACTTAGCAGAAATAGTTAGTGGCTGACAGTCCTAGGTTACAAGAAACCAAACGTAAAGCGTCATACCCACGATCAAGAGCAGAGAGCACTTGCTCTCTGTGAGCACTTGCTCTCCGTGAGCACTTGCTCTCCGTGAGATTTCTCCACTCTTATATTCCTCAGGATTCAGTGTAGGGAATGCCGCCACCCACAGAAGGCTGAGTTTTCCTGCATCAATTAACAATCAAGACAGTCCCACTCCTAGACATACTCAACATAGGCCAACATGATCTAAATAGTTCTTAGTAATATAATATTCTCTTCCCAATTATGTCTGTGTTGTCAGGCTGACAGTGGAAACTGCATTTTGCAGAAGCAGCAAGAAAGTCACTGTGGGAATAAGACAAGGAGAGAAAGGATGGTGGAGCTAACTCAAGCATGACCACTCCCTTCCCCTCTTGACACTTGGCATAGTCAGTCTCATGTGTCCTCTAATTCCATGCTCATTCCAGAGGCTATATAAAAATGATTTTCTACCACTATGATGAAATATCTAACACAGGCTGTTTGTGAAGAGACCCAAGACCTAAAGCTCCATTCACTAGGCCTCATCTTTCCATTTCCTTTTTTCTTCTTCTTCTTTTCGTCTTCTCTTCCCCCTTCCTCATCCTGCCTTTCCTTTCTTCTTTCCTCCAGTCTTCCTGCCCCTCCATCCATTCTGTCTTTCCATTCTTCCATGTCATCCATTCTGTCCTTTCTTCCTTTTTCACTCTCTCCATCTATCTCTTTCTTCCTCAATTTCTTCTTTTGCCTCCTTCCTTTCTTCTCCTTTACATCTCTTCTTTTCCTTCTTTCTCCTTTCTTCTTTCACTACTCTTAAATTGCCATTCTCCTTCCATTTTTCTCCCTCCTCCCCTTCTTCTTTTCATCCCTCCTTCCCTCCTTTCTTTCTAATATGGGTTTCATCTCTCTTCCTCCATCATAGACTACTCTTTCTGTCAACCTGACACCTCCCATCCTGTACCCTGACTCTGTGGGCGTCTGTGGTGCTCAATGCCACCTTTTCCAAGAAGCCTTCTTTAGACAAGCCAGGAACTTGTGCTTCTACTGTGATAGGTATCACACACCTGGTTTCATGTCTTCCCTGATGAACCACAAGCTCCATAAGACATGGCTCTGTGTCGCTCCATGGTGTGGTCCCAGGACTTAAAACAGGAGCAAATATACAAAGTGTCAATTAAGTGTCTCCTGTGTGACGAATGTCATTAAAATATGGCATAAAATGTTAATATATATTATATAATAATATATAATAATGCCAGCACAAATGTGATCTGTTATCTAAGATGAACGTAGAATGCTAGCAACCTTTAGATATCTTAGTCATAACAAGAACCCAAGAGTCTCTCTTTAGACTCCTCATGTGACCCTCTAGTAAATATGGGTTAGAGACCCCAGCCTCATATCCAGGATGAGTCACACTGGGGGCATATCTGAGCCAAGTGACCTTGGTCAAAAAAAACAAACTCCTAGAGTCTCAGTTTCTCTTATCTTTGAAATGAGAGGAATAACATACCCATATACTGGTCAAGGAAAGGAGGCCCTCTAAAGAGAGTGCGTTAAAAAGCTTCAACTAATTGAGAACTAATGCCTAGTTCTCAATTAGTGAAAGAGATGGGGGTGGAAGAAGGAATAGGGTTGTAACAATAATGGCCAACAATTTCTTAACACTTGGTACAGGCCAAGCACTACTGAAGGTCCAACTGATTCCTCCAACCAACTCAAGCAAATGAGCTGCCTCCCGGGTCCTACCAGTGCATAGAAAGAAAACCAATAAGAAAGATAATATTCCCATGTAACACCACTCATGAGTACCTACTACAATATACCCAGCAGGACGCCCACAGAGTCAAGGAGCAGGCTCCCTGCTGTGCCTCCATGTTGAATGTTGAACAGTAGAGATGGCCATTAGGGCCTTTATGTCCCTGGGCTACCATAACAAACTAACACACAACAGGAGGCTCAAGACAACAGAGACTGATCCTATCACCATTTGGAGACCAGGAATCTAGGACCCAGAGTTTCAGGGTAAGCTTCTCCCTGGATGCTCTGATGGGGAGTTTACTCCCTTATAGTGGCATCACTCCAACATCTGTCTCTGTCATCAAGTCATTCTCTCTCTTTCTCTCTCTCTCTCTTTCTGTCTTTCTCTTTCTCCTCTCCTCTCCTCTCCCCTCCTCTTCTCTCCTCTCCTCTCCTCTCCTCTCCTCTCCTCTCCTCTCCTCTCCT
>NW_026585644.1:18106365-18117896 GCF_907164565.1 Psammomys obesus
CTCTCCTCTCCTCTCCTCTCCTCTCCTCTCCTCTCCTCTCCTCTCCTCTCCTCTCCCTGTCTCTCCTTTTCTGTCTTACACATACCAGTCATTGACTACAATACACCTTAACGCAATGTGACTTTTCCCTAATTAATATCATCTTTGGTTTCTACTCCTAATAAGACCAATACTTGAAGTGAATTGTTAGACTCCCAAAATACATATCTCTAATCACTAACCAGACTGGTACTATATGAAGACACAGGGCCTAAGGAGGTACTTGAGATTAATGGAGGACCTGAAGGTAGGGACATGATCCCATAGGGCTGGTACTATTCTGAGAGAAAGAGACATTTGGGGTCCTTCTCTCTGTCATATAAGGATGTGTGGCCTTCTGTAGCCTGAGGAGAGAGTCCTTAGCATACTCCATAGGGATGGCACCCATCAATCTTCCATCTCCAGACAGTAATACACTGTGCATTCCAGAACTCCAGCCTGTGCTATCTTGTTATGGCAGCTAAAGTTGACTGATACATCACATTTAGAGATTCAGTTGGGAACTCTTCATCCCGGTGGAGGCAACGAGCCTCATTAGCTTTTCTTTATATACTCTGTTTAGAAAGCCAGAGAAGAGACTTATTTACAAAGATCATTGACATTTAGAGTTGAAGCCTCATCTTTCTAAAACAGCCCTTCTTAAGGACCCCTTGTTTCTCAGTAGTGTGAAACAAATGATAAATTCTACAGCAAAGGGAGTAATGGCTGTTCATAGCTGGGCACACGGGTGGGCTAAGCCTTGGTTTAGAGGCTTCCCCTGTGTATTTGCAGCTGTGCTGGTTGGGAAATGTTATTTTTGTTGAAGTCTGGTGTGCTGCCTCTGCACATGTGGTCATTATCCCATTCTCATATGGACATATGGCACAGAAAGTTTGGAAAATACTGACCAATTTGTCTAAATACCAATTCATGGCCACAGTGCCCGTTGTGAGGGGAGCAAGCAGCTGTACAGACTTATCAACACTGGTCTGAGAGAGTTGTGAGTTCAAGTGCAAATACCAAGCCCACATTCATCTTGGCACATTTGCCACCAGCAGGCTTATGAGGGTGAAGACTAGAAAGATAGAAAGGAAGGATAGAAGTTGGGAGGAAAGACTTCCTATAATCCTGACCTAAAGATAAATTCAAAACATGTATCCTACTTGTCTAAGCTGGAGTGTTTTCTCCTGTTTCCAGCTATCTCTCACAGTGCATGTTTTCAAGGAACAGGATTCAGAAAACCACTGAACTAACACTTTCCTGCAAGAGGAAAAGAAAGCCTATGTCTCACACTCTACCTCACATCTACTTGAAGGAAGCAGACCTGGGAAATGTCTCTCTCCTCCCTAGAAATATAGATCATGGAGTCAAAAACAAAACAAAACATTTGGACAGTTTAATAAATAAGTAATTCCATTGCATAGTCCATAAAAAATGCATTAGAACTATGCAGAAGGATGGCCTGTTGTTAGGAGTGCACTGGTTCTGTCAGAGAACATGAATACTTACTGTATGCAAAGAAAGTGGGTCCATTGTTCTCAATGAAGTTCGGGATTCATTTGTCTGCAGGGCTGCCCTAGCACTGGGGACTCTGATATGCAAATCTCCTTTCTCCCGCTATCCAGAAGTCTGCTTATCAGATCTCATTCTAATTGGAACCAAGAAGAGACACAGCAAGCCAATTATATTCAGTTTTTGCCTTAGAAATACCTGATAGTGTTGCAAAAGCAAAACATCAGAGTTCAGATGGTGGCGGCCAAACCATATGGTCCATATTACTAGCTTGTGTTGGGAGTATCACCTCTGCAATTGGGTTTGTAGAAATTGATCGCAGTTTCTGTGGACTGCAGTAAAATCTGGGGGTTACACAGAATTGGGATGTTTTCTATTTTGTTGCTAAGGAAAATTTTCCTTAGTGAAATAAGGTAATTATAAGCAGCTTGTCATCTGGACTTCTTCTCCAAAGTTTCTTCATGGTTTTATGGCTTTATTCAGCTTTAGATCCTAAATGGGAAAACAGTGCCTGAGACTTTGAAGGTAAGAATTTTTGTACAAAGTTTTCTCTAGCCACAGATGTAAACACCTTTAGCCAGCGCATTGTACTCTATGGGACGCAGAAGGTTTGGTTTATATGCATGAGTTTATATACATCATCCCAGTTCTTGTTTGGATTAAGTTGCTTTTGACTTCAGCAAAGTTAAAAAGATCTACCTATTTCATTTTAATTTTGCTCTTCATCTTTGTATTTGAGACACGGTCTCATATAGCTCAGGCTGGCCTCCCACCTCCTATGTAGCTGACAATGACTTTGAATTTCTGATCCTCCCGTCTCCACCTCCTAAGGGCTGGGGCTACAACTGTACACTATGACGCCCCATGAGTAAGGTGCTGGGAATTGGCCCTAGGGTTTTCTGTATGGGAAGCAAGCACTCGACAGGCAGAACTGCATCCCCAGGTCCCATTTCTTCAAATCTCTTGGGTGCTAAATTGTAATTCTTTAGATCTTTCAGAATAAGGTGACATAATCATTTAGTAAATTAGGATAGTGCAGTCAGAATCATGCTCTTAATTGAAATAGTCATTTATGGGAATGCCACAGGGCTCCCTTGCTCAAATTAAGATGACCGTGAACATCACTAAGGGATATATCATCATAGGACCCTGGTTGTGTATGCACTTGACCTTGACCAAAGTGTCCTGACATAGAATATGTTTATAATTTCTTCACAACTAACTAGTTTCTTAGTAAGTATAGACTTCTCATTGATCAGGCTGCAATTCTTATTTGTATATTTCTTCTACCCAGAAATCCTTGAATTCTCACACGTGAACAGCTCTCCATATATTTAGTCCTCTGCACCATTGGATATGGCATCTCCCTCAGGCATCATCTGAAAAGGCCAGCTCAGCCACTGAGCCTTGATAACCATGTCTCTTCTTCCTCATATATTATTTACAGAGCTGAATAGTCTGGCATCCTCTGCTTCTGGGAGCCATGTTCCCCCTTACTCTGATGACCTGGTAGCCTTGTCTCTAGTTTTTTCATTTCTGTTGGAAAGACAGGACTTTCAAACTTTCCTTCATCATTCCCACTATACCAGCCCTTGGATTTCTTTCTCTCTCTGGGGTTTTTTTCTCCCTTGATCTGAGTTATGCAAAATCTTGATTCATTCCAAACAACCAAGAATCACCTACTTTAACCTGCTTTAAAGTTTATATGTCACCTACATTTGGAGTTAGAGTCACCTTGCTCTTAGCCTTTTACCCATGCTACCTATGAGACCCAGCAGAATCTACTTGGCCCCTAAATCCTCATTTTCTCACTAAAGCCAAGTCTACCTTCATGAGCAGTCCTGTGTAGCAGCATTCATCACCAGCCTGCCTTCTTCTAGGATGCTCAACTTTCTGATACCCATATCTTCTTGCTTTTTCCATCATGTCCTCTTCTATTCTTGTGGTTTTTCCACATGGAATATCTGAGCTGCCCTTTCCCCTTCCACTGACCTGGGGAAGGTAAGGAACCTGTCTTCTTTGTAGCTGTGTCTCCACACAATCTTATTAATAGCTCTCCACAACATCATCCCTCAAGATCTACTTAAAACATATCCCCAAAGCTAGGAATGCATTAGTCTCTCAAGATGTTGTTTTCATGAAGATTCCAGAGTTTGACAGATTTATGATGTCACATACAAAATAATTAACATACAGTCATAAATGTGTCGAGGAGCTTTCCATACCACCTTGTAAAACTGAGCCATGGAAACAAAGAAATGTAGCTATGGCATGATATTCCGGATTGCCATGTCTCCTGTGGTGCATAATCTACACCTTGAGAGAATGGTTATTTTGAGAAAAGCCATCCATCCATTGCACACATATTAATCAGGCAATGATGAGTGATGCAGTGTTCCCAGAGACAAGCATACAGACAAGCGCTCCCTTCAAATATGTAACTCCTGGCTGCATTGTATTGTTTCACTCAAGTCCCTGGGGTACCAACGTGGCTACTAGAAAATGGCTAAGGCATTTTCAGTTGGACCAGGAAGTAGTACTCAAACAGAGAAGTATGAAAACGTCTAAAGAGATGACTCAGTGGGTAAGGTGTTTGGGGCACACACATGAAGAAAACGTGAGGACTTGAGTTCAGATCCCCAGCACCCACATAGATGTCATGTATTTGTTTGAGAGGGAGGTGGGGTGGTCTGTTTGGGAGGCAGACAGAAGATCCCTAGAACAAGATGGGTAGCCAGACAAGCCTAACACATGAATTCTGGGCTCAAGTGAGCAATCCTATCTATAAGGTAGATAGGATATCTGATAAGGAGAAGATATCTGATATCAACTTCTGGCCTCCTCATGCTCCTTCACACACATGTGGAACAACACACATCTGAGCATGCACACACACACACACACACACAATCATATAAATAATTACATGGTTAAAGTTAAGAAAATAAGAAAAGAAGTGGTAAGTAAAGGAGTTAGCATTTGACCCTGGAGTGAGCAGGACTGGCTGGTTGTACAAGTGAATAATGACATCAGAGGCAACAAATTACCCAGCTGTTTTCAGATCTGCTAACCTCCTGAAACAACACTCTCCACAAGGCGTCCCTATGGTGTGAGGACACGCAGATGACATGGCAACTGTACTTGCATCTGCTTAGGTCCTATTTAGGTTAATTTAATATCTAAACCCGATCACTAAGCTCCAAGCTTTAGCTTCTTCCCATATCCCTGATAATTGCATTTAATAAATTGTAGCCCTTTAGTGGCCCTCTGCTGCCCATTTGATTGCTATAGCTGCATGAACACATTCCTCATTGGATATTTATTATATTTTCCACAGTGCTCCAGACCTTATCTAGGATTAACAAGCTTACACATTAACATGCTGTTTACCTAGAGGTGAAGATCTGGCTTTGTCCCTTGAGGACCTTTTCACTTTGGGGGTGCTCTTTTCCTGTTTAAATGCTTCAGTATCTCTCTCGGTGAGGAAAATCAGGCTCTCTGGTTCACATCAAAACTGGTCCTTGCTGGGCTTGTGACTTGAATCCATTCGATTACTTGCTTCATGTGCTTTTTTGAGTGGTGTGTGTGTGTGTGTATGAAAGAACAACTTGACAACTTGTAAAAGTTGGTTGACCTTTCATCTTGTTGGAGCAGGTTCTCTGTTCTGTACGCACAAACTTTCTATCTGCAAAAGACAGACAATTCAGGCTGCAATTCAGGAACAGCCTAGTGGAAGTGGTGCACAGCATAAATGTAGTGGAAGGAAAGACATCTCTTCATCTTATTGGGGTTCCTTTCCAGCATCCAGTGTGTTCACCAACACTGGGATTTTTTTTTTCATTTAGGATTTATTATGGAAGTTCCATCAGCCCCTCTCCCATTCTCAGAGTTGGGACTGATGGCTATACTAATATTTATTTGCTCAACCATGTTTGTAGCAGCTTTATTAGTATAGCTAATAGCTAGAATCTAATAGCTAGAATCTGGAAACAACCCAGATGTCCCTCTGTTGAGGAATGGAGACAGAAATTGTGATACTTTTACACAATGGAATACTACTCAGCAATTAAAAACAAGAAAATCATGAAATGTGCAGGCAAATGGTGGGATCTAAAAAAGATCATCCTGAGTGAGGTATCCCAGGAGCAGAAAGACACACATGGTATATATTCACTTATAAGTGGGTACTAGACCCATAAGATAGGATAAACATACTAAAATCTGTACATCTAAAGAAGATAAACAAGAAAGAGGACGCGGGGTAAGATGATCCATCCTCACTTAGAAAGACAAATGCGATGGACATTGGAAGTAGGAGAAAACAAGTAACAGGACAGGAGCCTACTGCAGAGGGCCTCTGAAAAACTCTACCTAGCAATGTATCAAAGCAGATGCTGAGACTCATAACCAAACCTTTGGTAGAGTGAAGGGAATCA
This sequence comes from Psammomys obesus, assembly GCF_907164565.1. NCBI lineage: Eukaryota > Metazoa > Chordata > Mammalia > Rodentia > Muridae > Psammomys > Psammomys obesus. The sequence goes on from NW_026585644.1 coordinate 18,112,332, forward strand.
TATGAAAGATAGGGGAGTTGTATGACTTGGAGAGGACAGGAGCTCCACAAGGACCAAATATATCTGGGCACAGGGGTCTTTTATGAGACTGTTTCTCCAACTAAGGACCATATATGGATATAACCTAGAACCCCTGTTTGGATGTAGCCCATGGAAGCTCAATATCCAAGTGGATACCCTAGTAAGGGGAACAGGGCCTATTTCTGACATGAGCTCAATGGCTGGCTCTTTGTCCTCCCCCCACACACACACATACCCCGAGGGAGGAGCAGCCTTGCTAGGCCACAGAGGAGGATATTGCAGCCAGTCCTGAAGAGACCTGATAAGCTAGGGTCAGATGGAAGGGGAGGAGGTCCTCCCCTATCAGTGGACTTAGAAAGGAGCAGGGACGAGATGAGGGAGGAAGGGTGGGATTGGGAGGGAATGAGGGAGGGGGCTATGGCTGGGATACAAAGTAAATAACCTGTGATTAATATAAAAAAATAAAAATTATAAAAAAAATTACTAATCATTTTGAGGCAGCACCCTGTAACTATCTCACTTCCCTGCTCCCCACACTTCCAACAGCAAACTGAAATAGGAACATTCTAATGGCTTAAAGTTCTTTTTTGAGAATCAGAAACAAGACAAAGTAGTTAAGTAGGTTTTTTTCTTTGTTTTGTTTTTGTTTTGCATATATATGTATACTATATTTTTTTTCAGTACCTCAGCACATAGAACTGGGGCCTTTCAATGTTGAGGTGAAATGTGCAGAGGCATACAGAACATCTTTGGATATAGGTAGCTCTGCCAGATTCGTCACTGAGGACCGACACTGTTATGAATTCAAATCTGAAATGTTCCCCACCAGCTCTGGTTTTGAACATCTCTACCATAGCTGGCAGTGTTAATCTAGGAGGCTGTGGAATTTTCAGAATGCAGGGCCTAGCTAGTGGAAGTAGGTCTGTAGTGGTAGCCTGTGAAGGCTATATCCTCACTCTGGCTCCTGTCAGTTTCTCTGCTTCCTGGTCACACTGTAAACCTCTCTGTCACAAACTACTGCAGCTGTGAGCACTGCTATGCCTGCTCTGTCAGAACAGACGGACACTATGAAACCAAGAGCAAGGAAGGTCTTTCCCTGTTTGAGTTGTTTCTATCAAGTTTTGTGCTCATATCGTACATATGACTGTACTTGTATGAAGTGCCTAGTGAAATTACAGAAAATTACATATATCTCCAGGCAACATTTCACATAACTACACAGAGTTCAAATTAATGCCACTGTTTTTCGCTTGATTCCTGACCCCCTGAGTTTTACAAGGACTACTAGCCCGAATGCAAACTCTGTGGGGTAGGTTTGACCACAGCCTGAGAGCCTGTGCCTGTGACCTTCCCCTAGATGATGCCAAGACGCTTGCCCCCAGAGGAGTTCCTCTGAGCAGCAAGGGTACTGTGGGAACAGGGGAGCCCTAGGCTGATCATCAGGGAATCTCAGTGCTCCCCACAGAGCTGTAACTCTCCCTAACATAACTTTCCACCCTCCCTCGGGAAGGTCTAATTTTCTCTGTTTGAATACTTAAGGATAGGAGGACCTGGTCACTTGAAGTCTGTCATTGTATGATCTCAAACTAATGGCCTTTGTTCTAAGTAGCAGAGGGAGAATAGCCCGTTGGAGTTGGCACCAGTATCCGGTCCCAGAAGCATAACATAGGCTCACCAGGCTTGCATGATGACTTTTAAAAAGGGACGCTGGGGACGGGGAGATAGTGTGGTCAGAAAAGGGCTTGCCAGGAAAGCATGAGGACTGAAATTCACACCCCAGTGTCCACATAGCTGGTGTGTCATTGAATATCTGTAATGGCAAAGCAAAGACAAGCAGATCCCAGGAGCTTGCTGGACAGCAAGTCTAGGTGAATCAGTGAGATTTAGGTTTAGCGACAGAGCCTGTCCAAGGAACACAAGGCGGAGAGCAACTTGAAAAAGATACCTGATATTAACCTGGTGTTGCTTTAGCTAATGACCAACAGTGTGGTTCTTAGGCATGGTTTTCAGGAATACTGTGGAAAAGATCTGGAGATAGAGGCGAGAGAAGCCCCAGAAACCTGTAAATACAGTTTAATGGGTGCTTTGGGCTGGAATCTAAAAGACCAAAATATAAATAGGAATGTGGACAGTACATGCTAGATGCATGCAGTTTCAAGTGGAAACAAGGCCTCTTCTATGAAATATATTAGAATGTATTCACGTTCCATTCTGGCAAAGGAGTTTGTGTTTAACTTATGTTTTGAAATATGACTATGACTTAAGAGTGAAATAGAATGGACTGATTAATGGGTGGGAAAATTTTCAAGACATCCAGGTTTAGACTGCGGCATGGTTGTTGCTGGCTCTGTTTAACCAGATGTCAGTGAGAAAAGGAAGCAAGAAGTTGAGTTCAAGATTATGTGGAAGAAGGAAGTCTGGGCTGAAAAGAGCTGTGATTAAAGGAGCAGGTGCAAAGGCCTCAAATGTTAAGGGTACTAACACCACTATAAAGAAGTTGCAGGATCTACAGCAGAATAAGTGGGGTGTCTGGGGACGTTTCAGGAACTGAGGGAGACTCTACCCATGCAAGTTTCACAGGGTAAAACTACAAATGCGTTTCAAACACTTCCCTTTGAAAAGAGCCACCTTGTAAAACTAGAGAAACCTAGGGAAATATTTTCCCAGGTTTAAGCACAGTCATTTCAGCCATGGTCCAAAGGCTTGACTACTGCTTAAACCGGTAGCTGAGCATTGCCTGTTCTACATGATGCTGGGTCACAAGCACACAGAATGCAGGAGCTATAGAGGCCTGCACCTAGACTATGCAGGACTCACTATGAGGCCAGGCAATGTGTCACTGAGCGAGAGCCCCAAAAAAGGAGCTATTGCAGGTCATAATGGGGCAGAGCCTAAGCTGCAACAGAAATTGTGATTGTTGAATTTGCAATGTCTCCACACACGCATATTTTGAACAATTGTTCTGTAGCATGTGGCACTATTTTGGAAGCTGTGGAACCTTTAAGGAGTGTGGCCTACCTAGATGCAGCACATCAGAGGCTTCAGCTTGAAGGTTATAGCTTGCTAGAGTTATTGCCACTCTCTCTGCTTACTGGTTTGCCACAGTGTAAGGACCTTCTGGCATATGCTTCTGCTGTCACAAAATTTTTCATGTCCACCCTGTAATAGTGGACAGAAACCAAGTGCAAAATAAATCTTTCCTCCCTTAAGCTGTAGTCACACCAATAAAACAGTAACACATAAATCATTTGTTATAGGTTAAATGTATGCAAACTTTGCCCTGGCCATGCATTTTAATGCTTCCTTCCAGGATTTACATGGAGAGCGGCCAGCAATGTCATTGTCCCAATGACAGAGGTGTAGCCATGGTTAGCCTGACTTCAAAAGGAAGAGGACAGAGCCCAGAGGGTGAGGGTCGTGGGCACAACAACTTGCTTGTAAATGGGTCCAACCTTCTAACTCTGACATAGTGATATATAGTCCCAGCAGCAGCATTTTAAGGACATGATGGTTTCCCCTGGGACCATCTCTTTATAATAAAGTGGATGCTTGGGGTCCCCTCTTGAGGTTCTAAGTTTCATTAATAAAAGAATTCAAGAATGGACTAGAATGGAGGCTTATGGACAATTTTATTACAATTGAAAAGAAGCCCTTATCCACCCAAGGCAGGCAAGCTGTAGATCTCAACAGTTGCCCAGAAAAGAAAAAAGAAAGACAAGACAAGCCACTTAAGCTGTCATGGAGGTCAGACATACAGCTGGAACGAGGCTTTCAAAAGAGCAAGGAGCCCCCAAAATGTTGGGGAAGCCTGAAGTGTTAAGAAAATCATGCTCATAAAAGAGAAAGAAGAAAAAGAGGAGTCAGAAATTTTCGGAAAAGTAGGCAGTCTTTCTGTAATCTACTGTGATGGGGTGGGTATTCTAGGTGGATGCACAGTATCTCATTAAAGGACTAATTATTCTGCCTTTCTCTTCAGCATGTTTTAAGGTGAGCCTGGTCCTCTGGCTAGGGGACTAATCCTATCTAACAAAAATGGTAGGTCTCCACCCAGGCAAGAGAATTTATTCTCATGACCAGAAGGCATTTTTTCTTTGAGGGTTCTTCATTGCCACTATAACACTCAACATTTCTTCCCCATCAGTATTATCAGTGATGGCTCATAAGGAATTTCTCACTCTCATTATCTCTGAAACATGAAGCTCTTGCTGCAGTCGAGTAACTGGAGGAATAATCCATCTTGTCTACCACTCAGTCTCACAGAAAAGGGAGTGGCAGAGTCAGTCGTCACTTTCTTTAGATGCTGTTTGCTGGGACGTGAGATGCTTTCTTGGACTCTTCAAGTCTCCCTTGGAGAATATGCAGCTAAGGATCCATGGGCGTCCCGCTTACAACAGGCCTCTAGCTTCTTCTGGCCAACACACGTTTTTAACGCATAGCTTTTGAGTTGCTGACCATCTGTCTGCTTTGAGCCCTGCAAACATCTACCTAATCAGATCTTTCATCTGGCCGGGTTTTCTAGCATTTGGAAATTTAAAAGCCAGAGGAGGTCTTTTATTCTTGTCCAGCTTCACCGAACTCCAGTGGTATGTCTGCCACAGATGGACCTGTCCCCAAATAATGCATGGTCTACAATACAAAGCTGATGTCCCGAAAGAGCCTTTCTTCTCTGGATTTGTTTCCTGGTACCACATTCTAAGCATATTTTACAAATGACAATTTTCTCTGTCTCCTCAGCTAACAAATGTTCATACATTCTTTCTTAGAGTGTACTGGAGGCTCCAGTGGTCACATAGGAGGGATCATTACAATTCATTATTGCCCGTGTCTAGTCTTACACAGGAGGTGATAGGAATTGTGGCTGCATCCATAACAGTGTAAGTCACTGTGAAGCAGGATCTGGGAATAATTATTTGAAAAGAGAGAACACATACAAACATGTGAGGCCATTCCTGCACAAGCGGCTACTCATCAATAATCAACAGGAATTTCCTGCCAATGCTCCCCTCTCCAGGCAATATGTGATTCGGAGGCTTGGCCGTGTGTCCATATAGAGGATGAGCCCACAGGCAGCACAGCACTGTCCATGGCTGCCTCTACCCATGTGCAGAGGCAGCTGTGACAAGCTGGCTCGCTTGCCCCAGTAGCAGTGGAGAAACATGAGTCAATAAATACATTATTTGTGTGTGTGTTTGTTGTGTGTGTAGTGGGGTGCAGCGGTGTGTTTATCGGTGTATATAGGCATACATATATACATGCATGCAAGCATGCAGATACCAAGCATGGTGTCTTCGTCCATTGCTCTCTGCCTTATTGTCTTATGACAGAGCATCTCTCTGAACAAGAAACATCTTTTCAGCTAGGCGGGAGGACAACAGAGCTCTCAGGATTCCCCTGTCTCCATGTTCTGGTGCTGCAGCTATGCCCTGCTGTGAGCTCAGTTCCTCATGGATGCAAAGCAAGCACTATTACCCACTGAACCCTGTTCCTGGCCCACCAATGTGTGTGTGTGTGTGTGTGTGTGTGTGTGTGTGTGTGTGTGTGTGT
>NW_026585644.1:18117906-18207541 GCF_907164565.1 Psammomys obesus
GTGTGTGTGTGTGTGTGTGTGTGTGTGTGTGTGTGTGTGTGTGTGTGCTGACATGAGTTCATGTGATAAGATAGTCTTATGCCTCTAAAGTAGCATTGTCTCTGGACAGGAAAGGATTTTATGCAAATTCATCCAATAGACAGAGTGAAGTAAAGATAAATCCAATCAAATAAGAGTAGAATTTAAGACTGGAAGGGAAAGGAGACATGAAGAATCTATCTAAAATAATTATAATCTTTACTTTAGAGACTAGCAAAAAGATGCAGAAAGATTAGAGTCCAGGGTGGAAAGTTATGTTTTCAAACTGAAATGTCCCCCATGGGTTTCGCTTTTCAATTGCTTGATCCCCCCGTGGGATGCAGTCTTGAGGTGGCAGACCCTGCCAAGTCAGCTGAATGGCAGAGGGAGACCCTGGAGTGAGCCTTTGAAGACAAGAGCCCGGATGTGGGTCTGGTCTGGCTCTCTGAGTCCTCACCTATTACCAAGTGAACTGTCTCCACCATGCAGGTCTGTCCCCAGGAGTGAGCTGAGCCCCTCGACTAGACTCTCCCCACAATGATGCAAATTCCACACATGTAGGCCAAGAAAAATAACTCCTTCCTGTGCAGCATTTGCCAGATACTTCTCACAGCACAAGATACTAGTGCCCAATCTGCCCAGAGTGCAAAGCAAGGGCTCAAGAAACAAAGAGCGAAGTATTTGTTTTCATCAGCCCAAAGCCAGGGTAACACCACGTTGCACCCAGAAAGGCACCGAGCTCATTGTGCCAATGCAGTAACAAAAATAATTGACAAAGAAACAAATTTTGGATTCAACTCTTGAGCAGCTTGAAATAAAACTTGAGTTTCCACTTCACATTTTTTTTAAAGATTTGCCATTTTATTTTATTTTGTTATTTTATTTGTGTGTGTATGTCAGTGTGAGTGTGAGTGTGTCTGTGTGCCTGAATGCATTTTCACATGTGTGTGTAGGTACCCACAGAGACCAGAAGAAACACTGGATCCTCCAGACCTAGAATTACAGGTTTTGTGAGCAGCTTATGTGGGTCCTTGAGAGGGCAATGAGCTTGCTTAACCTCTGAGCCAACTCCCCAGCCCCTTTTGATTTTAATTAAAAATTTCTCATAAGTTTTAAAGGATAGATTGCCATTTGTATGAAATTTTGTGAAATATTTTATGCATAAAGCCACCAACATTAATTTTTCTTGTTATCTCTACCTATTACAGCATTCATGCTTTTAAAAAAAATCCACTGGACACATTTTCCATCTGCATATGTTTTGGACTTTTCTAACTGGAAGGCAGCTGATCACATCCTCTAGTTGGGCAGTGGTTTATGCATGAGAAGGTCAATGGTGAGAGTCAGCATATGTCATCAGTCATATTCTGATGAGTGTCACCAGGTCAAGAGGTAGTGAATGGATATTCAGTTCACTGGTGCCAAGAACAGAGATTTCTAGAAGGTCCACTTACCTCTAAAAGTAGGTCCCCAGGGTACCCATGAGTACAGGACACTACCCTCCAATAAACGTTTCTAAGGCTGAGAGACTCCTTCAGGAAGAATTGTAAGGCTTAGTTTTGGTTGAATAATTTTACCAGATAGAAGCAGCTTTCTATAAGCCAACAGCAGAGCTAGATACACGTGGGAAAGCATAGAAAGACGATGGGTGGTGTTGACAATGATGGTATTTTCTGCACAAATCCATTGAATTTGTGATAGCTAAATGTTATTCTTACAGAAAAAAAAAGTGCTGTAAACAATTGTCTCCCCCTTGATGCTTTTGCTAAACCACTTGAATTTAGTTCAATCATTTTTTAATTAATTCTTTCAGAGGATCATTTTTGAAGCTATAACAATGATAGGAACTGTGTCAGTAAGATACTCAAGGTGGAATCTGCAACTAACATGAATAGCCATGCCAGTCTGCTCAGAGGAACAGCAGGAATACGATACAGAAAGGAAGACAAAGCCTGAAGATGCTACTTCTACATCTGGCTCCATCGATGAGGGGGTGGCTACCTGCCCAGCCCCTCTATTTAAATAATGGACCTAGCAAACTCTTCTCTAAGCCCCAAAATAGTGATCTCTAGGCTTAGCTGCTGAGAAGTTTTTGTGTTTTTTGTTTTTGTTTTTGTTTTTATTCCTTTCAAGAAAACCCATCCTAGGTCAGGCAGGCTGCAGAAGATCAGACCCTCCTGCCAGCATTCCCGCTGCTGGTGACAATGAAGATGTTCCCACTGCATGTGCCAAACCTGCTCCTCACAGATTCAGCCTGGTGTGAGCCAGCATCTCCACAGAGTCCTGGCTCCTGTCCACCAGTCTCAGGAGGAACCCAGCTACTAGGGAGAACAGCTCATGACTCAAAATCAGGTCCTGTTGCTAACGCAGCAAGACCTCCATCCAAAGACAAAGTGTAATCAGAGGATGTTGGAATTTGTCCTTCTCAGTAGAGACAAGATTTTCCATATGATCTCAGTAAACCTGCGGTGGGGTCAATGCTATGACCCAAGGCACACATAGTCTCCTACCTGCAAATTACAGGTAATATCATACTTAGGCCTCCTGGTGTGTGTAACCATGTACTCATGTAACCATTAATATATCTATATGTCTGTATACATATACATTCATATATATATACATATTCATGTATATATGTATGTATGTAACCCATGGTTATACAGATACAATATACTCATGAATGTACACAGTTGCACTCAACATTATACACTCATACATACATGTGCTTGTATATACATTTCTCACATGCACACACATTCATACATGAACATATATACTCAGACCTGCAAATATTCATGCATACCTACAAATCGTTTTTGAGGCTGTAACAATGATGGGAACAATTATAACAGACCCAGGTTTGAGCAACGACAGCTATTACTTCTGGACAGGTTGAAACCTGAGTCAGCCACTCATGAGACCGACCTTTTTCATCAAGCAATGCTCCTTACACAACATAAATCCTAGGGAACCGTGTGAAGAACCTTTGTATTTCTTTTACCTCATTTTTTAAATTTACATGCAACAGAAGAATGATAAGTGCTTAGACGCTTCTGTCTGTAGCAGATGGTGATCAGCACAGAGACCCACATACAGCAAAGGTTCAGAGAATAAGAGACTGCGGAATGCTCAGTGTGCTCCCCAAAGGGAACGCATAGTGCACCCTCATCTCCCAAGGATGCAGAGAAGTGAATGGAGAGAGTAGAAGAGGCCAAGGTGGAGGATGACGACAAGGTAACAGGGTCATCCAGAATCAGCAATGCTCCTATATGAACTCACAGCAGTAGCAACAGTACGTACAAGACATACATAAAAGCCCAGCAAGACCGAATTCCAGCATGGGGAACTGATTACACAAAACCTCTCCCTGGCTGTGGAGTGCCTGGCAATTGTTAGCTGCCAGGAGAGGGAGAGTCAGCTTTCTCTAAGAGGGTAAGCTGGCCATGTTACCATGGCAGGCCACACATCCAGGAATATATGGGCAGCACAGATTCATCCTGTCGAAAAAAAGAAAAAAAAAGACAACAAGTTGGGCGGGTAGTGAAGGGAAGGCTAGATCTGGGGAAAATTGGCTGCTGTGGGGTGGTGTGTGTGAATATAATCAAAAAGTTGAACAAAACTGTCAAAGAGTTAATTTTTAAACAAAGAATAGACACGCAACAAAAGATAAGTACTCAGCTTGAGCTCCAGAGATTTTCACTAAAATGAAATGTATTTTACCAGAGATAGTACTGGAAAGCAATTAAAGTGCTAAAACCGCTCTGTCAAAATAGAATCTCAGACTGGTGGATTTCTACTGAAAACATTCTACTTAAAAAAAAAAAAAAAAAAAGTATTTGTAAAACTGAACTGAAAGGCCATGTCCCCTAAACAAAAGATGGGTTTTGGTATCTCTCTAAGTGAACACACGTCTGTGGACTTGGATGTCACTGAAACCAAAGTGGGAAGCTTGCATGAAATGCCCAATCCCTGCTACTAAACAGCAAACTGGAACAGGAGAGCAATGAAAGGAAACCCAGAGCAAACAGAAATCACAACTTTGTCAGTCCCTGCGAAATGCTTTGAATGTCTGCCCCACACAATAGAATTCAAGAGGCTAGCTGCAGGTCCCCATGCTGGCGGTTGGATACCATACATTACCATAACCAAGATCTTAAAGTATAGGAGACATCCTTAAGTTGGGATTTGGCCCACTGGTTAGAGGACGTGGGACTGATATTCAGTTTGGGGTTCTCTTGGCTAGGTGGGATGATGCAGTCTGAGACAAGGCAGCTGCTGGGGAAAGTTGGGTCCAGTCACTGTCTCTTACAAACTTAAGTGTTCTCCTAAGAAATGGGTCTGCACAATAGTTGTGCCGAACTATGACTCTGATGTTTTCTCTCATGCCCGCTGCTGCTCCGGGCTGTTCTGTTCCCAGCAGTAACCATGTCAAACCTAGGTCTGATACTTTCATGAGCAAGAGCACTGTGGCTCCTCAGCCACCATTCTCCAAAGTACAAGTCAAATATAGTCCTGGGGAAGAGCCAGCCTCTCCTCTTGTTGCCATGGAATACTTCATTGTCTTTCTGGAATATTAAACAGGTGGAAGAGAAGAAGGGCATGGAATGATGTGAGGATGTTTTGTCAAGATGGGAAGCATCTTGTGCCATGAGAAAGGGTTTACAGCGACTTTTATGGGCTGAATATTTGCATACACCCCACATTCATACACTGAAGCCCTAACTTCCATGGTGACAGTATTTGGAAATGGGGCCCTTGAGTATTATTTAGATGAGGTCATAGGGTTAGATGGGATTGGAGTCCTTATAAGAACTATCTAAGAGGATACTGGAGAAATAACTCATTTAGTACCACGGTTGGCATGCAAGCATAAGGATGCAAATTCTATTCCCAGGACCCATGTAAAAGAGCAGGGTGATGTGCCGGGTTTGTAATGTAGGCACTGGTGGTTCCCTAGGGCTCACTGTGTAGCCAACCTACATAGATCAGTGAATTACATGTAAAATTGAGAGACTTTATCTCAGAACCTAACACTATATCTTGAAGAATAGTCAGTACATAAAGTTGACCTATGACCTTCACATACATGCACACACATGTAACCCTCAACTGTGCACTCATGTATACCAACATATACACAGAAACAAAAACAAATTAAATGCAAGAAGAACAGGATCAGCCAAGAGTTGGAGCTTCCTATACTTTGCTAGACATGTTAAGAAGGCAAGCTTCTGCAAGTTTAGAGGACAACCCTCATCAGCAATGGAATGCCCCAGCCCCCAACCTTCAGAACAGAGGCAAACAGCCCTCTGGCATCCAAGCCACACAGTCTACTGGCGTTTTATCACAGCCGATAGAGTGGCATGAACTGAGTGTGAGGATTTTGAGCCAAGGAATATAATAAGATTTCACCAACTCATTTATATTTCCAATTTTCAGAAGGTAAACCATACTTGGGAACATCTACTTATTTATATGACTCTAGTCATCATTGAATGTTACTGTTAAACATTCAATGTAAAAAGCCTGAAGTAAATATTACAGGCTCGATGAGATAGAAACAGTTTCTGTCTGTCTTGGGTGCTGTAGAATGGAGTCTGCAGACTCCATATGATATCAGAGACTTTCTCCTAAAGAAACATGCTTTCTCAATGATTTGCTTTGTTTGCTGGCTTAATATCTAACTTTTTTTACAGGAGATTTATCTAGGTTTCACTTAATACAAATATAATTAATTGGGTACATGTATAAATCACTCTTTTCTCACAGCCTGCTATATCAGCCTTATGCAGAAAACACTAAAATAAATGATTCTTTGTAACTTGAAAAAATAAGGTTCACATACTTCTCTAGGATAGCTCAAAAAACAAGCATTTAAGGGACATGAGAAATAGTGCCAGCACAAGGGTATGGTTGCCTTTCTCTGTTACTTTCTATCTGAAAATAGGTATTGGTGGTAAACCATCTTGGCAAACTTCTCACCTCACACGGAGAATACTCATTACTCTACCACAGCCTGGTCCAGCCCAGTTCAGCCAAGCAAGTACCTTCCACTCTCAGTGCCCTGTGTCTGGGAACCAGTATCACTTAGCTATCCAATGTATGTGCATGAGGGAAAGCAGATATGGAACATTTTACCTTACCTATGTATTTATCCCAACGACTAAATTTCTACATAAAGGCTTTGAACCTCAGAGACTGCTCAGGCCACATAGCTGCTCTGCCACTGAGTATAAATGTGGACCCAAACAATAGGTTCCTGGGCCTATGTTCTTCCCACCACATGAATTCTTTCTCTCCAGTGCTCGGCACATTTATCAAACTTCATCTCTCCAGCTGGAAGCTGCCCACGCCATCACATATGAACTAAAGGCTTGTCCTTTGGGGGCTCTCCCTCCCGCTGTGCCCTGCAATAAAGATCTCTGAGTCCAAAGGGCTCCTGAAGAAGTAGAAAAGGTTCATCCAAGGGTCACCCAGACCCAAGCCAGAGTCGGAGTATAGCAGGAACAGAAGAGGCAGGAGGGGATCCTGGTTAGAAAGAGGAACCATAAGAGCCAGCAGCTATGTCAATGGAGTGGGGAAGAGGGTGACGGAGTCCCAGGGCCAACGGGGCCCTAGGAAGCAAGCAGGCTTTGCCCACAGAGCCACCAAGTCTAGACTCCAGATGTGCTCCCAGCCAAGTCAGCTCTAGTGGGAAATACTCCTACCAGATGAAGAGGGGCTCAGCTACACACTGATCGCAAAGGTCGGAAAGAAGATCAGAGCTGAGGCAAGACATTGCTGCTGCTCCCCAAGGAATAACCCATGCTCATTCCTGGGAGAACGTGTGTGTGCGTGTGTGTGTGTGTGTGTGTGTGTGTGTGTGTGTGTGTGTGTGTGCATGTATGCATATGTGTGTGTATATATGAATGTATGCATAAGTACGTGCGGTTTGTGCGTGTGTATAAGAACTACAGCCAGGCACCTCTCCAACTTCTTATTATGATAAGAAGTTATATATGTCCTTACATTTTTCTTGGTATGCTTTACACAGTTCCAAAATAAATTGTCCTAATTAAATTAATTAGACTCTGAAAATGACCTGATGTCGGATACATGGAGAGAAGGCAAGCCATTTTCCTTCTGATTTTTAACCTCTGGAGAGACTGAGAGTTGAGAAAAGAACAGAACCTGAGTGTTATTTGCTAGCTTTCCTCCCCTGTAACAAAATGCCTGAGACACTGAACCCAAAGAAAGTAAGGTTTGTCTGGGCTCACGCTTTCAGAAGTTTCAGCCCAGTGTAATGAGCTCTGCTGTTTCTGGAGGGAAAGCACCATGACTGGTACTGTGGGTGGGCAAAGCTCCTTATATCAGGAGAAGAATGGCAGAGCAGTTGAGAAAGAAAGGGGTGAAGGAGACAGAGAAGGGGGAGAAGGAGAGATAAAGAAAAGGCGGGAGAAGATAGGTACTGTGTGGCTTTTCCTGGGAGACGTGAAAATATGGCTATTCACTAAAAACAGGCCATCGACAACAGGCCAAAGAAGTGGTTCCACCAGAATCTAACATGGCAAACCAACGAGTTTATTAGGGTTACTCCACGGAGTGTGGGTGAGGGGTTACTTCTCAAACGCAGCAGGAACATCTCAAAAGCAGCAGCAGTACTGAAAGGCCCACACCAGCATGGGTAACAACTCATAAAATCTGTGTGCCTGGACTTCACTGCATGACTTGCAGGTGGCTCAACAGGTCCAGGAGTCTCTGCTCCATAGCAGTCCTTACTGCTTATATAACCTTAAGGGGTTGGGGGGAGGACTTGCGAATCAGATAAGTTTCAGAAATTTTCTAAAACTGGTGAGCTGTTCACTTCCTGAGGCTTAAGGCTCCTCTTTCTGGGATGCCAATGTTTGGCTTCAGATGATATTGCTAGGCAACAAAAGAAAGGAAGGAAAGAGGAAGAGGGGAGGGAAGAAAAGGAGGGGAAAGATACAACCCCTATAATCTCATCCCCAAAGACTGACTCCCACCAGGTCTCACTTGCTAAGCTTTTGCCTCTCCCTGATAGCTCAGCACCTTATCAACACACCAGGAATTCATCTAGTGATGAAGCCAGTGCCTTTTTCAGTCACTTCCCCCTTTACTCAGGACCAAGCCATCAATATGCAAATCTTTAGAGGTGCATTTCAAATCCAAACTACAATGGTTTCGTTGATGATGGTTGTGTACGTACACTTGCATATGTGTGCAAGGGTGACTGTGCAAATATGTGTTCGGTGTAGATTTCCATGCAAGCCCACGTGGAAGCCAAAGGAGGTTACTGAATTGTCTTCTTCTCATTCTCTGACTTATATATTGAGAGAGCCTCTTAGTGAACCTGAAACTTGAGGTTTTCATAGGCTAACAAGCCAATGAGCCCCTGGCATCTATCTACCCATCTTTCTCTCAAGGCCATGGTTCCAAGGACAAACAGCCATGCTCAGCTTTTACACAGGGATGCTCAGGATTTGAACTTAGGCCCTCTTTGACAAGTGTGCTTACCTGCTGTGCAATCTCTTCTGACCCAACAGTGAGTTTTATAAAAGGTTTTTTTAGAATGCAAGACCATGAATTACCATTCGTTTCAAGAGTTTTGCAGCTTTTAGGAAACCAGCATAGACCTGAATAACAAAAACCTAAAGATAGGTCTGTCCTCCTGTTTCCCCAACCCAAATGTTTATCACTGTCTCCCACGCCTGCCCTCCCAAGAGCCATCAGCTGGATCACCTTGGTTACAGCTAGTCTCAATGATGTCACAGGCTGATTTCAAATATGGGGCTCTTTCCTGTCTCCCTCCAGCAATCGTAGGGAAAGAACACAGAGTTTCAATAATTCCAGAGTTGTAATATCTTCTTGCTTAAAATATATTGGCACCTGGTAGGAGGTAAGCTTTGACTTCCTTGTGAAATTACAGCCTTCCATATGTCAGAGACAGCAGCTGAAGCAAGAGAAGGCTGGGGGTTTTATGAACTCCCTCTTCCATCGCCAGGCTCCCAGGAGGCTCTTCAGTAATATTACAGCCACTTTCACTGCGTTCTTGCTTTAATTCTTAAGAGGACTAGATTTACTGGGAGGAACAACAAACCCCGAGTTGGAGTCTAGGTCAGTACCTTTTGGTTTAGAAGGATGGCCATGAAGGGCAATTATTACTCAGCAATCATGAAGGAGTTGGCAGACACTTGACTTACTGTAACCCAGGCAATCCTCACAGCATCCATAGCAAGCAGCTCAAAGAGAGTTGCAGAATAAACCATTTCTGTAGAGATGAAGTTGAGGTCTGTGACTGGGAGAGGATTTGATCCCCATCCCAATGACCTCCATGAAGGAATGAAGCAAGTCCTAGAAAAAAGTGTTGGGTTGAATTGATCATGTGGTCATGACTATACAATCATCTGACAAACCTAACCAGCATTTGGTTTCATTTCTTAAATTTATGCAATCTCATTTAATTTGATGAGTCTGTAATTAAGTATAAAGTCTCAGCTTTCATTCACTTTCAGACCAAACTCAAAATTTACCCCTTCGACTCGTCTAGATAAAATACTCACAGTGAAGGCTTGGGGAGATGGTCCAGCTGGTAAATGCCTGCTTTTAAAGAACAGGGACTGGATTTGGATTCTTGGCACTCATGCAAAAATTGGGCATGCTGTCTATATCTGTCACCTTTGTTCAGGGGAAACAAAAACAGGTGAGGCGCTGGAGCTCAACTGCCAGCTAATTTAGCCAGTTGGCTGGGGAGGTGGGTCAGTAGTTAGAAATGCCTTCTCCACAAGCCTGATGATCTGAGTTTGAATCCCCAGGACCCATATCAAAGCCAGGCTAAGACTTTAGTGTCTAACCCCCTGTAGCTCCTGGAATACACAATGGTGACAGGACCTTATTTAAACAGGGGGAAAGGTGAGGGACAGAATCTAGAGACTATCTTCTCATTTGCACACCCACGTTGTGGTATGTGCACAACTGCACACACACATTAATAAAAATGAGGTGAAGACACGATAAGACATCCAGTGTTGACTGTGAGCCTTCACACATATGCATACACACATAAACAAACATACACTCTATAGCATACATAGAGGACTAGATCTGCAATCATATGCACTTCAAGAGCTGTCACGAAGATTAAAGGACTCCATACACGATTCTTAACAGCTCTCCCTGAGACATCAGCGTCCATGAAGCAAGCCATCACTATCCCTTAAATGTGTTTCTGGGGACAATGGATATAGTATTTGAAACCTAGATTTTTCCAAGAATACCTACAACATATGGTCTCCAAAATTAGAGATGAAACATCCAATAAGCAATATGTTTCTGGGGGGAAAAAAGTCCCTTAGAAACAGGAAACTAAAGAGAAGTTGTTTTGTTTTATTTTTTTTTAATGGAAATCAAATTCAGTCCTCGAAGTTACTCTCTTAAGGGCGGCTCAAAATTGTTTAATAAAAGAGTCTTTCTTGAGACAAAAGATACTTTTATTTGACTGATTCGCCGTCGCTCTCTATATCATCCCCTACAAGTCGCCAGCACCCCCATTCATAATGACCCCAACATTCCCCTGCCATCTCCAATGCCCATTCTTGCTGCTGAGGGCTTTCTTTCCCATCTGATTTCTTTGGAGCCTCACCCCCGCCCCAGTACCCTCCCTCCCTCCCTCTGCTTTACAGTATAGGAACTTCCCACAGAGACAATGAGATCATTTCCTGCTGACTCAGCATGTCTCTGGCTGAGTCAGGACTTGCTGGGCCACCATGAAGGCTGTAATTAAGAGTGATTGTGGGAGTTAATACAAAGCCTCAGAAATGTCACATAAGGCCCCAGGAATTGGGGAGACCAATTACTGCACTACATCATCCTCATACACCCCACGGCCCCAGTGAATATCTCCTGGCTGGGTTTCTTCTTCGCATTACGCTTTCTTGCTGGTCGCCAGCCAAGATGGATGGCCCAGGCCTCTTGGAAGAGAGATTACACAGCTCAGGGCTCCAGCCCTGGGCTTCAGGAGGTGCTAGGGCTTAAAAGGAGAAATGACAAAAAAGAAAGAGCCCTACCCTTAGCTACCAGTGGTTTTTGTCTTTTCTCTGATGCTATAAAGATGGCCATTTATACTGGAGAATATTATTTATAAAGAACAGAGGTTTTGACTTGGCTGGTAGAATTGGAAAGTACAAGAGTTCAAGTCCCTGGTCACCATCTGGTGAAGACTTCCTTGATGCATTGTCGCAAGGGAGAATATCACATAGCGACACCTCAGCTTGGCCCAAATGAAAGGGCTTTATCACTTTTTAGGTTTTCATGGATCAGCTTCATTTCACAATTTGTTATGCTTGCATGGTATATGGTCGTTACTCTGTCGCCTCTCCTTCTCCCTCCCATCCCTAGAAAACATTATGCTAAGATCAAAAGTTAAGAGAAATGAGCAAATGCCTTTAAAAATGTTTACCTACCAAAATTAACACAAATGTTGCTGATGAATTGATATCCAGATTTCATATTCTTATGATGTATACTTCAGGCCCAAAGACCTTTCCATGGTCATTTCACAAAACCTCAATCCATGCCTTCAAAGATGAGAAGAGAACTAGGTTATTTTCTTTACACCTGTAACACCAGGAAGAAAGCAGAGGCAGGAAAATGGCAAGTTAGAGGCCAAAGTGTCTCAAAAGCAAACTAAAAGTGGGGAAAGTGGAAGCATGAAAATGTTATTCATATCTAAGAACATGAAGGAATCTGGTTAAATTGAGCCTGCAAAAATTAAGAAATTATAGAACAACCTGATGCTTCTGCAGAAACATGACCAGCCTCAAATGTCATATTCTATGTTCTGTTTCTTGCATATCAGCTATACTATAATAGAGATATGTGTGTCTACTATAAACCACAAACAATATGGATTTGTATCTGAATCCAAGATATACATAACATTAGAAATTTGGTAGACATAATTCACCGCTATAACAGACAACCCTAGACAACTTTTATACACTCAATAAATAGGGGGGAAAGTAGATGAAAATTCCAAAGTCATTCCTGAAAGGGAACTCAAACAACAGAGGATTTGAAGGGAACTCCTTTACTGAATGATAATTGTGAACAATGTCCTCACATGACCCACTCAACGAACTCTTTTCCTCTGAGCTGCCAGCAGGCACACCCTGCCCTCACTGTCCACCGAACGCTGGTGTTTGGCATAGGAGGTTCATATGAGAAGATCACACCGGGCGCTATTTTATTCCCAGCATTAAGATCAAGCCCAGCTGTGTTAAAATCTAAGTGAAGAAAGCAAAATAAAAACAGCACATGCCCTCAGTTCAGATCCCAAAGACTCACTTGCTGCCACCCTTCCCACCCCACCACCTGCCATGCTCTCACCCCCACCTTAGGTAGACATCCCCTGCTCAGTGTAGGCTACACCAGTCAGAAGGGCAGGGAAGATGCCTGGCTGCCTTCTGAGCCCTCACACCCAAAATCCCAAAGACCCAACTCACTGCCACCCCTTCCTACCCATTAATAGGACAAAATAGCAGCCGATAAAATGGAAAAAGGGTTTTTTTTTAAGTTTTTTAACAACTTCATATCTGAAAGAGGGATAATATCCAAAATATATAAAGAACTCAAGAAACTATATTGAAACAAACCAAATAATCCAATAAAAAAAAATGGAGTACAGATCTAAACAGAGACTTCTCAACAGAGGAGTCTCAAATGGCTGAGAAACACTTAAGAGAAATGTTCAACATCCTTAGCCAGAAGGGAAATGCAAAACAAAACTACTTTGAGATTCCATCTTACACCTGTCAGGATGGCTAAGATCAAAAACACAAGTGACAGCTTTAAGCTGATGAGGATGTGGAGCAAGGAAAACACTCCTCCACTGCTGGTGGGAGTAAAAACTTGTACAGCCAATCCACCTCAAGACAATCAATCTGCCTCAGACCCAACTCTACTATTTCTAGGCATATACCCAAAGGACGTTCCATCCTACCACAAGGGCACTTGCTCAGCTTTGTGCATTAGCAGTTTTATTTATAATAGCCAGAAACTAAACAACTCAGGTGTCTCTCAGTGGAAGAATGAATAAAGAAAATGTACATTTACACAATGGAGTATTACTCACCTGTACCAAAAAAAAAAAAAAAAAAAAAATGACATCATGACATTTGTAGGCAAATGGATGGAACTAGAAAAAAAGTCATCCTGATAACCCAGACCAAGAAAGATGAATATGGCATATACTCACTTATAAGTGGATATTAGCTGTAAAATACAGGAAGACTATGCTGCAGTCCACAGACCCAGAGAAGCTAAGTAACAAGAAGGACTCAAGGTATGTCACATGGATCTCCATGGGAAGAGAAACAGAATAGATTTTGAGGGTGAACTTGGGCAGGGGATGGAAGGAGAGAATACTGGGAGAGATGAGTGGAATTGGGGGCCATTTCAGGGGTGAAGCAGAAACCTAGTACAATGGAAACTTTCTGGAATCCATGAGGGTGACCCTAGCGAGGGCCTCTTATAATGGGGGATATGGAGCCATAATCAGCCATCTTCTGTAACCGGGCAAGGTTTCCTGTGGTGAGACCTGGACAGCAACCCACAAAACCTTTGACCTACAATTTGTCCTCCCTGCAATATGTGTTAGAATAAATGTGGCACAAAACTTGTGGGTGTGGCCAACCAATGAGGAGTCTAGTTTGAGACCCATGCCATGAGAGGGAGCCCACACCTCAAACTTCCTGGAAGAACCAGAGGCTGGACAGCCCAGGGAGCTAAGATAGAACTAAACATGACTAGCAAAAACAAAAAAGGCCAGTGAAAGCTCATAGATGAAGTCTAGCATAATTGTCTCAGAGAGGCTTCATCCAGCAACTAATGGGAGCAGATGCAGAAACCCACAGCCAAACATTCGGTGGAGCTTGGAAAAATCCTGAAGAAGAGGAAGAGGAACAATTCTAGGAGCCAGAAGGGTCAAGGACCTGGTCCACAGAATCTACTAATCAGGGCTCATAGGGGCTCACAGAGACCGAAGCTACAATCAGGAAGCCTTCGTGGGTCTGACCTAGGTCCTCTGCATATGTGTTCTGGTTGTGTAGTTTGATCTTCATGTGGGACTCCTAACAGTAGGAGGAGGGGCTGTCATTGATTCTTTTGCCTTCTTTTGAGACCCTTTTCCCCCTACTGGGTTGTCTCATCCAGCCTTGATATGAGAATATGTGCCTCGCCTTATTGTAATGTGTTATGCCATGTTTGCCTCCTGCATACTGGAAAAGCCTGCTCTTTCCTGAAGGAGAACAGAGGAGGAGTGGTTCTTGGGGGTGATGGGAGAGACTGGGTGGTGGGGAGAAGAGGAAGAGGAAACTGTGGTCAGAATGTAATATATAAGAGAAGAGTAAATAAATACATTTTTTAAAAGGAAATGTAAGATGATAAGGGAATTTTTCTCCTTATGGTTATGTTTTCAGACACTGTCCATCAAACCCAGAAGACCCATAAACAAGAAGCTCCTTCTTTAAAATGGGGAGTGGGGTGTGGGTGGAATTGTAGCTTTCCTGCAGGCCCGGGTCTGAAGCATGATCAGTGTTGGCTCTGAACGACTAAGGCTTTGTCTATGATTTCATGGCTGAGACGCCAGTAAACTGAGTCCCCGGGTAAGCACCAGGGGCTCTTGTTGGAGTGGATGGGACTTTCTTTTCGAGTCCTGTAGACCCTAGGTCCTAGTTTTCTGCTGAGGGACTATATTAGCTACTTTTCCCATTGCTGTGATCAAATGCCAAACAAGAAGCCACTCAAAGAAGGAAGGCTTGATTTTACCCTACAGTTTCAGAGAGGCACACTCAGCCGTGGAGAAGACACAGCCACCAAGGAGTCTGTGATGGCAGGAGTGTGTTGATGGGACTCCCTGCTCCCTCCCGTGTTGGTGGAACAGAAAGCAGAGTGAGTGCCGGAAGTGGGGCTGCTGTAAATCCCTATATTAGCAAATTTTATCTTGCTATGATAAAACCTCATGACCAAGGTCTTCCTTGTAGAAGGGGAGATTTATTTGGGGCTTACAGTTCCAGAGGGTAAGTCCATGATGGTGGATGTGGGAAGACAGCCTATAGTAGAAACAGCAGCTGAAGCCACAGGCTGGGAGCTGGGAGCTCATAGCACAAAAACCACTTACAGGAAGCAAAGACAGCAAGCTGGAGCTGACACTAGCTGGTGAACTCTCAAAACTTCCTCCAGTAACTCCACACCTCCCCAGTCTTTCCAAAGAGGACCGGCTAGGCACCAAGTATTCAAATGCTAGGGAGTAAGAGGGTGTCTGTCATTCAGGCCATGAGAAACCCTAGGATTCACTCCCAACCTAACCCATGGTGGCACACTTCCTTTAGCAAGGCTCCACCTCCTAAGGATCTACAGATTTCCAAAAATAGCACTAGCAGCAGAGGACGAACTAAGTGTTCAAACACCTGAGCCTAGTGGGGGGTGGGACATTTCACATTCAAACCACAGTCAGGAACTTGGTGACGCTGCCCATGTCCTCTTAGGTTCACTCTTTTGGACTAGCGCTCATAAGGCCTATATGTTTAATGTATGTGTCATACATTAAACCATACAAATAGTTGTTCCATAGTCACAGAACAACTATTATGAATAGACAGACTAATAGTATATAAGGTCCTAGAGTCTATGGCCTTGATGCCTGTTCATGGAGGGTGAGCTGACTCGGGCCTCATGTTATACCAGAGCTCAGAGAGATTGGCTCAGAAGCCACTGCAACTGAGGAGAAATGACAGGTGCCCATGGTGGGTGGCTGGAAAGGAGCCACTCCAATCCCTTACGGAGTCCCAGTGTGAGGTCTTCCAAAGGGCAGTGCACACCTGACCTCCTCACGCTTCCTTTGATAGAGTGGCACCCTGGGAGCTCCCTGTTGTATTTGGGGCTAGTGGTGTGTGATAGATGAGGACAGAAACTGAATGTGGGTCACTTTCAGTGAGATCTTTCAAGAACCCTGCTGAAAGCATCCACATCAAACCAACAAACTTCAAACTGGATGCAGGTTCCACCAAAGCCACACATTGGTTGAACTCTCAAAAGAGCGGCCCAGCGCTGTTTGCACGCCCTGCCCAGGCATGTGGCTTACAGTCCCACACAGTCGAAGGCAGCCACTGGGCAGCTGGAGCTGTGCCCAGGCAGCCTGTTACTAATGATAATCTGTAATGGAAAAATTTTTAAATGTTTCAGCATTTTCCCTTTCTCTTTTTAAATCATGCTTAGGGGAGATGTTGGAGGAAAGATGGCAGGCACTGAGCTTTCCTTTTGTAAGAGGGAAGATTAAATGGTTGCATTTCAGGGGCTACGGAATCACTTTGTACATTGAGTTTGTAAAGGAAAACATTAAAAGAACCAGGAAGCTTGCAGAGAAGGTGTCTTAAGAAATGACACATTCTAGAAACCCATTTTCTACTCCAGCTCCTCCAAAATCCCCCCGACAGACCTCTCTTCAACTTCATATCTGTTTTTGGTAACCCATTAAGTCCTGTTAGTGCTGTACATGTGTGTGCCCAGTGGAGCATGGAGAACCAACCAGTGATCACCCCTTACCACCAGTCAAAACTTTTCAAGTCAAAGGACTTCACAGTTAGAGGACCTCTTTTTGACTGAGCTATTTTAAGAACGTTGAGAGAGAGAGAGAGAGAGAGAGAGAGAGAGAGAGTGTGTGTGTGTGTGTGTGTGTGTGTGTGTGTAATAAAGCTAGAAGTAGGTTGTGAGAAAATGAAAGATCTTAAGGAAGATGCTAACAAGAAGGAATAAAATGTAAGTGACAGGAAATCAAAAAAAGAAATTTATTGGAAGAATGAGGGGAACCAGAGAAGAGCAGGGACACAAGAAAGGGCATGAGAGAAGGGGAACCAGTGAGAACTAAGCATAATGACACGTATGTGTGAAAATGCCATAATAAACCCACTAGTTAGCCAGCCGTGGTGCTCACGCCTGTGATCCCAGCACTCAGTGAGGCAGAGGCAGGCAGAACTCTGTGAGTTTGAGGCCAGCCTCGTCTATAATGCGAGTCCAGGACTGCCAAGGCTACACACGGAGAGACCCTGTCTCAAAACAAACAAATAAACCCACTACTTTAAATGCATACATAAAAACTTAACTGTAAATGAAAGGAAGGAAAAAGAAAGAAGTAAAGAAGAGGACATCTGGCCCATGAATGATAATTCTTCAGTAATTATGAAGCATTCCAGCGGAATTCAAAGTAGAACCAAAGTCATCATAAACATCATGACTGTGCCTGAAGGGCACAATAGTAACTGTCCTCAGAATTTCCCACCTATGTGGAAGGACAGTACTGTTAATAAAATATGCTGTTGTGAGTCTGACTACACACAGACACACACACACACACACACACACACACGCACACATGCATGCACGCCACTTTTTTCTTCTGTTACCACTGGCCATTAACCACGGATTACTTGGAGTCCCAGCTATTGATTGCACTGTATTTTCAAAAGCCGGAGTTTGGGAGTCTCAGCCCCTGAACTGAACTGCTCCCGGACAGCATTCTTGCCTGTGGCTTTTGAGGATGCAGTGTTGTTTCTTCTCGCTCAGGGGAGGAATACTTGCCTGGTGAAAGGCAACACCGATCTTCAGTGGTACCCACTCCCCCCATCCAGAGAAGACTTTCACAGAGGAAAGACTCTCCAAGGGGAGGAGGGAAGGCAGAGAGGTAAGGTGGCATTTGTACCGGAACACAGGCCCAGGGTCTCTGTGTTTAAATCTCTACTTAAAGGAGAAGCTCGTCCCTCAGTCTTCAGTGCAATGGTGCTGCCATCAGGTCCTCAGATTCATTTTACAGCTGGCTTAGTGAATTATAATCCTGTGAGAGAGCAGATTTACCTGCCTTCTTCTACGTTCCCCTGTGCGCTCACGTGGACAGTGCGCACGTATGCCTGGCCTCGGCTGAAGGACACTCTGACCTCGGAGGAACAGGCTGCTGGCCTTCTTGAGGTGTTCTGTGGCGGTGGCAGCACCAGCTTTCCTGGGAGTCCTTCAACCCGATGGGAAGGGGCTTGCACTGGGTGGTGGGTGTGGTGCATGCACATTGAGAAAGTCTGGTGCACGCAGCAATTTCAGTTACTATTTCGGAGAATTCTGTCGGGAGTCTTGACAATCAATGAGAACTGAAAACAATTAGTCACAGTTGTGGATCTCTCCGAGTTCACGAGCACCGCAGCTTCCTAGGGAAAGCCACGTCTGGAGGCGGAGGCGGAGGCAGTGTGCAATATTGTTTTTAGGGAGACAATTGTGCTGCGGGCTCAGGAAACAGCCCAACATTCCTTTTCTTTGTTTAATCAAAGTTCTTTACATCTGCTGAAGGCTGGCTGGTTTTCAGAAGTGCCGCTGAGGCCCCCATCCTAGACAGTGCACTTGGTGTTGAAATTTGTACAGCTAATCTAGGTAAAATGCATCCAACCAGTGGAACTCACATGAAAACAATGGCATTCTCGCCACCAGTAAGAGAAATTTCCAAATTCCCCCGCAGCAAGGCAGGGTTCCTGCTTTCTTTCATTCCATGGCAGTAACCCGAAGGACTGCGAACAGACTTGCAAAGCAGAAACCAATTCCTCAGCTTCTGGGAGCAGTGTCAGGAAGAAAAAGATCAACCCTGAAGCAGTTCTCAGAACGGAAAACCCATTTCTCCTGCTTTTCATGGTTAACTCGGTGTGGTCTCTGTTCTGGTTTGTATCTTCAACTGCTTGCTTCTGGGCACATGACAGAGCAGGGTCAGGAAGGAGTGCTCACCAAGTCCCTTTGAGAGTTCCCTTTGTTGGGGTAGGCAGCTGTTTGGGGCTGTGACTTCTAGAAGGTAGGAGGGGCTGGGGCAGAAGACTGTCCCAGAGTAGGTACATAAGGACTTCTTTCTAGGCTGGTGGTAGGGATGTGGAGGCATAGGGCAGGGCTTCACCAGGGGGAGACAGGTGCTCTTCATGCACACGTGTGGACCCACGTAACATACACAGTTCTGCCAGGCATGATCCTAGAGTGACTCTATAACTGTGGGCACCCCCATATAACCCCTGCAGTTTCTATGTCCTCCTCTGTGAGTTTAGGGTATTCCCCCTGACCTCCGGTAAATTTGTTGTCGAAAAGTTAAGTCATGGTTACATGCTAACCTTGTGTCATATACAGGTAGCACGGGTTTATTGTGTAACAGACAACACAGAAGTTTCACGGGGCTTGACAAATGTCATCCCGTCTTCATTGTGGGCTCCCTGGCTTCTGCTTCTATGGCTAGGAGACAAAGGAGCTGGGCTAGATGGTTATTGGTCTGATTCATTCATTTGACTTGCCTTTGACTTTCCTGTGTCCTTTATTTACCTCTTCTCTGTTGTTCCGAGCTCATGCTGAGCTCCCTGGCGGGGACCTGAGTGTAAAAGTGCTTGTCTGTGCTCACATAAGGAGCTTATTTTCCCAGAGCCGTCCTGCCCTTGTCCCTCCCACTGAGATCAGCATGCCTGTGTGTGGGAGAAGGCTGACCATGTGGTCACCCTCATTCTCTTTCCTCCATTTCCCAGCACCCTTGGGGAGGGTGACAGACCAAGAGAGCACTGTATTCCTCAGGAAGCAGCAGGAGGTTAGATTTGGGTCCAGAAACTTCTCCAGGAAGAGGCATCCCTGAAGGGAACCACTGTACAGGAGATCTATACAGCCACAGCCTCAGAGGAACTCCTACACTTCACCTCCCTGTGTTAAAAATTAGGTAAATCCCAAGCATGACATGAAAATTCACTCTGCATTGCCCACATCTAATAAAATGTATTTGGAGCAAAGGATGCTGGAGGGCAAGATGCTCTGACTCCACATCTTCCCCTCAGTTGCAATGAGAAGGATGAGAAACTGCTGTGATTCCCTGGGGCCAAAGTGAGCCACATCCATCCCTTATGGACCATTCTCTTCCCCTGATCTGTAAAACAGAAACAGCAGGAAACAGAGACAAAGGCTGCGGACTTCTCTGGGCAGCAAGCTAGAAGGATCTGAAGCCTTGAGACATAAAGCTGTGGATTTACAGCCCAGGCTTCTTCTCCTTAACATGACTCTGGCCCCATGCCCTGGACAGCACATTGGCCACAGCTGTTGCAAATGGATTTATCCTCTAAGGATAGCGAGCTGTTCCCCCTCACATCAAAGATTCGGCTGCTAGTCAGACGCTTTCTGTTCTTCTTGCTGACTGGTACTTTAGAGTGCAAAGAACTCAATTAATCTTTATTCTCCCATCCCTTCCTGTCTTCCAATTTTTCTTCCTTTTTTCCTCCATCTTTTTTTCCCTTCCTTTCCTACTTTCTTCCTTCCTTCCTCCCTTTCTCCCTCCCTCCCTCCCTCCTTCCCTCCTGTGTGTACACACTCCTGTGTGGGAGTGCACATATGGGTTTGAGTATAAGTATATGAAGGTCAAAGGACACTCTGTGGTGTAGATCTTCTGGGTACCATCTCTTTTTGCTTAGAGGGGGTATTTCCTTTCCTTCAGCTTCCCCACAGGCCGGCTGGCAGAGAATGCTAAGGTGTACTCAGGGGATTCTCAGGGAATGGTGTGCCACATGATTGTCAGAAAGACTTCAAGACAGATGTTGTTCTGGGCCACTGTGCTGTCTACGTTCTACAAAATGCTCTCTGTAGTTCCGTTGTTGAATTTTCTTGTCTTCTTAAGATGTTAGGAAGTCCGACTGCCATCCTGGAAGCTGAGCTGAAGAAGAGACATCCATGAATGGGAGTCCCTGCCCTACCTGGCCAGGAACACAGCCTTGAAGGAAAACCTGACCTCTTGAAGGAAAGAGTGGGACAGAGGTTAGAACTGAAACGAGACAACAGAGTCCACATGAAAAGCACAGGGTTTGTACACTAACAGGTACTTAGGAGTCCGTTGTGCCATTTTATAACCTGAGAAGAAACCTGCACATGCTTTAGCACCTTGGGTTCTTCTTTTTTATTATTACAGTTTATTTACTTTGTATCCCAGCTGTAGCCCCCTCCTTCCTCCCCCCCAATCCCACCCTCCCTCTTCTCCTCCCATGCCCCTCCCCAAGTCCACTGATAGAGGAGGTCCTCCTTCCCTTCCATCTGACCCTAGCCTATCAGATCTCATCAGGACTGCCTGTATTGTCTTCCTCTGGTAAGGCTGCTCCCCCATCAGGGGGAGGTGATCAGGGAGCCAGCCACTGAGTTCATGTCAGAGACAACCCTGTTCTCCTTACTAGGGAACCCACTTGGACACTGAGCTTGCCATGGGCTACATCTGTGCAGGGGTTCTAGGTTATCTCCATGCAGGGTCCTTGGTTGGAGTATCAGTCTCAGAAAAGACCCTTGGGCCCAGATTTTTTTGTTCTGTTTCTCTCCTTGTGGAGCTCCTGTCCCCTCCAGGTCTTTCTATCTCCCCCTTCTTTCATAAGACTCCCTGCACTCTGCTCAAAGTTTGGCTATGAGTCTCAGCATCTGCTTCAATACCCTCCTGGGTAGAGTCTTTCAGAGGCCTTCTGTGGTAGGTTTCTATCCTGTTCCCTAGTTTTCTCCCTCTTCAAATGTCATCCCATTTGCTTTCTTTCTTTCTTTCTTTCTTTCTTTCTTTCTTTCTTTCTTTCTTTCCTTTTCTTTTCTTTTAGGTCTGCCATCATTTATTTTTCGACTCTGCTGTTTTTTTATATTAATTACAGTTTATTCATTTTGTATCCCAGCTGTAGCCCCCTCCCTCATTCCCTCCCCATCCCACACTCCCTCCCTTATCTCCTCCCATACCCCTCTCCAAGTCCACTGATAGGAGAGGTCCTCCTCCCCTTCCATCTGACCCTAGCTTATCAGGTCTGATCAGGACTGGTTGCATTGTCCTCCTCTGTGGCCTGGTAAGGCTGCTCCCCACTCAGCAATAGGTGATCAAAGAGCCAGCCACTGAGTTCACATCAGAGGCATGTTGGGTTCTTAATGAATGCAGGAAACCACTGTTGACTCCTTTAAGGAGCATCTGGGGATAAAAGAGGATGAGTTACCAAGTGCCAGGCCTTAATGAAATACATTAGATGTTCATTCTGAACCCAGGGATGCCCTTGAATTCTGTCTGTGTTGGAAGGTGTTAAGACAGAGACTGGAATATAGTCTGTGTGGAAGGGGACATTGCTTTTAAAAGAATTCTCTCCTTTCTGCTACTCCCACCTCCACAGAAACATGCTTCCCAAAGACTTTTCAGCTCTGTGTAGTTATCGATTCCAGATTCCATTCTTGGGGGTCCTACATCCTTCTGAAGGCTTCAACCGTCCCATGTCCCTGGTTCTGAGACTGCCTGCCTGCACACAGCTGCTCCGGAGTACAGCTCACAGCCATATTCACAGGCAACCGGCTGGAAAGGGATTCACTGCAAGTGGAGCTCAGCTGAGCTGACCTGGACCTGGACCCAGCAATTGGGGCCACCTGCAATCTGTAGGCCAGTTCTTTCCCACATGGTGCTTCTGCCAGGATGTGAGAGTAACACCAGCGATTCTGTCACCATTTTTGCTTTGCCAACAGCACATTTCCAATTAAAAGCACAAGTTTGTGGGTGTGAGTCATGCAAATCATATAAATTCTGCCTTGTGATGACTTATTTTCTTGCCACCAAATAAATTACACACAGTGAATTTGGCCTACTTTCCTACCACCATGTTTATGGAGCCCAGGTTAACATACAGAGAATGGGTTGGAGTGACAAGTAATTTGACTCTATAATTTAGATCCTGTGAGCACATTATCTTAAAGGAGTGAAAAGTCAAAATGCCTTTTAGGAATCAAAGGATGGTTATCATCCCCAGGAACCTTTGCAGCTTCGAAAGTTAACCTGACAAGTACGTACTTGGGTTAGTTTAGCTTCCTCAATGGAAAGTTCAAGGCCCCAGGTCAGAGGGACTCACCCCTGAACTCTTGAGAGGTGCTGACCTGTTCAATGAGGCTTCTCTGAGCAGGGACAAGACAGCAAGCATTTCAAAGCCAAGTCTAACCTTGAACCTAACTCTGATGGTAATAAACTCTTGTCTCACTGGCCTAATTGCTTAAAAAATTATTATTATTATTATTATTATTATTATTATTATTATTATCAGTAGTCATTGTTTTATTTTGTTCTGTTCTGTTTTGTTTTGTCTTGTAATCTTGGGAATCAAATCTGTGATCTCAGCACATGAGGCAAATCTTCTACCACTAGTTTACACTCCCAAAAAGACAAGTTTAAAGGCAAGTGTCTTTTGTGTATGTGTGTGGAGGTTTGCAGGCAAATGTACACATGCTTGTGAAGGTAAGAGGTTAACATCAGGTATCTTTTTCAAGTTGCTCTCCGCCTTGTGTTCCTTGGACAGGCTCTGTCGCTAAACCTAGATCTCACTGATTCACCTAGACTTGCTGTCCAGCAAGCTCCTGGGATCTGCTTGTCTTTGCTTTGCCATTACAGATATTCAATGACACACCAGCTATGTGGACACTGGGGTGTGAATTACAGTCCTCATGATTTCCTGGCAAGCCCTTTTCTGACCACACTATCTCCCCATCCCCAGCGTCCCTTTTTAAAAGTCATCATGCAAGCCTGGTGAGCCTATGTTATGCTTCTGAGACCGGATACTGGTGCCAACTCCAACGGGCTATTCTCCCTCTGCTACTTAGAACAAAGGCCGTTAGTTTGAGATCATACAATGACAGACTTCAATTGACCAGGTCCTCCTACCCTTAAGCATTCAAACAAAGAAAATTAGACCTTCCCGAGGGAGGGTGGGAAGTTATATTAGGGAGAGTTACAGCTCTGTGGGGAGCACTGAGATTCCCTGATGATCAGCCTAGGGCTCCCCTGTTCCCACAGTACCCTTGCTGCTCAGAGGAACTCCTCTGGGGGCAAGCGTCTTGGCATCATCTAGGGGAAGGTCACAGGCACAGGCTCTTAGGCTGTGGTCAAACCTACCCCACAGAGTTTTCTTTCAGGCTAATAGTCCATGTGAAACCCAGTGGGTAAGAAATCAAGTGAAAAACAGTGGCATTAATTTGAACTCTGTTGAGTTCTGTGAGATGTTGCCTGGAGATATATGTAATTTCCTGTAATTTCACTAGGCACTTCATACAAGTGCAGTCATATGTACAATATGACCATCTTTTAATTGCCTGAAAGGGTTTCGGATGTTTACAGCACACTCTGCCTGCAGAAACCCTTGCTACTCCCTTGCAGCCCGTGCCAGAAATCCCAAGCTTCTAGCATTCTCAGAAAGCAATTAAAACCTAGATTGTCTACATCTCTTTCTTAAGCTGAGTCATCCATCGATTCACCTAAGGACTCAACTGTGTCCTCTACAAAGCACTGTGCTAAAGCCCAACTCTCCAGTGTGATGATAGTGTTTCATTGTGGTACCCACGGGAGACTGTCAGGCTAAGAGGAGGTTCTGAGGTTGTCTTTATTGCACTGTTGTCCTTACAAGAGACACCAAAGACCATTTCACCATCAGCTTCCTTTGCCTGGGCTACCCAGACATGTGGCAGGACATCATTCTGGGTGGGTCACTAGACTTGTCTGGCTTTCGGGTTTGGACTAAGTGTTGGCTGCTCTTGAATCCTCCTGCCTGCTGGTTTTCAGACTAAAACTTACTTCACTGATGCTTTTGTGTATTTGGGATACAGTGGCAAAAATAACACAGTGGATGGCCTAAATAAGAAACATGTGTTCTTCTTCATAGCTCTAGAGGCCAGACACTCCAGGTCAAGGGGCTGGCAGTGGCAGTGTCCTGTGAAGACTTGTTGCTGACTAACAGGCTGTAGCCTCACATGGCAAAGAGAGAAAGCTCTAACCTCTCCCTTCTTATAAGACTCCCAACCCCATTACTGGGGTTTTACCTTTATGCCCTCACCTGATCTCCATCATGTCCCCAAAACCCCACTCCTTAAAATCATCCTATTGAAGACATGGGTTTCAACATACATGTTTTTCTGGGACTTTATACATTTAGTTTTCACACATTACGATTCCCTGGTCCTACGAGTGAACCAGAACCTTCTATCTTCCAGGGTGTCCAGCTAGGTAACTGCAGATGTCCCATTCTCTGTAATTGTATGAGCTGATTCCAGTAATTATTCCTGTTCTGTCTATGTCTGTTTAACTGTCAAATTGACTCAGCCTAGACACCTGAAAAGGGAGTCTCAGTTGAAATGTTTACTGGATCAGATTGGTCTGTGAAGCATTTTCTTGATTGCTAATCTGTGTTGGAGGCCCCAGCCCACTGCGAGACATGCCATTCCTAGGCAGGTGCTCCTGATCTATATAAGAAAGCTATCTGCGCATGTGCGAGGAGACTAGTCAGCAAGCCCAGTTCTGCTGTGAGTTCTCTCAGTGATGGGCCTGGAAGTGTAAGCCAAGCAAACCCTCCCCTCCTCTAGGTCGCTTTTGGTCAGAGTGTTTCATCACGGCAACGGGAAGGAAACTAGAAGTCTCCCTACCTGGATAAGTACTTTTTCAGTTTCTCTGGGGACGTTTGAGTGGTGCAATACCTTAAGACAGCAATTGCGGCGGCAGGTAGCAGCCAAGTGCACGGGATGGTTCCTTTCTGGGCTCCCTTTCCTCTCCACTGATCTAGCTGCTTACCTTATAGAATCCCAGGAGAGGAAGTAATAAGCAGATAGGGACAAGTATGGTCTCCGGGGCCACGATGGAGGATTATCTACGTCCTGCTGAGGACAGACAAAGTACTCAGAGCGAGGATCATATCACCAGTGGACAAGGAGCTCAGACCATTTTCCTGGGCTCCCCTTCCCCAGCCGCTCCGGCTCTTGAATGAGGCTGAAGGCGTGAAGTCATGTGCCTCCAAGGAGGACAAAAGCAGCAGAGTAGTTCCTAGGAGATGTTCCTTCACTTCTTGGCACTCAGGACAGGAGAGGGTCTCAGCGGACCTCCCTACCATCTAAGACAAAACCTGGCCAGAAGCTAGTGACTCCTTCAACTCTTTCATGTTAATTTTCAATACTTTCCAATTTGGAGTCCATAGAATCTGAACGTTTTATGAGATGATTTTGTTGTTGCTGTTGTTTTAATGTAGGGTGGTGGAGGATGTTTCTCTTTAAGAAAAAAGTCACAGCTACAAAATGTAAGTGAATATTTATTTAGAATAAGAAAATCAAATTTTAAGAAGCAAGAAAGAAGCACAATTACCACAAACATCTAAAACAAAAGCACAACATTTTTTGTTAATTAACTGCTTGACACATCTCTAGGATATTTTTATTCTTACGTTTTTGGCTGTGTACTCAATGAAAAGTATTTCATTGGACAATAATTTGTAATTTTTTTTTTTTTTTAGATACAAGAGAGGGGTGACTTCTTGTAGCATGATTTATTAAAATCTGTTTTAATTTCTCACTGTTGGGATGTGTGAACTACACCATTCTAACATAGGTGTATGACTGTGCCTCTCAAACATGGGGACTCAAACAAAGCACATTTTATATGAATCATGTGTGTCATTGTGTTGTCTGGGCTCAGTATTCCTGCTGGAGGGAGCTTCTAGATTCCATAGGTATCGGTGCAAGCCACATTTTCATTCTGTGGTTTTTTTTTACATGACAGACGGAGCAAAGGATTTTTCCAGAGTAGTGTTCAATCTATGCACTCCCCTCTGCAACTAGCGTTTGGTAGGCCAGAACCACCCAAAGAGAAAAGCAGCAGCTGCTCATTTCAGGTGGCCAGAGTCAGCTCCCAGGGCTGACTTTGGAGAAGACGTGAGGAGTATCAGAACTTTGCAAGAAGCAAAAGGAGAAGACCTTATAATGGAGACTGCTGGCCTGGGAAGCTAGAGGCAGCTGGCTAGAGGCAGGCCATCATTGTTCCCTACCATCCGTCCTTAGAAGAAAGGACAAAAAGTAGAGATTGCTCCAGCGATTTAGTCAAGCCCGAGCCATCTGGGGCTCACTTCACAGAAATCATTGTTTCCAGCCTGGCTGGTCATTGGAATTGCAGGACAGCTTTCGCAGTGTGGCTGACCAAAGGTTGGGCTCCTGGGTTGTTTGTGGGGACAAGTGGGCTGGCTTCCTAGATGAGGTGCTGCAGGCTGAGGGTCAGAGTTTTATTTTTAGGACTCATCTGTCCAGTGTCTGTTTGTATATTCAGCTTCTGGCCCTGCTCTCCGGCAGGGGCGTGTCTGCTTCAGAAGAGCAAGCCTAAGCCCATTGTGTGTGTTTGTCTTTGTGTTTGTCCTGGAACCAGCTGAGCTTGAAAATGTGCTTTGGAACCAACCAGCGGTGTTTGTGCTCCTCCGGCAGCTCTCTGCAGTGCCCTGTAGACAGCAGGTGTTTTGTATCAGAATAGGCTTCTGTATTTAAAACTAATGTTTGAAAAATTAGTTATTTTTTTCTTGAGTCAGAGGCCTCCTATAGCCCAGGTTGGCCTCATACTAGATATGTAGCGAAGGATGGCTTTGAACTTGGGATTCAGCTGCTACCACTGCCTGAGGAATGCTGGGATTACAAGTGAAGCATGTACCATGGTGCCTGGTTTATACAGTGCTGGATTGAACCCGGGGCTTTGTGCATGCTAGGCAAACACTCTACCGGCTTCAGCCCAGGATATAGTTCTTAAGTAACTGTAATAGAAGAATAATGATTATTGAAACTGAGAATCCCTACGAGTTTTAGGCCAGTGTTGGATAAGTAAGCTAAAAGCCCAACTATGGAGTCTTCCTCCCTCAGGGAAGACGTCACTGTTCTTCATTTCTAGATTCCTGGGTTAATGCCACAGAAGGCTGAAAATACTATTTCCTGAAATTTATTCTCCAAACAGAGACAAAAATCATGTTGTCATTTTAAAATGTAAACTGTGTAAGAAAGAATTTGTTCCTAGCTGAGTTTTATTAAGGAGCTCAGACTTGATTAATTCTTGGCCAAGAAAAGCTTGTACCACTAGCAACTGAACTCTACTAATACTGTGATTAATTTATAAAAAGCTAATAAACACTATCTGGGGTTAATTTTTGCTCCTAAGATAGTTTGCCAAGAGCTTAGGAAACATCTCTAGAAGATTCTCCTTGTTAGGTCTGTGTACAGTTTGATGGACCCAGAATCCTTTTAGTAATTGTCAGTGAAAAGAAAAATCAATGCACAGAAATCTGTGCGCAGGAAAACTGAAATCTGATATGGAAATAGGAAAAACGTGAGGAATTTTGCATAATCAGCCAAATACGGTCCATCCTTAATGAACTGCAGCAGCTAGCATTGCCGTGGATTTTACCTTTGGAGTGACCCCTGCTTCAATATGCTCCAGGATCTTTGGGCACATGACTCATAAATAAAGCTTTAAGTCTACATTGTTAATTTATAGACTGAGCAGGTTTGGCTATGCCGTATCGCCCTTCGGTTTAACATTCCATTCCGCAGTGCATGCTGGGATGTTGCCTAATGGTCTCAATAGGATAAATGGAGAGTCCATTCATGGTCTGTGTACTAGGCAAAGCATCATGTTTAATACATCCTTAAGGAAGGCTTGCTTTGCCTTATATGCCTAGTATATATTCTCTAAGTAAAGAAATCCAAGAAGATGAAACTTATTACATTGGTATCATTATTAAGTGTTGGGGGTTGATCCCCAGGCTTTATACATACTAGGTAAGTTCTCTGTCACTGAGCCATACCTCCAGCCTTTAACAATACTTTTTCTGAAATTCACTTATAGCTAAACTAT
Source organism: Psammomys obesus (assembly GCF_907164565.1). Classification (NCBI taxonomy): domain Eukaryota; kingdom Metazoa; phylum Chordata; class Mammalia; order Rodentia; family Muridae; genus Psammomys; species Psammomys obesus. The sequence continues at coordinate 18,146,648 of NW_026585644.1, forward strand.
ATACCGAAAGAATCAACAAAACGATGATCTACATTTTAGGGCAGATCATCTTCTTGCCTGTTTTCTTTTGTTTTATTTAGTTAAGATTTTTTTTTTTACATTGCCCAGACTGGCTTCTAACATGTGAATTTCAGTCATTCTCTTTCCTTAGCTTTAGGAGAGTGGGGGCCACAGTCTCCTCCACCATGGCTGTTCCAAGTCTTGTGCCTTAGCCAGAAAATGCCTCCATTTTCTGCCACTGTTTCTCAGTTTAGCTGCAAATTTCACCCTTAGTCAACGAGGAACTGGTGATAGGTGTGGAGAAGGAAGCCAGGTGGGTCTATTTGGGGTTTTACATCATTTCCTACCATGCAAGCCTTGTTGAGTGCTAAATCATACCTCCTCATTCTCTGGCGATTTGAGATGACATTTGTCCTCAGCTTGGAAGAGTAGTGAGTTAGACCTAAAGCTTGTTCTTCCATTGCACAACTTTTTGTGCACCCAAAGCATTTTTATTAGAGTGAGAAACAATAAAAACTGTTCTATCACTTCTCCATTCCCCTGCCCTTCTTTTTTTTTTTTTTTTTTTTTTTTTTTTTTTTTTTTTTTTTTTTTTTTCTAGTTCTGGCAGATTGAACCCAGAGACGTGTTCACTCTAGGTAAGCACTGTACCACTGAGCTACACCTTCAGCCCCTGCCCTTCAGATTTGTTTTTCTACACCAGGTTTTATGTAACCTGAGACAGTCTAAGAATAAGGTGCTCTGTAAAGCCTTCTAGTAGGTGGAGCCTCTACATAACTGAGAGCTCTTCCCTACTATTTTATTTTTCCAATTTCTCTCCTCTCTCCCTTTTTTCCCCCATCCTTTCCTCTTCCTTCCTTTCTTACTGTTCCTCCTACATACTTTCTCCCCGACCCCCTTCTTTTTAAATAAGACTAGGACTCAAGTATGTTATAGAGAGCCCTGTTCAGGGAAGAGAGTTTAGCATAGGATCTTAGGCAAGGTACTTAAGTGAGAGTGTGTGTGTGTGTGTGTGTGTGTGTGTGTGTGTGTGTGTTTTACTAGCAAACTGGGCCATGGGTGGAGTTAAGTTAAATAAATAAACACATGAAAAAACTGCATGGAATAACACCCAGGAGCCACTACCATGGGAACTACCATTACAGATAAAAGCCATCAAGAGTAGGGGTTGGGGCCAGGCACTGGCTGTGCTAAGGTCCCAAGCTCTGGTCCATTAGGAAGGAAAGCAATAGGAGGACATGGAAGCCTGAGAGGAGAGGAAGAAAGTAGACGAGGGGCTGGAGATTTCAATGAATTATTTGCCTGTATTAAAAATAGAAATCAGAACAGGATCTTCTCATGATGGCTTTTTTGCTGACTCAAAGAAGAATAAGGAAAATAGCAGCTCCAGTAGTTTCACACTCCGGGAAATGCCCACCTCTTAGGACTTTGAACTCAGGTGATGTACCTTTCTGTTGTAGGTAATGCTGTCAAAGAAGTTTTCAACCATCAATAATCCTTTCCATTTAAGAGGGCACTTCTCTCACTGCCTCAGAATTCAGGCTTTGGAAAATAGATCCGAAGCTATAAATCACACATGTGTATGTATATGCACTGGGGAAAATGACGGTGTGTTTGATGTTTTTGAGTAGTTTTGTATCTAAGTAGGACAAACCTTAGTTCGCTGTCAAAAGAAAACTCTGCTACAAAGGGGTGCAGCCTGCTGCGAGAGAGTTGAGTACATGGGTAGGATGAAGTTGTGACACAGGCAGGGTCAGGAAGAGCTTTTGCAAGCGTGTGACATTTGCAATGAGTTCTGAAAGCAAGGAACTAGAGATGGGAAGTGGGGTACCTTTAAGAAAGATACAAGAAGAGAGAGATGTCAAGTTTATATACTGAAGAGACAGCTTTCCCCAAAAATAGATTCTCAATAGACTACTTCATCAAATAGAAAACACCAATGTTGAAATGAACACTTGAGTGAAAAAACAAGGCCACAATATGAGCACACTTCACATCACTGTGGATAGACACAGTATCAGAACTGAATCAGGTACTTAACAAGCAGTTGTCAGTAGCATCCATAGAAAAGGCATCATTCCATTGCCTGGATGATGAACTGATATGAATTTACAGACATAAATTATATGTGATAAATGTGGTATGTATTTTATTTGATAAAGGCATGTGGACAATGTAAACAATGGACAATGTAAAAAGTCTATAATGTTGTATTATTTAAGAGCTGAAAGGCACTTAAACATACTAAGGTAAGAGCTGGCTGTGGGTAAAGCTTGCTGCTTGCCATCTTTGGTGTGTCAGCTGTCAGGGGCAAGGGAGACTGTTCCTAAGCGATGCCTTGAGATGCCCATGTGACCTGAGACAATATCCTTGCTGGAGACTGCTCACGCAGGCAATTAGGCCAACACAGGCACAAACGCATTTCTCTCATGCCAGCTTGAGCACCTCCATTTTCCATGCTGATAGAAAGTCTCAGATGAGAAAAGAGTGTTAACTCTTGGCCACACACAAGGTCCCAGAAGGGGACAGACTCATGATAGTCTCTGTGTATACAACGTGGCATCCCAGTGCTGGACTGGCAACATCTCAGCATCCAAGCCACAGTTTCTGACTGAAGGAAAATGTTGAGATGTTCCAAGGATGGCAGGAGGCCTTGTTTATTATGTCCACAGGGCTGTGAACTGTGGGAGATCCAGCAGAATAGGAACCAGGCTCTCGATGAGGGAATGTGATATTCCTAGCCATGGTTTAGATTGCTGGGAGGTATTGTGGTCTAAGAAACACATGTGTAAGTAGCAGCGTGGAGTTAGAAGTTGAGGCTCAGACCACTCCCTGCATTCTGCAGAGAGTTGTGCAGCATAGCCAAGGGCCTAACCAGAACACAAACCTTAATGAGCAGCTCTGCAGATGCCTGGAAGATCAGGGCAGTGACACTTTCCCACATTGTCCTCAAAGTGAAAGTGCAACCAAGAAGAGGTCAGAGACTGGGATTGTCGCCTGAGGCCGTGGAGGAGCAAGATGGCACCATATCTCAACTCTTGCTGTGTTCCTGTGTGATTTGGCTGACCCCACACAGTCCTAGCTGTCTTTAAACCATGAGGGGGTGGGAAGATGCTAACTCTATGCCTGGAACCTAGGAAGGGCAGGTCATAGTGTGCCAATGCTTTGGGCCAAAGTAAAAGACGAGTGGAGAATTTGGAGCCCAGGATAAATGTTTTCACTACACACAGTAAAGCAGTGAGCCTTTGCACAGAGAGGAAAACCTTTGGATGGAAATGTTCTGTGGGATGTGCTGAAATACAAAGCTGCTCATCATATGTCTGTTGCTTTACCACCTCACCTAGAGCACAACCCAGGTGGACAACAGCCTGTGAGCAAAAAAAAAAAAAAAAGGAGGACCAAGTGCATACACTTTTTGCAGATGACCCAGGCAACTGTTCATCTCACAAGTGTCAGGGCAGCTGCTTGGAATTGGAGAACAGGACTCTGAAATCTGAAAGAGATGTAGCTTAATTTGCAAGGGCTTTACCTCAGCTGAGGGGGTTTCCATCGCTTTCTCTGGAGACATAGGGGCTGATGGAGATGGTCCTGCAGCTTAGTAGAGTCCCATGATCTTGGGAGACATGAAATAAATACTTCCCTTTTCTCAGATGGTTTTAGTAGTTTTATTAAGAATAAGACTTTTTCTCTTTTTTTTTAATAATTTATTTAATTTTATTTTTTGTGCATTAGTGTGAAGGTGTCAGGTCCCTCAGAACTGGAGTTACAGACAGTTGTGAGCTGCCATGTGGGTGCTGGAAATCGAACCCAGGTCCTTTGAAAGAGCAGACAGTGCTCTTTACCACTGAGCCATCTCTCCAGCCTGACTTTTTCTCTTTTATATCCCTAGCTCAAAGTAGTAGGTCAGGCTGACCTTGAATTTGTAATCCTCTTAACTCATTCTATTCATCATTTGCCTATCATCATGGCCATCACAAGTATCTTATAAGCATTTCTTTCTCCTCCTAACTTTCTTCCCTGTCTTACCCTTCCTTCTCTTCCTCTTCCTCCTCCCCTTCTTCCTTCTCCCCCTTTTCCTTCCTCCTCCTCTTACTCCTCTTCTGCTTCCCCTTCCCTCCATTTCTCTTCCTCTACCTTCCTTGCTGCTATAGTGAGATATGTATCAGTTTATCCTTTATTCCTTGTTAATTTCATACTTGTATTTACTTAGTTTTGGTCATTTCCCCATCTCTCAGATCTATCTCTAATGCTTCTTTCCAAAAAGCCTCTTACTCTGATATCCTATTTTTGACCCACTGAGTTTAATTATAATGATTCACATGAGTATGAAAGGGGGACTATTTACTGGAGCATGGACAACCTGTCAGAAAGTGGCATGCCCTGTCACATATGAACTGTCAAAGACTCTCATGAGCCCTTCTCCCATGCAAAAGGAAATACCAGTGGCTTCTATCTTGTACAGGTCTTATATAGGTAACCACAGCTACAGTGAGTTCACGAGTGCAATGGCTTTGTCAAGTCCAGAAGACTCCACCTGGCAGCACTCCTTAAATGAACAAAATCATGTTTCTTCTGCTTTAAGGGCCCTGCTGAATTTTAAGAAACAATACTTTTATTCTTTTTCTTGGATCCCAGATTAGTGTGCTGCCAATTGCCATGTGGTTTCCATAGAGAGTTCATTGCATTGCCTTGGGCTGAGCTGAATTCTCCTCAGTAGATGGATGTCTCTTGAAAGCATGCACTAGTCATGCATAAACATCTTTCTAAGGGTGAAGCCTTCAGTTTGGTCCCCAAGTCTCATTTGGTTCACAGCTAGGATCTGTAAGTGAAGTAACACTGGATCCCAGAGACTCTCTTGCCCCCCAGTTGATCTTTCTTGTTCTCTGCATTTCCTAAGGACAGGCTTGGTGTTATATGTAAGAAAACCAATAAGCCTGAATCCGGTTCGGAGAGTGAAGTTAGGAGTTTGTGCACAGGTATTAATTAGTTCTAACCTGAAATAGCCGTGATGGAAACGTTCATGGAACATGATGGGGAATGTAGAGCTGTACCTCTCATCATGACACAGAAACTCATGGCAGGAGTGGCTCGCGGGGGCAACAGTATACAGTGGGGTGGTGAGGGTACTCCTGATGAGGGAGGGGGATGGCTAGAACCATCCATCTCCATCGCACTAAGGCTTTTATTCTTCTCGCTGACTGGTTTGGCTCTCCAGAGCAACACCAACTCAACTGAATTACTCTTTCATATGTACTTTTTGTATTCTGGATCATAGCTCTCATGTCTCTCCCAACTATTTTCTTTCTTGGGCTAGATGTTTTCCATTCCTTCATGTTTCCTATATTGAATGGTTTCTGAGGCCTTATATTCATGATCTTCTGTATTGCCTGTTTTCATTTGTGTTTTTTCTTTTATTAAATTTATTAATTCACCTTACATCTGTATCACAGGTCCCTCCCTACTGTTTTTTTGATCCTGACCTCCCACTTTCTTCCCCATGACCCCCTTCCCTTCTCCTCAGAAAAGGGGAGCTCCCCACCACCAACAACCCACCCTGGCACATCAAGTTGAATCAGGACTAAGCTTTTCCACTGAGGTCCAACAAGGCAGCCCAACTAGGGGAAAGTGATATAAAAGCAGGCAACAGAGCTCATGTCAGAGACAACCCCTGCTCTATTTGCTAGGGACCCTCATGAAAACCAAGCTGCCCATCAGCTGCATATCTGTGGAAGACCTGGGTTCAGTCATTGTCTTTAGTTGGTGCCTCAGTTAGTTGACTCTGTTGGTCTTCTTGAGGAGCTCTTGTCCCCTCTGCTTCCCTCCATCCTTCTCCTAACTCTTCCACAAGACTCCCCAGTCTCTACCTACTGTTTGGCTGTGGGTCTCTGTGTCTGTTTTGATCTGCTGTTGGGTGGAGCCTCAGCTATAATAGTCTCCTGTCTGCAAGAAGAGTAGTATATCATCATTAGTGTCAGGGGTTGGTTCGTTCCCATGGAGTAGGTCTTAGGTTGGGCTGGCCATTGTTTGGCCCTTCCCTCAATCTCTTCCCCATCTTCTTTCCTGCATACCATGTTGGCAGAGTAAATTTTGGTTCCAGGATTTTGTGGGTGGTGTGGTGTCTTCCTCTCTCCACTGGAAGTCCTGCCTGGGTATAGAAGGTGTCCACTTCAGTCTCCATATCCCCCACTGCTAGGAGACTCAGCTAGGGTCATTCCTGTATCTTCCTGGGAGCCTGCTCCATTGGTGGTCTTCAGCTTGTCCCAGAGATGTGCCCACCACTGGTTTCCTTCCTCTCTCCCAACTCTCTCACTTCCCACCCCTGCTCTCCTATAATCTGATCCCTACCTTTGTACCCTTTCCCACCCCCTCTCCCACCCAGTTCCCTCTTTTCATCCACTTCCAATGTCTATTTTATATTCCCTTCTGAGCAAAATTCAAGCATCCTCACCTGGGCGCTCCTTGTTATTTAGCCTCTTTGGGTCTGTGGATTGTAGAATGGTTATCCTATATTACATAGCTAATATTCAGTTATAGGTGAGTACATACCATGTGTGACTCTCTGGATCTGGGTTACCTCACTAAGGATAATATTTTACAGCTCCATCAGTTTGCTTGCAAAATTCAAGATTTCCTTGTTTTTAATAGCTGAGTATTGCACTGTATAAATGTACCAGATTCTTATTCATTCTTTGGTTGAGGGACATCTAGGTTGTTTTCAGTTTCTGGATATTATGAAAAAAGCTACTATGAGCATAGATAAGCAAGTGTCCTTGTGGTATGGTGGACCATCTTTTGGGTATATGCCCAGGAGTGGTATAGCTGGGTCTTGAGGTAGATCTATTCCCAATTTTCTGAGAAACCTCCAGTTGATTTCCAATATGGACAAGTTTGCACTCCCAACAGCAATGGAGCAGTGTTCACCTTTCTCCACATCCTTGCAAGAATGTACTGTCACTTGAGTTTTTGATATCAGCTATTCTGACCAATATAAGATGGAATCTCAGAGTTGTTTTGATTTGTATTTCCCTGATGGCTAAGGACAGTGAACATTTCTTTTAAGTGTTTCTCGGCCATTAGAGATTCCATTGAGAGTTGAGAACTCTCGATTTAGCTCTGTACCTGATTTTTAATTGGATTATTTGATTTGTTGGTAATTTTTTTAGTTCTTTTTGTATTTTGGATATTAGCCCTCTGTCCAACAGAGTGTTAATGAAGATCTTTTCACAATTTGTATGCTGCCAATTTGTTCTATTGATGGTGTCTTTTGCCTTATAGAAGCTTTTCAGTTTCATGCGGTCCCATTTATTAATTGTTGATCTTAGAGTATGAGCTATTGGTGTTCTGTTCAGGAAGTTGTATCCTGAACCATTGAGTGCAAGGCTATTCCCCATTTTTTTTTCTTCTATTAGGTTTAGCGTGTCTGATTTTATGTTGAGGTCATTGATTTACTTGGACTTAAGTTTTATGCAGGGTGATAAATGGATCAATTTGCATAATTCTACATTCAGACATCCAGTTAGACCAGCACCATTTGTTGAAGATGTTTTCTTTTTTTTCCATTGTATGGTTTTGGCTTCTTTGTAAAAAAATCAAGTGTCCATAGGTGTGTGGGTTTCTTTCTGGAACTTCAATTCAATTTGATTGATCAACCTGTCTGTTTTTATGGCAGTACCATGGGGTTTTTATTACTATTGATTTGTAGTACAACTTGAAATCAGGGATGGTGATAACCTCCAGAAGTTCTTTTTTTTTTTTTTTCATATGAAGTTGAAGGTTGCTCTTTTAAGGTCGGTAAAGAATTGTCCTGGAATTTTGATATTGCATTGAATCTGTAGATTGCTTTTGGTAAGAGCCATTTGTACTGTGTTAATCCTACCAATCCATGAGCATGGGAGATCTTTCCACCTTCTATCTTGTTCAACTTCTTTCTTCAGAGACTTGAAGTTTTTGTCATACAGGTCTTTCACTTGCTTGGTAAGAGTTACACCAAGGAGAGGCGGAGCCAAGATGGCGACTAGCACACACAGTTTCTGAGCTGTGGAATTGCTAACCATCTGAGTTGGTGCGTGGAAGGACCTCTAACCCAGGAAAACAACGGTGAGGCTTCCTAAACAACAGGGAACATCGCAGGAGGTGAAAACTTTGGTCTCGGGTCACCCGGAGACATAACTGCCTGGGATCTGCAGTGGCTGTGGCAGAGCTCCAAGCCCTTTAGCGGCAGGTGCCAGCAGTACCCGTCTCGAAGTCCCAGTCCGCGCGGTGGCTGCACCATTCTCCCAGGGCCCAAGTCTGCTAGACGCCATACTAGCTCCACAGGATCACGATCACTGACAGTACGGCCTGCCCAATCCCACAGTGACAGAAAATACGCTATATACTCACCAAAACCAGACAGAAATGCCACACTAGCTAGGCACACCAGGCGCTGGGAGAGCACAGTGAAGAGACCCCAGGACTTCCCAGAAAACATCTGGACCAGCAACCCAGTCTCCAGTTACAATGGGACTTTCTAATCTGATGGCGGAGCAGCACTGAGCTGGCGGGGCACATCAGCCCTCCAGTTTAAGACTAACCAGGGCCAAACGAGAAAACAGAAAGTCTGTTTACCCCGATTCCTACTGACGTGACCACCTTGAAATCTCCAGCTGCAGCAAGACCTCATAACCTGGCAGTGACAGCAGCACGGAGCTGGAGGAGCACATCAAAGAAGCAGGGCCAAACCAGAGAGCAGAGAGCCCAGATAACCCTGATCTCTGCCAAGTGACCTGCCTGTAAGTGAGTGCACCCTTGAGAATCTGCAAATCCCCAGATCCTGGGTCCTTCTAAAACAGAAGCCAGGCATCGAACCCCCTCCCACCCATATACCCACTTTGGGAAACAGAGGGGCACTTGGGACATTGAAGTTCCTGCTCTGTGGGTCTAATTGAGGAGTTAAGGCAGTTAATGCCAGAAATTGCGCTGCGATCATCACTAGAGCCTGCGACATATACAGTGCAGAGCCTCTCTCACACACTCAAGGGTTCAACATTAGCCATCACTCTGTCCCTCGAGACACATGCCCACGCCCACTTACACACACACACACACACACACACACACACACACACACACACTTGCATTTGCCTCTGTTTGCGCCTGCGTACTTTCCTCCCACAGGTACAGCTAGTCCTCAGCACACGCTAAGGACACGGGACCTCTCTCAGCTTGCTGAAGAACTCTCCAGATGCCAGAGAAAGACAGTACCAGTCTGATTTGCAGAATCCAAAAACAAACAGGGAAGGTTTCAGATAAGCCAATGGCCAGGGGTAGGTGAAAGAACACTTCCAACATAAATCAGGACATCATGACTTCACCAGGAAACCCCAAAATAGATGGCTACTCCAATTCATCAGAAGCACAGGAAAATGACCTTAAAGCCATGCTTACCCAATTATTTGAGGCTCATAAGGAGGAAATGAACAAATCTTTCAAAGAGTTGGCCAGTCAATTGGAGGTAAAGAAAGAAGAAATAGACAAAAGCCTTAAAGAAACACAGGCAAACATAGCCAAACAAATAGAGGCACAAGTAGAAATAAAATTAGTGGCATATAAAAAGGAAATGAACAAGGAAATAGAGACCATCGTAGAGAGACTGGAATCCAAATTCAAACAGATGAAAGAAATGGTGCAAGGCATGAAAACAGAATTAGAATCAATAAAGAAAACACAAAATGAGAAAACCCTTGAGCTGGAGAACTTGGAGAAAAGATCAGGAACCACAAAAGTAAGCATCACCAACAGAATACAAGAGATGGAAGAGAGAATCTCTGGAGCTGAAGACACACTTGCAGAAATTGATACTTCTCTCAAAGAAAAAGTAAAATCAGAAAAGTTCCAATCACAAAATATTCAAGAAATCAAGGACTCTATGAAAAGACAAAATATAAGAATAATTGGAATTGATGAAAAAGAAGACTCCAGGCTCCAAGGTCCAGAAAATATTTTCAAGAAAATCATAGAAGAAATTTTTCCCAACTTAAAGAAAGAGATGTTTATAAATATACAAGAAGCCTACAGAACTCCAAATAGACTAGACCAGAAAAGAAACACATCACGTCACATCATAGTCAAAACACTAAATCTACAGAACAAAGAAAAGATATTAAAAGCAGCCAGGGAAAAAGGCCAAGTAACATATGAAGGTAGACCTATCAGAATCACACCGGACTTCTCATCAGAAACTATGAAAGCCAGAAGGGCCTGGGCAAGTATCATGGAGGCTCTAAGAAATCACAAATGTCAACCCAGACTACTATACCCTGCAAAGCTTTCAATCAACATAGATGGAGAAAACAAAATATTCCATGACAAAACTAAATTTACGCAATATCTACACAGCAAACCAACCCTACAGAAGATACTAGAAGGAAAACTCCAATCCAACAAAAACAACTTCACCCAAGAAAACAGGGCATACAGATAATATCCCAACAAAAACGAAAGGAAAACAAGCAATGAAACAGGGTAATATCACCGACTCCATTACAAAAGGAACTAACATGCATTGGTCACTACTATCTATCAATATCAATGGACTCAACTCCCCAATAAAAAGATACAGACTAACAGAATGGTTGCGGAAACAGGATCCTACATTCTGTTGCATCCAAGAAACACACCTATGCAACAAAGATAAACACCACCTCAGAGTAAAGGGCTGGAAAAATGTTTTTCAAGCAAATGGTTCCAGAAAACAAGCAGGAGTAGCCATCCTAATATCTAATAAAATAGACTTCCATCCAAAGTTAATCAAAAAAGATAAGGAGGGCCACTATATTCTCATCAAAGGAAAAATCCACCAAGAGGACATCACAATCTTGAATATCTATGCCCCAAATACAGGAGCACCTACATTCATAAATGAAACATTATTAAAGCTTAAATCATACATTGATCCTAATACCTTAATAGTGGGAGACTTCAACACCCCACTCTCATCAAGGGACAGATCAACCAGACAGACACCAAATAGGGAAATAAAAGCACTCACAGAATCCCTAAATCAAATGGACCTAATAGACGTCTACAGATCTTTTCACCCAAACTCAAAAGAGTACACCTTTTCAGCACCACATGGAACCTTCTCCAAAATAGACCATATAGTGGGTCACAAAGCAAGCCTCAACAGATACAAAAGGATTGAAATAATCCCTTGTATACTATCCGACCACCATGGACTAAAGCTGAACATCAACAACAACAGAAACAACAACAAAAAAAACGACACGCACATGGAAACTGAACAACTTACTACTCAATGACAGCTGGGTCAAGGAAGAAATAAAGAAAGAAATTAAAGACTTCCTAGAATTCAATGAAAATGAAGGCACAACATAACCAAATTTATGGGACACGTTGAAAGCAGTGCTCAGAGGAAAATTTATAGCACTAAATGCCTGCAAGAAGAAATTTGTAACATCACATACAAACAACTTAATGGCCCAACTTAAAACCCTAGAAAAAAAAGAAGCAGATACACCCAAGAGGAGCAGACGGCTGGAAATAATCAAACTCAGGGCTGAAATCAATCAATTAGAAACAAATAAAACTATCCAAAGAATCAATGAAACAAAAAGCTGGTTCTTTGAGAAAATCAACAAGATAGACAAACCCCTAGCCAAACTAACTAAAAAGCAGAGAGAAACTATCCAAATCAGCAAAATCAGAAATGAAAATGGGGACATAACTACAGATACTGTGGAAATCCAAACAATTATTAGGTCATACTACAAAAACCTATATGGCACAAAATTTGAAAATCTAAATGAAATGGATAATTTTCTTGACAGATTCCATCTACCAAAATTAAGCCAAGATCAGGTAAAAAGACTGAATAGCCCTATATATCCCAAGGAAATTGAAGCAGTCATTCACAGTCTCCCCTCCAAAAAACGCCCTGGACCAGATGGCTTCAGCGCAGAATTCTACAAGACCTTCAAGGAAGTGCTAACACCAATTCTCCTCAAACTCTTCCACAAAATAGAAACAGAAGGAACACTACCAAACTCATTCTATGAAGCCACAGTCACCTTGATACCTAAACCACACAAAGATCCAACAAAAAAAGAGAACTTCAGACCAATCTCTCTTATGAACATTGATGCAAAAATAATCAATAAAATACTTGCAAACCGAATCCAAGAACACATCAAAGATATCATCCACCATGACCAAGTAGGATTCATCCCAGGCATGCAAGGGTGGTTCAATATACAGAAATCCATCAATGTAATCCACCACATAAACAAAATGAAGGAGAAAAACCACATGATCATCTCCTTAGATGCCGAAAAAGCATTTGACAAAGTCCAACACCCATTCATGTTTAAAGTCTTGGAGAGATCAGGGATACAAGGCACATACCTAAAGATAGTAAAGGCAATATACAGCAAGCCTATAGCCAACATCAAACTCAATGGAGAGAAACTTAAATCAATCCCACTGAAATCAGGGACAAGACAAGGCTGCCCACTGTCTCCATATCTCTTCAACATAGTACTTGAAGTCCTAGCCAGAGCAATAAGACAACTAAAGGAGATCAAGGGGATACAAATCGGAAAGGAAGAGGTCAAAGTGTCACTATTCGCAGATGATAAGATAGTATATATGAGCTACCCCAAAAATTCAACCAGAGAACTCCTTCAGCTGATAAACACCTTCAGCAAAGTGGCAGGATACAAAATCAACTCAAAAAAATCAGAAGCCCTCCTGTACACCAAAGACAAAAAGGCTGAGAAAGAAATTAGGGAAACAACACCCTTCACAATAGCCACTAATAACATAAAGTACCTTGGTGTGACTCTAACCAAGGAAGTGAAAGACCTGTTTGAGAAAAACTTCAAATCTCTGAAGAAAGAAATAGAAGAAGATCTCAGAAGATGGAAAGATCTCCCGTGCTCATGGATTGGTAGGATTAACATTGTGAAAATGGCCATCCTGCCAAATGCAATCTACAGATTCAATGCAATTCCCATCAAAATACCAACTCAATTCTTTACAGACCTTGAAAAAAAGATTCTCAGCTTCATATGGAGAAACAAAAAACCCAGAATCTCCAAAACGATCCTGTACAACAACAGATCATCTGGAGGTATCTCCATCCCCGATCTCAAGCTGTACTACAGGGCAACAGTAATAAAAACTGCATGGTATTGGCATAGAAACAGAAAGGATCAATGGAACTGCATAGAAGACCCAAAAATAAACCCACACACCTATGAATACTCGGTATTTGACAAAGAAGCCAAATCCATTCAATGGAAAAAAGACAGTATATTCAACAAATGGTGCTGGTCCAACTGGATGTCTACATGCAGAAAAATGAAAATAGATCCATATTTATCACCCTGCACAAAACTAAAGTCAAAGTGGATCAAGGACCTCAACATAAAGCCAGATACTCTAAATCAGTTGGAAAAAAAAGTGGGGAACAGCCTAGAACTCATTGGCACAGGAGACAACTTCCTGAACAGAACACCAACAGCACAGGCTCTAAGAGCAACAATCAATAAATGGAACCTCATGAAACTGAAAAGCTTCTGTAAAGCAAAAGACACCGTCATCAAAACAAAACGACTGCCTACAGATTGGGAAAGAATCTTCACCAACCCTTTATCTGACAGAGGGCTAATATCCAGTATATACAAAGAACTAAAGAAGCAGAAAAGCAACAAACCAAGTAATCCCATTAAAAAATGGGGAACGGAGCTAAACAGAGAATTCTCGAAAGAGGAATATCGAATGGCAGAGAAACACTTAAAGAAATGCTCAACCTCATTAGCCATTAGGGAAATGCAAATCAAAACAACCCTGAGATTTCACCTTACACCCATCAGAATGGCCAAGATGAAAAACTCAAGTGACAACACATGCTGGAGAGGTTGTGGAGAAAAAGGAACCCTCCTCCATTGCTGGTGGGAATGTAAACCGGTACAACCACTCTGAAAGTCAATCTGGCACTTTCTCAGACAATTAGGAGTAGTGCTACCTCAAGACCCAGCTATACCACTCCTAGGTATATACCCAAAATTTGCTCAAGTACACAACAAGGACATTTGTTCAACCATGTTTGTAGCAGCTTTATTTGTAATAGCCAGAACTTGGAAACAACCCAGATGTCCATCAACAGAGGAATGGATACAGAAATTGTGGTATTTTTACACAATGGAATACTACTCAGCAATCAAAAGGGAGGAAATCATGAAATTTGCAGGCAAATGGTGGGATCTAGAAAAGATCATTCTGAGTGAAGTATCCCAGAAGGAGAAAGACAAACTTGGTATATACTCACTTATATAGACCTACAAGATATGATAAACATAATGAAAGCTACACACCTAAAGAAGATAATCAAGTAAGTGGACATGGGTGAAGATGATCAATCCTCATTTAGAAAGACAAATGGGATGTGCATTGAATGTATGACAGGAGTCTACCGCAAAAGGCATCTGAAAGACTCTACCTAGCAGTGTTTCAAAGCAGACACTAAGACTCATAACCAAACCATGGCAGAGTGCAGGGAATCATATGAAAGAAGGGGAGTTAGTATGATATGGAAAGGATAGGAGCTCTACAAGTACCAAATATATCCGGGCACAGGGCCTTTTCTGAGACTGACACTCAACCAAGGACCATCTATGGGTATAATATAGAACTTCTGCTGGGATGTGGCCCGTGGTAGCTCAGTAACCAAGTAGTTTTCCAAAGCAAGGGGAACAAGGACTATTTCTAACAGGATCTCAAGGGCAGGCTCTTTGTCCTCCCCCCTCCCAGGGGAGGAGCAGTCCTGTTAGGCCACAGAGGAGGACTTTGCAGCCAGCCTTGAAGATACCTGATAAAACAGGGTCAAATGAAAGGGGAGGAGGTCCTCCCCTATCAGTGGACTTGGAAAGGGGCAGGGAGGAGACCAGGGAGGGAGTTGGGGAGGGGGAGGGAATGAGGGAGCGGGATACAGCTGGGACACAGAGTTAACAAATTGTAACTAAAAATAAAAAAATAATAATAATAAAAAAGAGTTACACCAAGACATTTTATATTGTTTTTTGATAATTGTAAAGAGTGGAATTTCCCTATTTTCTTTCTCATCGACTTTATTGTTTGTATAAAGGAGGGCTACTAATTTTTGGAGTTAATTTTGTGTCCAGCCACTTTGCTGAAGGTGTTTATTAGCTGTAGGAGTTCTCTGGTAGAGTTTTAAGGGTCACTTGTATATACTATCATATCATTTGTGAATAATGATAATTTGACTTCTTTCTTTCCAATTTATATACATTGGATCTTCTTTAGTTGTCTTATTGCACTAGCTAGGACTTCAAGTACTATATTGAATTGATATGGAGAGAGTTGACAGTCTTGTCTTGTCCCTGATTTTAGTGAAATTGCCTTAAGTTTCTCTTCATTTAATCTGATGTTGGCTGTTGGCTTATTGTATATTGCCTTCATTATATTTAGGTATGGGCCTTATATCTCTGATCTTTCCAATACTTTCATCATCAAGGGGTATTGGATTTTGTCAAAGACTTTTCAGCATCTAATGAAATGATCATATTTTTTTTTCTTTCAGCTTGTTTATATGGTGTATTACATTGATGGATTTTCATATGTTGAACCATCTTAGCATCCCAGGGATGAAGCCTTCTTGATCATGGTAGATGTTTTTGATGAGTTCTTGGATTCAGTTTGTGAGTATTAAGTGTTTTTGCATCAATGTTTGTGGGGGATATTGGTCTGAAATTCTCTTTCTTGTTTGAATCTCTGTGTAGTTGAGGCATCAGGGTGACGGTAGCTTCTTAGGATGAGTTTGGCAATGTTCTTTCTGTTTCTATTTTGTGAAATAGTTTGAGGAATATTGGTATTGGCTCTCCTTCTATTCCTGTTATTCTTAGGTTTGGTCTTTTCAGTGTCCCAAATTTCCTAGACATTTTGTATTAGAAACTTTTTAGATTTAGCATTTTCTTTGACTGATACATCAATGTCTTCTATCATATCCTCCTCATCTGAGATTCTCTCTTTCATCTCTTGTATTCTGTTGGTGATGCTTGTGTCTGTAGTTTCTGTTTTCTTTCCATCTCTGAGATTGCCTCAGTTAGTGGTTTCTATATTACTTCAATCTCCATTTCCAAGTCTTGAACAGTTTTATTCATTTCCTTTTCTTGTTTGCCTGTGTTTTCCTATATTTCCTTAAGGGATTTATTCATTTCCTTCACCTGTGTGATTGTATTTTCCTGTATTTTTTTGAGGGATTTATTCATTTCCTCTTTAAAGGCCTCTGTCATTTTTAAAATATTTTTTCTTTCCATTTTAATTTTAATTAATTACGCTTTATTCACTTTGTATACCCCCCAGGGACCCCTCTCCCCTCCATTTCCAATTCCACCCTCCTTCCCCTTTCTCCACACATGCCCCTCACCAAGTCCACTGATAGGGGAGGTCTTCCTCTCCTTCCTTCTGATCCTAGTCTATCAGGTCTCATCAGTAGTAGCTGCACTGTCTTCCTCTGTGGCCTGGTAAGTTTGCTCCCCCTTAGGGGGAGGTAATCAAAGAGCAGGCCAATCAGTTCATGTCAGAGACAGTCCCTGTTCTCATTACTATAGAACCCACTTGGACATTGAACTGCCATGGACTACATCTGTGCAGGGGCTCTAGTTTATCTCTATCAATGGTCTTTGGTTGGAGTATAAGTCTCAGAAAAGACCCCTCTGCCCAGATTTTTTGGTTCTGTTGCTCTCCTTGTGGAGCTCCTAGCCTCTCCAGGTCTTATTATTTCCTACTTCTTTCATGAAATTCCCTGCACTCTGCCCAAAGGTTGGCCATAAGTCTCAGTATCTGCTTTGATACTCTGCAGGGTAGAGACTTTCAGAGGCCCTCTGTGTCAGGCTTCTGTACTGTTCCCTGTTTTCTCCTTCTTCTGATGTTCATCCTCTTTGCCTTGCTGTATGGGGTTTGAGTATATAGCCAGAGTCCTCCTTCTTGGTTAGTTTGTTTAGGTATACAGATTTTAGTAAGTGTATCCTATATTATATGTCTAATATCCACTTATGAGTGAGTATATACCCTGTGTGTCTTTTTGCTTCTGGGATACCTCACTCAGGATGATCTTTTACGGTTCCCACCATTTGCTTGCAAATTTCATGATTTCCTTGTTTTTTATTGCCGAGTAATATTCCATTTATTATTTTCATAAGACTAGATTTAAGATCATTTTCTTGATCTTCAAGTGTATTAAGACAGCCAGGGCTTGCTGTAGTGGAATAGCTGAGTTCTGGTGGTGTAATGTTGCCCTGAGTTTGGTTGAGTGTGTTTTTATACTGTCCTTTAGCCATCCGGTTGTCCCTAGTGTTGGCAGGCCTTGTGGTCCCTGATAGCAGTAGTCCTCTGGGACCCAGGAAATACTGCTTGGAAGGCACAGGGCAGGCCTTACCTCTGCTGGGTTTGCCTGGAGGAACCTGGCAAACAAATCGCTGTCTCTGTGTGTCTCTGTCTCTCTGTGTGTCTCTATGTCTCTGGGTCTCTCTCTCTTTTAAAGCAGGAAGATGGGACACTCCTGCTCTGAAGTATGCAGGGGGATATGCTGGAGCCATTGTGTTCTCTGCTATGAATCCCAGTCACTGTCATTCAGTCCTAACAATCCAGACATCAGGATTTCTATGAGGAAAAAATGCCACATACAGGTCTTTATATTTGAAAACTTGGTCCTCATCTGGTGGCATTGTTTTTGAAATGTGTAGAAACTTTAAGAAGGGAAATTTGTTGGAGGAAGTGAGCTGCTGTGGGTGGGAACTGATATTTATAGCCCGATGGAACATTCTGTCACATCTATGCTTCCCATTTTGCTGAGATGTGGGACGTTCCAAGTTTACATTCTCACCAACATGGAGCTGCCTGCCCTGGAGACTTCACCACAGTGGACTGCATCCCTAAAAACTGTGAGCCGAAACAGCCCCTCCTCCCGGAAGTTGCGTTTGCCAGGTTTTCTGATAGAGCAATAAGAAAAGAAGTTCTTTCGTGTATGCTTTGTGTAGTGTTCACCAACTAATGGATGATTTAGTCATTGAAACCCAGCACTAAATATACATAACATTTATTTTAGCTGGTGATCTTGGACTTGGACATATTGTTTCCAAGTGCCAGAACCTTGAATTACATTTGTAAAACTGGAAGCAGCTTAGAAAATTTGTTCCTGATTCATGCACAGAGACCCAAAGACAACATTTCTTGGGGAAATGTGTAATTTGCTTTAAGGTAGTAAGCCTAAATGTTTATTGAAATGTTAATTTCTCATTTCCCCATTTGAGACCTGCAGTATTGGACAAGCAAGGATGGGGTTTAGGCTCATTCTCTTTGGTCCCAGAGCTTGAATGGATTGAATGATTAGGAGTTTGTAATGTGAAGAGTTGACAGTAGTCCAGGGCAGGTGGTTGCATCTGGTTAGTGGAATGAATGATGATATTGTAGGTGAACACATATGTTCAAAGAGCTGTTTCATTGCGAAACAGAGCCTAGGCTGAACTTGAACTTCTGATCTTTTTGCTTCTAACTCCAGAATTCTGGGCCTATAGTCATGCATCACTATGCCAGGTTCATATGGTTCTGGGGACAAAACACAGGGTTTTGAACGTGCTTGCAAACATTCTAGCAATTGAGCCACATCCCCAGGCTCAAAATGCTGTAATGATGAATTGGTGCCAGAGGAATGCCGAGGGAGCTTGTCACAACCCTTGACCTATGACATCCTGTCGTTTGAGCTTGCTTCAACCCAGGCCAGGGAACATTTCCACACAGTTTCTAACACAGAAGTACAAACACAAGCTTGGAATTGTGTTTGTGGTATCTGTGCTGTGTCGGGTAAATTGTTCTTCTGCTTGACTGCAGGGAAAGGCTAACCTCGTGTTGAAGTGGCAGCACCTTTGGCCTCGGTGGGCTCAGGAGCTCAAAACTGAGGGGACTGATTCACAATTCTTTTCACACACCCCACAGCTCTGACTTCACACCATGGTAGACAGTATGGGCTTGGCAACAAGCTAGGGAAGAGCCTCCTGAAACATGTATTTACTGAATCACAACTCTCTAGACTGGTGCTCTATATTTATCAATCTAACATGGCTGCCAAGGTTCCACTATTCTCCTGTGGCTCTGATTCCAGTCAACTGTAACAATCACTATTTTTAATGTTGAGTGAATGTCACATTTTTCCTTCTCCTTGGAGGATTCTAATTATCTGTTTGTCAGACTTCCCTCTGAGAAAATGAATGTTCAAGATTTCTTGAAGGAGGCCTTCTTATCCTGGCTCCATCCTTTCTTGGCAGCTAAGTGTCTTTAGGTCATTCTGTATTTTTTTAAATACCTGGCTATACCTCTCCTATGTGTTTTTGCAACTTAATTTATATTAATGTTTCTTTCAAAAATAATTATTGAAGCCTCTTTTCTTATTTATAAAAATATATCACTATTTCTTCCATTATCTATAATATCAAAAAAACTGATTAAAAATAAATATGTGTATTCTGAAAGTAAACATGGTCATTGTTGAAAATAAATTAAATCTAGAAGTATGGGAAAATCTATCATTAATTATATCACACCAACATTGTTTTATTATAATGTAATGTGAGCAATTCCTCCAGAGTGTGGTCATGTGCACAGCCATCACTTCATGGAGATAAAAGTTGTATATCTTCCTTTCTTCAGTTATCATTAGCAATTATCCAACTCATGTCATCATATTAATATCAGTTGAAAATTTCTGTGTGGATATTCCATTTCATTTATCTTTAATGCTGTTTCTAAGTGATACCATAAGTGCCTTCGATTTAAAGGTTTTTCAGTTTCCATTTCTTTTCCATCAGGATAAAAAATATTATTATACCCAGGGGACAGTTTGTAAGGTTCTTGATACATATTTCCAAGTTGCTTTCCAAAAGGTTTGACTCCCTTTAAACTCCTACCAGCAATATGTGAGAGTGTTTATTGGCATGATGTATCCTATGAAAACCATAGCTACGAATTCAAAGGGGGAAAATAGCATTCTATATTAGGAGAATAGTGGAAGTGTTTTTCTGAGTTGAGCAGATCTCACAACATTTGAAGCACTTGGTTAACAAACCTCAGCAAATTGCTTGCCCATCA
Source organism: Psammomys obesus (assembly GCF_907164565.1). Classification (NCBI taxonomy): domain Eukaryota; kingdom Metazoa; phylum Chordata; class Mammalia; order Rodentia; family Muridae; genus Psammomys; species Psammomys obesus. The sequence goes on from NW_026585644.1 coordinate 18,166,811, forward strand.
GTCATAATGGGTAGGCTTCCCAAAACCAGAAGAAAATACCAGCAATATAGAACTTGGGTGAATTCTATGTTCAGTGACCATGCCCTTTGCCAACTGCCATGGTAGGTCATCCAGTGTTACCAGAAAACCAGAATCATTCACTAAGTGCAGTGGTGCAGAAATAGGAGGTCCCAAAGATCTCCTGTGGGGAAGATGGCCTTACCTGGCAGCCTCAGATGCTTCTCCCAAGAGCTGACATATCAGCTGAGCTAGGAGGCTTGAAGGCTATGGAGGAAGAATGAATGGATGTTTCACAAGGAATTCTCTGCCAATTGCAAAACAGCTTGGAGTCTCAGAAGATACAGTGTCTCCGAGGAGCTGAAAGTGGTGGCAAAGAATTGGAGATGACAGGGGGAGAAAGAAGGGAGTTATCAGGTTGAAAGCTGAGCGAGTAAAAGATCAGGATGAGAGCTGTGCATTTTTAAGAAGTTCACACTTGACACAAGGCATTAGGGAATGAAGGCAGGTTCTAATCATCAGGGTAGCATGATGATGAGAGACAGAAATAGAAGACACAATACAAGTGGGAAACCTGAGCTAAGCCAGGAGAGTCACAGATGCTGCTTGATCTAAAATAGTGCCAGTCGGGTAGGAGAAACTGGGCATGGCAGACATAACCAATCCAAGTGGGAGCTCTAGGACTTGTTTGAAATAAAGACTCTTAAAAATTAGAATTAGGATTATCATGTTTGCTAAGATTACACCATTGAGGAAGGGTACGCAAATTATTGAATTGGAAAAAAATGAATTTAAACATTCTAAAATTTAAGTGTTAATGAAAGAGAAATTCAAGTAGGAAGTCACATGTGTGAATCTCAAGCCCATGTGATTATGTCTGACTTGGAAATAGAATAAGGCATGGGTACAAAGGAATCAAGCAAGACATAGCAATAGATGAAGCTGCCGGGACACAGGTGATGAAAGACATAGGTGATTGTGGTACTTATACATGATAGATAAGCAGCCACAGACTTGGTTGCAAGCCAGCAATGCCTATGCTTTAGCATCCTTTCACTTTTTCATTTGGTCCAGGACACAACTCATGTAGTAATCCCACCCACAACTGAAATGGGTCTTCCTGTATCTATTAATGTAATTGAATTGACTCCTCATTGGCATGGCCAGAGGTTTGTCACCCAGGTCGTTCTAGAATCTGTCAAGCATTCAAGTAACATTAGCCACCAGAACCAGGCATGTGAGCACCTCAAAGAGGGGAGTGAGAGGTTGGAAAGTGATCTGGGTGGCATGATGAAGGGCTGGGTTTACCCAGCCACAGCTGTGTCGGGAAGAAATGGTGCAATCTCTGAGATGCTAAAGAGTAAGATTGGTGAGATATGGGGGCCCTCTGGTAGCCAAGGGTGAGTGGAGGGTGGTATGGTGGTGTTCTGGTCAGGTTTGCTGCTTTCATTTGATGTACTTTCAGCCCTGAGTGTAACCTGACATGGAAGTGTTTTGATTATATTAGCTAGCAAAGTGGACCAGGTCTACCCAGATTAGCCAACTTTCTGAAACTCTACAATTTGCCTTGCGCTGTTCTCGGTGCTAAAAAGTGGAAGAGGTGTCTTGAAATTGGTAATCATTTTTAATAGTGTTCTCTCTGCTGTAACAGAACTGATGAGTCATGGTCCATTCAGTGTTGAGTTGTGGACACACTCTGAGCATGTTGTAATCTTAGAAGAGAATGGGGATCAAAGTAACCGCTGGGGGAAAGGCAGGATCTGAGCCAGCTTGGGGAGAATGGGAGCTATAAATCTGCAGTGCTATGAGTGTACGGTGATGGTGAAGCCAACTATCAGATTAGGCTGCAGGCTGAGGTTCTGTGGATTTTCTCAAATAAACAAGCTAGGCTAAGACTAGAGACTTTGAAGTAGGAAGTTATCCTAACTAGATGGTCTATTTTGGGTTCTATGATTGCCATCAAAATGCCCCCTGGCATCATCCCTTACTGCTTAAACATTCTGATAGCATTCTTGAAGACCTTTCTGTCCCTGTGAGGTGAAGTGCAGGGACCATCTGTATCCACAGAATGCTAGGCTTGATGCTAATGAGACTGGATGGGCAGGGATTGTGCCAGAAGCCACTGTTTCATGCTAATGTAAACCTGGATTTTCCGACACTGCCCTGGTTCGAGAACTTATAATGATCAAGAAAACTATCCTGTGAGCCAGGCCTAATGATAAAGGCTGGTAATCTCATCTGGTCAGGAGGCTGAGACAGAAGCATCAGGAGTTCAAGGCCAACTTGGGCAATGTAGTAAAATTCTACCTCAAGACAGAAAAAAAAAAGTCTGAAGATATAACTCAGTGGGAGAGAGCTTGCCAATGTGTGTAAGGCTTTAAGTTCAATTCCCAGTACAAAAAAAAAAAAAAAAAAAAAAAAAAAAAAAAAAAAAAAAAAAAAAAAGAAAGAATAAGAAAAAAGAAAGGTAGGAAGAAAAGGACACAGAAATGCCATTCAGTGCTGTTGTGATGGGAATGGCTCATTGCCCATTATAAACAATCTGAATACACTGTATGTTCACCTGGAGGGGAGGGTTCCAGACTGAGGAATAATGGTTCTACTGTCACCTGGGACCACATGCCTCTACATTTCTGTCCCAATGTCCCAGACTCCCACTAGAAAGGCCGTCTTCCAGCAGTAAATCAAGCTCCCATGTTCCCATGTTGTAGACGGTCTAGATAGAAGGAATTGTGTGAAAATTCTACCTGTCCATTTGTAAAGACAAGCCATGTGTTCTAACATAATCTACTGACCTACTGATTTACAAAGAGGTCAACATCTTAGCTGGTCAGTTACCCTGTCCATGTTAGAAGTGTTGGTTTGAGTCCTGGCATCTTAATCAGTAAGTTCTGGGGCGGGGGGGGGGGCCCTGTTTGGTATGCCTGTTGATCTTGAGTTCACAGAGCCTGCCCCTTAATAGGTGGAAGAGAGAGGCAATAAGAACTTTTCTGTTCATTTGTGAAGCCCAAATTTCTGCACTGAGAAAGCTCGGCCACAAGGTTTTGGAATAGTCCTGACAAGTTTCTGGATGCTGGTGGGGAATGGAGGATATTCCATAATTTGCTTTCTCCTGACTGCTGTATGAGGAGTGTGATATAGGAAACACTCCCCAACTGTTTCCCACAGCAGAGAAAGGTCTAGTGGCTATTCTCAAGCTTGATGCTCATGACCAAAATTTGCCTTTTTTTTTTTTTTTTTTTTTGCTTTGGCTCTTCAAAGAGAAATGTGAGCTCTCTGGTGGCTACTCTTCTAACATCATGTTTTTTCTCACTGACCTGTTATCCACTGGATGGAAACTTGTTGGCAGAGAGTAAGAAATGATGATCCTGGGGTCCCTTGACAGCTTGATTGACATATAGAGTATTACAGCCCTTACTGCAGCCCTCTGACTCACTATGCAAGCCTGCTACTGCATCAGCAAGTAGCAGAGCAATGTTTTCAGATAATAATTTTAGAGTCTTCTTTATCTTCTAAAGAGATTATCACTGTGGTATGCCTGGTGAGAAAAATAATAATTAACTAAATCAGAATAAATTTCCTAGCCCACATGGAGGATCCTTGTAAAAATATACTGCAGTTTCATTTCTAAGTACTGAGGTGATTATGTGTGCATACATGCATATGAGAGAGGGACTGATGGGGGTGGAGAAAAGAAAGAGAAGATGAGAAGGATGGATGGCAATGTTACCTGTTGTTTCATATTTACAGCACCAAAGCCTCAGTGTGGCTGGCAGTAGCAGCTGTAAATGAAACCTAAAGATGTCTATAAGGCGAGTTCTAGAAGTTTTGCTGTTTCAACCAAGAGCTCTGAAGTGTGGAATTGGTGTGGCTTTCTGAGGCCTGCTCCCATTACTATTCCCCCCCCTTCAGACTTTTCTCCATCCAACCCCTACCTAGACCATGGAACTCACCAAGGCAGGTGTCTTTCCTTTGCCCTAGGATTTCAACTTTGGTTTTTCCTTCTCTTGAGCATTGTACATTGCCTGCCATATCTGCAGCCAGATGGTGTCCTCTTCATTCAATAGCATAGAGATAGAGCTAGCATGTGGGGTTTCATGAGAACCTCCCCCCCCCATCTTCTCTCAAAATTCAGTCACTCAATAACATGTAACACAGGCACACCAATAGCTGGCTTCACTGATGCAAAGCTGCACAGCACAGACATCACCCTAACCTCCCCGTCTCCATGTACATGCTTCATGCTTCCGCTCTAGGACAACTCTGTCATTCCTCAGTGCTCAAGCTTGTAGTCCAGAAATCTCATTTCTGATCATATATTTGAGGGGAACAAAGCCAGCAGTTAGAGGAGATCTCTGACTCCCACCTCTCACCCTCACCACGGTATTAGCAGCAATATAGTCAGTATATAGTTGCACCCCAAGTGTCTGTCAGTTGGTGAATGGATGAAGGAATTGTGATGTATAGACATAATGGGAAAATTATCCACCTCATAAAAATGTAGGGGATTGTGCCATTTGGGACAACATGGCTTCATTGGAGATTTTCCTAAGCCACAGGAAGATCTCATGCCTCAGACCAAGAAGGGAGTGGTGGAAAAAGTAATTGTTTAAAAAGTTAAAGCAGTGCTTCTGAACCTGTGGATGGAGTCCCTGGGGATAGGATTATCCTCCCACAGGGGTTGCCTGAAGCCATTGGAAAACACAGACATTTATATTATGATTCATAACAGTAACAAAAATTAATTATAAGATAGCAATGAAAATAATTTTATAGTTGAGAGGGTACCCACCACGACATAAGGAACTGAATTAAAGAGTTGCAGCATTAAGAACCACTGAGTTAAAGGAACATTTATGAATGGCTCCTGTTTATGAATATGGTCTATCCCTGAACATAGTCAGATATGTGGCAAAGCCACAGAGGAATGGCCAAAGCATACAGTTGGGTTATAACATACTCTTTCCCACCCCACCTCTGACCACAGCAGAAGCATAGGAGGTCTTTTCCTTTTGCTAGTCCTCCTCTCTGGAATTTCAAAATGAGAAAAGAAACCACAACTGGAGACATTCTCTCTAGAAAAACACCAGGGGTAGGAGGAGAATGAAATTCTCTAGGGGTCTATCTCTTCAGTAACATAGGGAAACAGAACAATGGGGGAAAAAAGAGGTGAGGTGTGGGGAGATGGAAGAGGGACCCTAAGACTAAGGGCACTGAGCCTGTGAGCATAGGAGAGCTGATTGTTGTGTTTCAGTTGTGTTTGAACTGGTAATGTCTAAATGAGGGTGTTTGATACTGAGGGGCTTTCAGGGCAGAAGGAGAAAGAAAATCAAGATCCATGATATGCTGTGTACAAGAAATGGGCATAAATTACTATTTGGGCTGTGCTTTTTAAACTATACTGTTTTTAGAGTGGATATCACAAGTGATGGTTCAATAAGAGTTGCAGATAAAAATGAAAGTGCAGGAATTTTTAATGTGAGATTTCAGGAGGGTTAGAAAAGAAATAGGGATGAAAAAGAAAAAGGAGGAAGCCAGTTAAACAACATAAATTTCCTGAACACCTGTTCTGTTCTGGGGCTGGCTGTGATCCTGGAAAAAAAGATGACTAACAGAATCGCCCTTGCTCTCCGGCATCGCACAAATCACGGGGAGGGAGATGTGTTTATCAAGGACTTCTAAGTACGTTACATGGGACGTGTTGCCGCAGTGCTTCCAAACTCTGAGGCTCGGCACACTGGCCTCCCAGCTTGCACAAGTGGGTATGCTGTGGGTGTAGGCTGCCAAGGGAGACTGGCCAGCTGAAACCTGTGCCGATATCTGTGGAAAGCAAGATGAACAGTTAGTTCACAGTGTAGCATTAATGAAACAATCATGAGCTCATGAAAAACCCGTACATATTTATCAGCCACTACAATGTAGATAGTATACCAAATGCTTAAAAAAGCATTCTCTCACTTAATCTTCCCACTCACCATATGTGTTGTAAGTTGGTCACTAGAACTATCCTTATTTTTACAGAAGAGCCTGAGCTTCAGTCGGGGAAGATGATTTCATTGCTTGTCATTGGGTCAAGGGTTAAGTTAGAAGGGAGCAATCACCCCATGACTCATGCCCCAGGGACATGCTCAGGAGGAGAGGTGGGTCAGCTGGTTCTGGGACATGGCTAAGGGAGTTTGTCTTTTTTTGTGGAGTCTTGCATGGGCTGCAGTGAGAGATCAGAGTTCCACCTGAAACTCACCACAGAGTGTTGATGAGAGGCAGCAGGGGCTGTCAGTGGAACAGAAAAAGATGAGCACTGCACTGTGTGGTGTTTTGGACAGTGTGTTAAGTGTATGCGTGCTTGAGCATGTGTATATATTATGTGTGTGTAAACAGACGAAGTGGTGTAAACAAGACAAAGCACACATTCTAATGCTCAATATGTACTGATTGGGAGTAGATACTAATTAAAGTCCTATGCCACAGAAGAGCCATGATTAGTCCTTCTACTATCCTTAACTCCCATCATGGTCAGATAAACTCATGCATTAAAAGGGGAATGGATTTTTATTGATGGAACTAGAGGTTTTTAAGAGATGTAGACTCAAGACAAGAATTCATTAAAAATTCTTTGAATCAGGGAGAGTCAAGCCTAATAGAAAAATGGTCCTAAGATTAGAAACACCTTCCATAGCCAACAAATACTTGATCTCTGTATGTTTATTGAGATACAAATAGAGAACACACTGACAGAGATTTATCCTATTAAGATGTCAATAAGTTAAAGGTTGAGAATAATATGTAATAGAGATGCCCGGAGAGCCCCTACAATTGGTGGTAGGAGAAGCCATTCTTGTGATTCCCATGGAAAACAAGCTGGCATTTCCTCAAATATCATCTGCTATGCTGATACAGCAATTCCACTACTTATCTACTTAAGTACTACTAAAGGTGTCTTGGGCAAGAATGTTCATAAGTGTTTCTCAAAAGTGGAAGAACAAGAGGGAGAAGCCAGCCACTAGCTAGAAAGTGACTGAATAGAAAGATAGAATAAAATAGGTAAAACAAGCTAGAGCCATAAGCAATAATGTGGGGAATATTACAGTACAAAAAAGTTAATGACGTGGGTGCTGTGGTTTGAATAAGCAGTCTCCCATAGTCTAAGACATTTGGATACTTGGTTCCCAGTTGGAGGTACTGTTTGAGGAAGCCCAAGATGTGTCATCTTGTTAGAGGAGGTGTGTCACTAGAGATATGCTTCCAAGGCTTAATGACTTCCATCAGTTTGTGTGTTCTCTCTGCTTCCTAATTACAGTTCAAGATATAAGCTCTTAGCTTCCTGTTCTGGCCACCATGCCACCACTCTCCCATCATGGATTCTTATCCCTCTGGAATTTTAAGCCCAAATAAACTCTTCCATAAGTTGCTTTCATCGTGGTGTTGTCACAGCAAAAGAAAAGTAACTAATACATGGGAGGCATGTATTATAATAGTATCATATGACACCATTAATCATCTTATGAGTGGAAAATTCCACTCAGTTATAGCTAACAGAACATCCTCATTTTAAATTAAAACAACTTAAAAGAGCTTCACATACTTTTATTAGAAGCACATACAAATACTGTTGATGTATATGAATAAGAAACTGGCAACTCCAGAGGAAGGTGCCATGGAATAGAAGCATGACCAAGTCAGCTAACTCTCAAGGCTTCCTACATCCTTCTCTTTTGAGCTGGTAGATTTATCAGTACTTTATAAATAATTGAAATATGACTTAACTATGACTAATGGACAAACGTCTGTGGACTGACCACTTTCCAATCATTTATGACTTTGTATGGACAAGGAGGAAAAATCTAGTAAGCTGTATAGGCAAATGATTCCTAGGTCAAGGGTTCTAACCACATTTAGTCAGTTCTGAAAAAAAAAATCTTTGTTAACTGACTTGAATAAGAAAGTTGGTGCCGGGCACTGCTGCAACAGTGCCAAGTGGGCACCGAGTAGCACAGTGTTGGACAGAAAAACAGCAGGGCTTTATCATCCCAATACAACAGGTTGTTGGGTGTCGCTTGCATCCATGCAATGTATATGTTTGTGTGTGTGTGTATATGTGTGTGTGTTTTCAGTTTAAGACTTCTAGCAGATCTCTAAATTCAATAGAAACCACACATACCTATGGAAAGGTACTTTCCAATGGTAAAGATGAGAGGAATTTGCCTTTGTGTATTCTGCACACGTGGGTTTATTGTAACAGACCATGTGTGCAACTAAATGATTGAATGGAGAAAGGGTACAGGGATACCTTTCTATCATCTATCCATCTATCTATCTATCTACTGTCTATCATCTATTTGTTTACCTATTCACTATCTAGGTACCTATCATATAGCTATTATCTATCTTCTATCATTTATCTACCTACTATCCTCTATCATTTACCAATATACTTATCACCTATCAATATTCTATTATCTCTGTATTTACCTACTTACTTACCTACCTACCCACCTGTCCATCCATCCATCCATCCATCATCTAATCTGTCTCATATGGCAAGACAGAATCATTGACCAAAGAAAGAAACTTAGGGGAAGAAGCAGTTTAGAGAGGGCAGTGAAAGCATTTCACACTTGAGGGTTTGAGTTTCCAGGGAGATTGAAGAGTGAAAGTGGATCAGTGCCTCAACTTTATGACCAGAGTGGCAGAATGGGTCATAGAAAATGCAATTTAAAAAATATTGACTCACCTAGTAGAGAAAGGTGAAGCTTTCTGGGTAGTGAAAACTCCAGATTTGATTAGAGGAAAAACATTCAGAACAAGTGTGTAGAACAAGAGTTCTGTCATATAGGGAGGCCAAAAAGGGCCAGAGGGGACAGTGACAGAGCAGAAGAGGGGATAAACATGGCAGTTCCAGGAAGAGAAAGCATGCAGGGTGTGGGACAGGAGAAGCAAGTGCTGCATGGAGAGAGTGTTCCAAGGACTTGAGAGAGGAGCCTAGGAAGGGGCAGAATGGGGTGTGTGGCCAGCCATGAAGCGGGAATTTCATTGAGCATGGACAAGTTGGGTAATATCCTTTATAGACTCAGACATGAAAGTGAGCATGCAGAGCTCTGAAATTGGAGCCGGTTTTGAGGGCCCAACAACAGAGTTTGGAACCAGGCACAGGCAGGGTCTCAAGAGGCACAGATCCTGCTCTGACTGCACACCCCCTACACCCACAGTGCTGGCCAGCTTACAGACCATGTCCAACCAGGATGCAGCTAATTACAGGCCTGGGAGAAGAGGATGTTAATAAAAGGGCCATGGCAGAAGGGAAGCAGGGTGGTAGGGAAAGGCGCTTGGCCAAATCAGACTCGTTTCTTTTTTGACATAATGAGTGGGGCAGGGGGAGTATTTTATTTTTCAAAGAAGTGTCTTCTCTTGGGACTTCTCCCAAGCAAAAAGAAGTAACCCAGAAATGGGGGGAATAAAAAAAGAGCCATGTTGGCTCCCAATCCAGAAGTGGAACACCAAACCGGGGCTGCACTTAAGAAAAGCTGTGAAGCCTAAGGGCAGCCAGCAGGCCAGAATGGGTGTGCACTCCAGGCTCACAATGCCATGAAAGGTCATGGACATGAACATCGATCAGCCTATGAAATCCTCCACACCAACAACCACAGTGTATACCACCTACCAGACAGGCACAGCAAGGGGTCCACAGCTGGAACACTGACAACTTTGCAACTTAAAAACATTAAAAGGGAAAGATCAAATTAATGTCAAACAATATAAAAGGAGCACAGCCAGTGTTTGTGCCCGAAGGGGAACGGGGCCACTGTCGGGCAAAACCCTGCTCATCATTTCTTCCCTGACTAGTGTGTATATGCAACCAACCTCACACACTCTCTCTCTCATATCCCTTTTTCTCCTCCCTCTTTCTCTGTTACTTTCTCCTCATTTGCTCTAAATCTTTCATTTTTTAATCCTCCCATGCCACTACTTAGTGCCCCGCAACGCAATCAAATTCGAAGCAGATGAACAGGTATCTACCTGGCTCACACAGTAAGCCAGGAAAGTCTCAGATTTATAGAGTATTTTTGCACTCTGCCCCATCCATGTATCCTCTTCAAAGGTGAGAAAATGAAAGGAGTTTTGTGTTAACAAAATCCTGTCACCAGAGCTAGAGGGTTGATTCAAATAACAGATCAGCCTGAATTTCAGTCGGTCTTTCTTCGGTAATTTCTCTGTTCTAGCTATTTTGGCGGACTCTGAACACTCAGTGTAGGGACTCTAGCATGAGTGTCGAGCCTGAGAGTCCTGTATCTGTATAACCTGGTAGCATCTGCCATGCAAGGAAATTTGCCCAATCCACTCTGTTTTCTCTTACAGCTTTGCAACTTAAAAACATTAAAAGGGAAAGATCAAATTAATGTCAAACAATTTAAAAGGAGCACAGCCATTGCTCTGACTTGACAGCTGCCTGCCTGGCTATTCCCTGGACTCTAATTCACAGCCTGAAAAGATAACACAAGCCTTCTGAACATGGATGAAAATCTTCCAGCTTTATAATTTCTGTTGCTGTTGAAGTTGGCCATAATTATAAAGCAGCCTTTGGTTGCAGCTTAACTTAGTAGATAATTATCATAAAAGGTTCAGAAAAATCAGTTAAGAAGAATGAAGAAAACCTCATCTAAACTCACCTCGCTGCTTTAACTGCTATGGCAGGCTGGTCTGTTTCTTCCCACTTTTAATGCTTCTGTCTGTACACAATTGATTTTATACCATCTACCTTTTGCCTTGACCCTTAGCAGCATACCTTAGGCATTCTTCCAAATTTTTGCCAACTTCAGACGACTGCTTTATTACAGGTAGAGCGGCCACAGTCTCTGTGTGTGGTAAATTATTACACTATTTCATTTAGATATTTGAGGACATTCCAAAATTTATGATAATAATAGAGAATATGATTAATCTTTTTCTGGGATAAAGGTTTTACTGATCCACTTTAGACTTTTTTTTTCATATGTTTTATATATAACTGGAGTTACATTTCACATTCCTTCTCTTCATATTAAGTGGGGAACTATCTTGTTGGGCTTCCCAGATGAAAGGTAATTGATACTTAATATCTGAACATTTTCTCATATTCCTTTGTTGTATGTGTATGTATGCATGTATGTGCGTGTGTTACATGTAAGTTAGTATGCAGGTGCAGGTACCAGTTGACTTGTACATGCAGTGGCCAGAAGAATGTCCATTGTCTTTATCATTCTCTGACCTGGATATCTTGACACAGGGTTGCCCAGCAGCTTTTTGGCTATGCTGGCTTTTTATGTGAGGACCGAGGATTTGAACTCAGGTCCTCAGATTTGCAAAGAAAGCACTCAGACCCACTAAGCCATCTCCCCAGCCTTTTCTATGTGTATTGGTCAAATCACTTTCTCCAGTACTTATAATGTATCATGTGTACTCTCAGTAGTCACTGCTTTGAGAATAAAGTGCTGGCTGATAATATGCATGAACTCTGAGGCTGAAGGCAGAGTCTTAACAGTGTCTGCTTTTCATCAGGACCCTAGCAACACATAACTTCAGAATGGCCAAGCTAGCCTACAAAATGACAAAGCAAATGTTGCCAGAAAATAGAAGCTTCAGAGTATCATGAACAAGGGGAGAGTTGGCGAGAGTTATTGAAATGTGCATGAACTTACACTGACATTCCTGACAAATGGCTGGCTGCCCTCGTAGCTTTCGATTGGAGCACACAGAATTCTTCTGACACCGCCATTAGTGTTTTTCACTTCCCTTTGTCTAGCAGCTACTTCCAGAATACCACCGCATTGACTCGACTCTGCTAATTTGATCTGTCACATTCTGTGCGTCCATACATCCTTACTTATATTTAGAATCTGCTCGCCCGCTCTCTTCTCCAAATTCCAGGCAGATTTCAAATGCTACAAAGCCAGAGAATGTATGTTGTAACTTTGTCATATAAAACACATACATACACATATACATTTTAAGAACCTATCGTGAATTGTATGGCCTTTGCTCAGGGGCCTGGGGAGGAACTAGGAGAAGACAGTTTACACTGCAGTGTAGCAAAGACCATATTTTCTCGTATTTAGGAACAAAGGCATGTCAGGCTTTATTGAGCACATCACTAACTATATAACTAGCGTTAAACACTCTATTTGCAACTGTTGCTGTGTGTTTTGTGTGTGATTATCACCCCTAGATCTGCATCCTATAAAAAGATATTTCTGTTTGCTTAATTATAAAGCTCTTTATGAACAGGCTCCTCTGTAAATAGCTTGGTGCGGCTGAAATAGAAATATAATTATAATGAAGGCAGATGTTTGTGAGATACTGGCTCATGAAACTTGCTCAGAATCTACAGAGGAGCAACGCCGGAGCGTGTGTTTACTGCGGGCCAAAGCTGGAGCAAGGCATGTTTGCCTCTGGGCTGGGTACGTTTGTCTCCAGCTTTTGTTCAGTGCCCTCCGTGCTGGGGACAGAATGGGGCTTACCTGGCTCAGGACGGAGCAGAAAGGACTGAGACTGAGGGAGACTGAGGCAGAGCTGAGAAGAGCAGAGCACCTTGGGTCAGGTTCAAGGGGAAGAAGGAAGCCAAGCTGTGTGTGTTGTTCTACCCATTGTACAAATCGGGCTCCTTTTGGGGGGGGGTTCGGGACTAGGTAGTCTGCCGTGATTATGTTCATATCTGTTCAGGGGAGAGAAGCTCCTTCCTCCTAATGGCGTTTTCTAGAAGCTATTCACACAGGAATGTGAGGGGAGAAGGTTAAAAGGAATGCACAGTAAAGTGGGGAAAGACTGTAATCTGTGTGAGGTTTAAACACCTTGACATTAAATGATCATATGATCAAAGCATCAATTCCCAGCTAACAGTCAGTTTTATGTACACATCTTTGATTCAGGTGAAATTCCTTTTGAATTTCCTTGTGAGCAAGCAGACAGGGACTTCAAAGTCACCATCTTTTCTGCCCCCACTTTTTGAGTCAGTATTGTGGTGAGTTTTTAAAATGTTAATGCTTTTTTTTTTTCATGATTCTAAGAATCAGATAAATTAAAAGCCAGGTTAATCTGGGTATGGGAGTCTGACTGGGGATATAATCTTTATAGCCACACTTTAGGCAACTTCTAGTCATGTGCTAACATTTCAGAATTATATCAAAACATCAGAAGCACTAACAACAATTGCATATAACCATGAAGTATTTTGCATGTGTTTGTCATGAGGTGTGTGTGTGTATGTGTCTGTCTGTCTGTGTCTAGGCTTCTGAATCCAAGTACTAGTAATTTACAATAAGTTACATTTTTGACTACAGGATAATGTTAAGGGTCTTACCTGTTAGGGTAATAAGTTCTCCCTTAAGTGGTCAATTTCCCTCTCTCCCTCATATTTATCTATCTCTCTCTATATTTATCTGGAACCACTACATAATAAATACTCATCTGTATGCATGTGTATTTCTAATATGGTATATATACATATAAAGTATGTATATGAACACACACATAGACTGTATCTTTTATTATCATTTCTCTTTCTGGGGGTGGGCAGAGTCTCATGGAGTTTACACTGGCTTCAGACTCTGTATATGAGAGTGTATAGCCTTGAACTTGATTCTTCTGTTTCCATCTCTTCACTGCTGGGAATACAGGCATGCTACAGAACACCTGTCTCTGTACTGCTTGTCATAAAAGCAGAGCTTTGTGCATGCCTGCACTCTAGAAACTGAGCTATAGCCCTGTCCACGCGCCTCCTCCCTGAGCACACATCATCCACCATTTTTTTAACCACAGGTTATGATCATAAATGGCCATGGTAAGAGTTTTTTCCCTCAGTTTCCCCACCTCTTTTCATGAATGGTCTTAACAAGAGAGATTTTTTTTTACAAGCACTCTTCTAAATGCATGAATCCCAGCGTGGCTGATGGACAATTCAAATGTCCCATAAAGCTCAGAGGCCTTTGTCAGAAAGCTTGATGTCATTCGGCACTGAGCACTTGCTGTTTGAGTCTTCAAGGACAGGCAGCAAGGAAAGGAGTTGCATATTAAGTGCCCACTGTATGCTAAGCGACGCCACATGTGTGCACTCTGTGTTAAGCGAGTCTGCACGTGCTTTGGCATTCGATTTATACCAAGTGGGTTACAGTTCCTGGACACTTCCAAGTGAGGAGCTGAGTCTCAGCTATACTAGGCAGTGTCCTGGTTTGCACTGAAGAAAGCCTGGACAGTGCTTCTGTCCATATCAAATTTAGACTTGCTACTTAGGATTATTTCTATGGGTTCTTGGTCTTTGTGAAGGTCCTTGATATTCATTCACTGAGTTTTTCTCTTGAAAGGAAATTCTTGTCACCGGCTACTGTCATTAAAAATTGTCATGCTGTTGGGTAGAACAGTCCCTTGTTTTATCCACCAGGGAAGTTTGGCTTCTTATAAAATGTCCTGCCCATTCCTGTTAATGTGCTTAGTCATTTTCACATTTAGAAAATTGAGTGTTTTGTTTTTGATGAATAGTGCTTTTTATATAGTGGGGATATTGACTTTGAATCACCCTGCTTTCTTTGGTTTACTTTATTTATTAGATCATTCAAAGTGACCAATGATCGTCCTTGCTTTCATTCCATTATGTAAATGCTTTGGTGTCACTTTTTGTAAAGATCAATGAAAGATTCATCCCCCCATTCCTACCCCAACCCAAGACAGGATTTCTCTGTGTAGCCCTGGCTTGTCTCGAAACTCACTCTGTAGGATGGCCTCAAATTCAGAGATCTGGCTGCCTCTGCCCCCTGACTGTTGAGATTAAAGGCACGCACCACCATGACTGGTGAAAGAGTCATTCTTATATTCATTTTTATGCTTTCTTTTAGAAATATTTGTCAACTACCAAAGGAGCTGATGAACGCTGGCCTGGAAAGAGTCCAGATTTACCTTTGCTAGTATTTAGGATTCTTAAGTGATAGTTTCATTGGTGAATCTATTTCTTTCCTTTGGGTTGTGATAGCCTCTGCCTAAAGATGTGATATGCAATTCTGGGGACAAGAAGACGACATTTTCTGTAACTATTTGTCTATCATTCTCCTTCAATACTGTTCAAGATACAGGGTCTCTGTCTTTGCATGGTGGGAGCCAAGGAGGCCTCAGCAGAGGCCAACAAACCAGCTCAGAGGACAAATCAGAGGGAGCCTTAAAGCCATGGGTACAAAGAGGAAGAACTGATTTGGCCTCAAAGTGGTAAGAGAAAGTTCTCTAGAAGCAACTGCTCTGACACTGACTTTGGCCATGGGCTGAGAGGTTCCTAGGCCAGGTGTGTTTGCACTGAGGCACAACAGCTGCCAGTTAGGGAAGGAAGATGAGACAGAGCTTTGCAGAATTGCAGAGTTCATGATGGCTATAGGCTAGACTACTGGCACAGAGAGTAGAGGAAGCAGAGAACCAGACTCTGGGAGGCTGCTGATACAATGGAAAGGAGCCTATGACTCCTCACAGACAGAGTGGGGTGCACAGTGATGAACCTCCAAGACAGGTTAGTATCAGATACTGTCTACGATGAGTTTACTAATTGGATTCTTCCACCTATAGATAGATGTAATTAGTAAAGGGGGTAACGATGATACTTGGAACCTCAGCAATGCTTGGGCACAACTGAGGATATAAAGTTAGTATGAAATTTCCATTTATTGGTGAGGAGATGAAGATGAGCAATAGGAGGGAATGGGACCAAGTAAAATTTAAAAGAGAAATCTCAGATGTGTTAGTCAGACTTTGTGACTGGGTCAAAATGCCCAAGACAAACAACTTAAGGGGCCAAAGATTTAGTCAGGCTCATGCTTTAGGAAGTTTCCATCTGTGGTTGCTGGTTCTACTAATGTAGGTCTTTGTGAGGTGGGGCATCATGTAGGGAAGGCTAGCAGAAGAAAGCTGCTCATATTAAAAAAGTGAGGAGACGGAGGAGGAGAACATAAAAACACATAATCTTTAAAGGCATACCCCAGAGACCTACTCCACCCAGGACCCTGTCCTAAAAGCCAGTTCAGGCCTCACAGGATCAATACCTCTGGATACTGATAAAAAGATCAATCTTCAAAGCATGAGACTGGGGACATTTCAGATGTACACCACAGCAGGTTGATTCTAAAAGGTAGATGTCCAGACCCTTTTCAGCTTCAGTATTTGTGAGGGACATGTGTTCGATTGCCAAAATTCTGAAGCACTGTGCTTTGGTGGATCAAGATAAGAGAAATACATTTTCTCAGCATTCTGGAGGCCAGATGTGTGAAACCAAGGAGTCGGGAGGTTCTTCTGAAGGCCGTGAAGGACAGTTTCTCTCAGACATCATTTCTTGACTTATGTACATCTTTGTGTGACCTCCATGTTGCCTTCTCTTTGGATGTTTCTGTGTCGCAGTATCCTCTTCATTTAAGGACACCAATCTTATTGAATCAAAGCCCACCCTAACTGCACTGTTTCACATTAATTACCTCTGTAAAGAGCCTATCTCCAAATATGGTCACATTTGGAGTTAGGATCATCAACGTAGAAACTTGAGAGAGAGCTGACTTAAGCAGGAAGATGATTCTCAAAAGTATATCAAAAGTGTCTGCACATTTAGGGAGGGTAAGCACATGGTCCAGCCTGGGGACACACTTCCAGAACTGGTGAATGGATGGATGTGGAGGAGGCCCTGATGTTGACACAGGTGTGCTGGTTCTTCTTAATCTGTATGCATTTTTCTCAATGCAGTGGATCTTTGCAAAGCCGAGGGATTTCACTGATTGAGTTCCTACATACAGTGTGGCATTTGCTTACCAACTGCTTACTTTGGGCTTAGATATAACAGTCTCTTAATTCATACATTAGTTTAGGGGCTGCGTAGTGTACTGAATGTTGTGAGATCAGTTATTGACTTGATGTTGATTCTTCTTTGATCAAACCTATTTTGCATATGGTAAATATAAAATGATCAAAAAAAAAAAAAAACCTAAACACATATCCTTGAAAAGTTTTCATTTCCTTTGCATTATTTAATCAGTCATTGATTTCTCCCAGCCCCACCCCTCTCTACTTCTGATGGTACTGGGAATTGAGCCCAGGACTTCACATTTACAAGGCAAGTGCTGTTCCCCTGAGCCATATTCTCAGCCCTCACCCTTTAGTCACGGACATTAGCCAAGAAACTCTTCCTATGCTGGGTGTACTGGGATGCCAGGGGATAATATAACCTTCTTCTTTCAACTCTTGAAATTTCAGTCTAGTACAAATGACAAGGCAGACATGCAAAACACTCAAGACAGATGACACATGAATGGCAGCAGCTCTGAATTAGGCACAGATACTGCTCAAATAGAGGAGGGGAGGGGGAGAGGAGGAGATCTTCATTCTGGAGATGGGATATGCACCCATGACCAAGGCACTAGAAGTCAGTGTCCAGCACATCCTGTTCATTGCTAACAGAGTGTGACAACAAAATCAACATCAACAAATCCTGATTTCAGTACACTTTAACTCATGTGACAGCATGGAGACTGGAAGCACAGCTTTCTATTTGGGCTTGTTGGGGGCACACAATGGGGTTTCTCTTTTAGGGTATCTAGCCTTTGTCTCAGTAGTTACTAATTTTCCATTAGTAGACCCACAGGAAGGCCAACATGGAAACCCCTAGTAATGACATTTTAATGGATTATGCCAAAAGAACTTCAGAGAAATAATTTAAATATGCTGGAAGGGCCCATATGTTGCTGTTCAATATCCTCTGTGATCTCATTTTCTATATCAGGGGTAATAGGATATTATGTGTAACACAACCATGCATGTACAAGAAAGTGTGGCATTCTTTCTCTCTGCCTCTCTCCCTCCCTCTCCCCAAGCCTCTCCCTTCCTCCCTCCCTTTCTCTAGGGTACATGGAAGACTTGCCTTTCTTGCATCTTGATGTAGGAAGTGACCACATTGCGGAAAAAGCCTATCTACAGAGAAAACCATTAAGAACTGCAACAGGGCTTCTGAGCTTAGGTCAGGCTTACCCAACAGGCAACAGGACAATGGAAATTTTGTTTCTGTGACTACAGGGAGATGCTGTCGTCCAGTCACCTGGAAACACTCAGGAGCAGGCCCTTCGATCCTCCTGCCTCTGGTGCCTATGTAGCACAGACATCACTTTGACTGAGGCTTCCTAGACCCAGAACACAGGCCCCAACTAAGCTATGGCCAGCCTCCTGGCTCGTAGAACCAGATAACAAATACATGTTCTTCAAACCTATAAACTTTATGGAAGTTTATATGTAGTATAAAAGATGAATATAGACAGATAGATGGGAAGATTGAATCTGTGAAACCATAAAAACCTTTTTTGTCTATAAACTACAGGCCTATTATATAAATATGCTATGTTTGAAGGAAGCCTGGCTGAGAAAACTGAAAAATCAAGTGATCACTCTTCATTATTTGCTGTTACAAAAAATTCAGTGATAGTGAAGTAAGGTGGGGAAAATGTTCTAATTCCATTTTTGAAGGCAGCGTTACCCTGACATCAAAGTTGGAGAAAAACAAAAAAGCTGATATACTTGATGAGCAGTCATAAAAAAAAAAAAAATACTCAAGGAAACACTACGAACAAGCTGAATTTTAACACTTGTACTGAGGTTTATTAACTGGAGTTTATCTCTGGAATGCACAATGGTTTAACATACATAAGTCAATGAATATAAAATACAAATTAATATAGTGAAAGATAAAAATCCACATTATCACCTCCACAGACACAGAAAAAGCATGTGAATAAATTCAACATGGTTTTGTTCATTTAAAATCTCTCAGTCCATTAGATGTAGAATATATAGAATGTATCTCAGCAAAATCAAATGTTATATAGTAAACCTCTAGCTAATGTCATACTTAAAAGTAGTAAAAAGCTGAACGTTTTCCTTGTAAGTTTGAATACAAGACAAGGGTGTTCCCCTTCACCATACCTGACCAATATAAAGCTCAAGTTGACAAGAGTGAGAAGAAAACACTCAAACTAGAAATAAAGAAGTAAAATTATAATCAGTTTCAGATGATGCAATCTTTTATAGAGAAAAGTCTAAGACCCTATCAAAGCCTTGTAGAACTAATAAGTTCAACAAATGTATGGGATTCACAGTCAATCTATAATATCAGTTGCATATCTATATGCTATGAATTAACTACTGAAAGAGAAAAATGTGCTTATTTATGACAGCACTCAGTAAATCTGAACAAGGTAGTGAAAGGTTTGTACACTGAAAACTAAAAGACACTGATGGAAGAAACTGAGAAAAATACAGATAAAGTAGATGGGAAGGCATCCTGCGTTCACTGATCAGAGGAATAATCATTGTTAGAATGCCCACACTGCTTAAAAATATATGTATAAATTCAATCCAGTCAAAATCCCAGTGTCATTCTTCACAGAAATAGAAAGGAAGTTTTCATTTCTACAATGGGCATGCACCCACAGTAGCTACTACAGTAAAGAAAAATGCAATACCGGAAGTATCACACTTCTCAATCTCAATGTAAATGAATAGACATGCCAGTCATACAATATGGTTGGCATGAAAATAGACACACAGACCAATGGAACAGACTAGAAAGCATGCATACATATATATGCATGTAACCAAAATTTGACAAAGACACCAAGAATACAAACATGGAAAGGATAGTCTCTCCAATAAGACATTTATTTTATATGCATATAAAGATGAACTAAACATGGAGTAAAGACTTAAACTAAAGCCCTAAAATTCCTGAGTAAAAAAAAAAAAAAATAGAGAAAGCTCTTTGATGTTGGTCTTGGCAATAATTGTGGATAAAACACAAAAGTGTGGACAACAAAAATGAAAGCAGACAAGGGAGATAATATTAGACTGCAACACGCTTACCCAGCAAACCAAAACCCCAATCTCCCTTCTCTCTGAATCTGTTATGATCTCAATCTTTCATGCTTCATCCAGCCTTCATTCGTCCTCTTTTGATATGATCCAGAGTTCCACTGACATCACCTGGATTTTGCTGCAGTTGCTGGCCTCTTGGAGTATTGTATTGCAGGGCTCTGCTATCTTGTCTCTTTCCCTACTTTCCTCTTCCCCTCCCTTTCTCTTCTTCCCCCTCCCTCCCTTCCCTCTCCTTCCCTTGCCCTTTTTCCACCCCCTTCACCTTTTGTGAATAGAGGTGTGGATGATACAGCCTGGGTGGTATAGAGTGTAGGTAAGATGTGCTTATATAGTGTGGTATGTGTCTGCTGCTTTTATTTAATATTGAATTTTTAAAACTGGCTTCATGATCTCATGCAATCTCTGTAAAGGGTGTCTTTCAACTGTTACCACTTTACTTCCCAACTTATAACAAGGAAAGCTGACACACCTAAGGTTAAAACACATTCTCAGGAGACACAGAGTAGCCCACTGAAGAAATATCACTGGGAAGCAGATGGACACACTCTTAGTACTGTCTCCTCTGGACATCCAGGGATCTCCTTGAACTACACAAAGGAGGCACTGGCACCCAAGCATTGCTGAATGGTACAAACAGGAGAGAGTGAATAAACGTACCCTGTGCTTAAGACTACCAGAGACCCAGAGCTTCCACTCCAATAGAAACACCTTCCATCTCACCACCTGTATTCCTAGGGTAAAGGCAAGTAAACAGAGGGCTAGAGGGATGGGCAAGTTTAGGAATGGCATCTTCATCACCTGCATGACTGGATAACAGCAGCCCCCATGGCTTTTCTATGTGCCCAATACTTTATTAGCATTTTGCATCATTGTACTTAGCAATGTCATGGCCACTGGCTATATGTGGTTATGTGAGGTTTAAATTAATCTAGGCAATGTAGTTAGAATTCAACACCTTTGTCTCATTAGGCATATTTATAGGGGTCAAGGGCTGTGTGTGATAGAGAATACTTCCTTGGAAGCAACAATAAGCATATTTGCCCCAGCATGGAAAGATATAGATGTAGATAGCAGTGGCTTAGATCTGCAATAAGGCTTTTGACCACAACAAACTTAGTAATCAAAGAGACTGACCATGCAGTTAAGAAGCACCTGCTCTGCCTAGATTCACATGAATATCAGTTTTTCTAGAGATCAGGACAAGCAGAATTGAGGTGAATTGAAGGCTAGCTATTTGGCAGGGATATGGACTCTTAATGTACATTATCCAGGTCTAAGATATATTAGAATTTAGGTTTTTATTACCTGTCAGTGAAGCTTTCATGGTGTATTGACTGAAAATATGGTTGCATTCAGAAGTCCCTGAAATGTCTGACTTTTCCAGTTCAGTCTATCCCTACTGAAAAATCTCCTGTTTCAAGTTCATGCTGCAGAGGATAAGAGAATTCTTGAGTAGAGAAAAGTCAATTAGAAATTATCTATTTTGTCACATTTATGGAACTTGAGATGGGCTGTGAAGCCACTCACCTACAGTTATACTCCAAGGTAACCAGAGTCAAGGTGTGAGAGCACAGCTGCCCTTTGTCACTTATGGTTATTTGCAACCTCTTGTGCTGACTCTTATAAAAAAAATAAGACATATCTTATGATGTAGCACCTGTCATCTATTCAAACATATTTTATTAAACATCTATCAATGTGCTGGGCATTGTGACAGCTGAGCCATTTAGACACAGTTCTCTTCTTTTATGGCTTCAGTTTAGCAAAGGAGACAGCTTGTTGTCTTATAGTTGAATAGAATATGGTCTTGGAGAACTGAAACCATGAACTACCATAAAAAGTAGAGAACTTGGTAACTTTGTGAGCATCCCTAGTCATGGGATAAACAAAGGCAACATCCCTGAGGAAATCCATGTAGAGCTGAGCTGTGAAGACTGAATGGGGTCTAACCAAGTGAGGAGGAGGGAAAAAGTGTCTTTCTTTCAAAGGAAAGAGCAAGAGCTATGTCAGGGGTAGGAAAGGCAAAAGAGTACTAGCGTAGATGGGGTGATGGGGCGCAGACAAGGGAAGATCCATAGGCATGCTCTACAGCGAGACAAGATGCGGGAAGCTGAAGCCCAGACCATATAGAACCAGTAAACACATGGCTTCATCACATGAGCAATGAGCAGGGAGGGATTTTAACCCTGGAAGCTCTGTCCCTTCCAGCTTTCTGCATGCAGAATGGCAGGAATGAATCTCATACTCAGGGTCCACTGTTAAAAGTTCATGGTTTGTTTTTAAAATCCAAGCTGATAACTTCTAATCTGTATTAATAATCTATTAAGCAGCTTGCATCGAATGAAATTACTTATATAATTGGGTTACAGAAAACTGAGGAATTTTTATTACAAAGGAAGGATATTTTATCACAAATAGAACACTATATTCGGAGTCTAAGTTCCTAGGTTTATTTTATTTTGACAATTTTTAGCTTTGAGGCTTAAATAGTCCCTTAATTGTCCCACTTCTACTGACTCTCACAAGTTGGTTATGAGACCCCAGACATGGGACTATAAAAATTAATGAGTTTAAAAACTCTGTGTCTTATCTAAATATTTTATAGTTTCTACAGTCTAGGAGAATATTGTGGTTAAATGGTTCCTAAAAGTTGGTAAGTTTGTAGTACTGTTCTGCCGTGTATCTGACAGTCGGATGGGGGGGTGGCATTTGAGTAAACTCTTTTCTGTGTGGCATTTTTCTTACAATAGTTTTAATGATCCTTGGAGTTATTGCTTACAGTTCTTTTGTCAGAATACATTCTTAACAAAAGTGGAAAATGCAGCCCCAAAATAAAACTCCATATTCCCGTGTTATGCAGCATTCCTAGACCACAATGCATACAACTATGTCACATTCTAAAAATGTAGCCTGGAGCTTATGTCCTAGCTGAGCGTCTCTTAGCATCCAACATTTAGACAATCTCTTGCAGCCTTGCTCCAGGGCTGAACAGTGATTGCATTTGACAATGCTGGAACACTCAACACCTCAAAGAGTCCTAGCTCAGCAACTAGCATCCTGGGTAATGAAAATGTTATATATATAAACTTGTTTTATATATATATATATATATATATATATATATATACACTTGTAAAGTTTGGCAGTCAGGCTGCTGTCCACTGCACACAGTTAATTGTATTGCCTGGTTGCGTGACTTCGTGTGACTGGTCTCCAGGCTTTAGAAACTGATGCATTTGTGTGTGACTGCTCAGCATTCCTGGGACATTACTGCGATCACACTCCAGATGGAACATGGGGAGAGAATTAGGGGTTTTGCAAAGTTTTAGAGAACTTTTAGTCTTATATCCACTTTGATGAGACCTCTCTCCTGCTGAGCAGGACTGTGAGATTCTTGTCTCAGCCCTTAGTGGGTTCTGGGTCTTCACAGCATGCCCAGTCTGGTGCTGCTCTTCTTTGCCTTCTGCTTCTGAGTACAGCGCCCTTTCCATGCCACAGAAAAGCTTCCTGATTGAGAATATGGAAATCCTCTGAGGGAGGCAACCTTCATCCCTTTTTTTCTAACTTAATGACCCAGTTCTCCAGCTGCTTCAGGCACGTCGATCTTATTCATTCATCCCCTGTCCCCAGTCTGTTCCATTCTCAATGCACACTGGTGAGAAACAACTATATCCTAGTTCTAAATCGTTTGCTTCCATTTTGTATTAATGTTGTTTTTATGGATTACAAACCCCCCTAGTCTTAAAATTACTTGTTTTACCAAATGTGGCTTTTACAGAGGCATCTGATAACTTCTTAACTTACCCCCACTCACACATGCCTCAAGCATTCTAGGCAGACATTATGCCATTGTGCAAACTGTCCTGAACATCAAGAGCCAACAACTCTACAGACATATTTTTGGACACTCTATTATTATTTTTTTTTCCTTTGCAAAGCCTTCCAAGATAGTCTCCAAAACCGAATATGCTCGTTTGGAAATCCTCGAACATCCCAATGGGAACCTATGTGCCACAGACAATTATGAGTGCATTCAAGGAGGCTGAAGGGAGCTGTGAAGGGTCAAATATTTTGAAGTGATAATCCTGGTCACGAGTAATAGCAGGTATTTAAGAACAACTAACAAGTATAGGACCAGCCCAAGCTTGGACATATGGTTGCTGGAGGACTCATCCTTACATGAGTACTTTCTATATAGCCTTGTGGTAACTCCTGGAAGGCTGTGGTCACAGAAGTATCTTTTATGACTAGTTATTGTTATCTGGCACACAGTCAGGATATCCCTCCACTTACTAAGAAATAAGGCCAGCAAGCTGTATGTTTTGGTGATGGCTAAAGTGACTCCATTTTGGCTCTGGCAAGCTTCACAGGGGTGGGAGGTGCTGCTAAATATAGATTTAAAAAAAAAACTGTTTCAGATCCAAATGAAAATGTTCCAGACCCAGCAGTAAGGTCTGGTTTGTGTTGAGAATCAAGAACCTGGCTTAGAAGAGGTGGGGAGGGGTGGAAACTTTGGACCACAGTACCTAAGGCTGCTTCACACCCTTGTTATCTTCCTCATGGTGGGCAACTTTTGGATATTTCGCATGAATATCTATGCTACAGAAGACAGCACAGATATTTTTTGGAAAACTATATTTAGTGTGAGTTGGGGGATTACTTTGCTCCTTCCAGGAACCTGACTCTATTTAGTGCATCCTAAGGAATAGGAAAGGAAGATCACAGGAAACCTTCAGGACTCAGCAAGTTTGAGTGCTTTAGAAATCAGAGGGAAAGTTGAGTCTTATTTCATTTTCTTCTTAGCATGGTTGGCAATTAGACAATATTTGAATGCTGCATTAAAAAGAAATCTCTATTAGAGCAGAGAGGCAGGTCCTTCTTGTCCCAAGGAGACTTCTTATCATGTGGAAGCATGTCTCTAGAGGGCAGAACTCCAACCTTCCGCCTCATTCTCCCATGCTATGACATCCTTCATCCCAGAAACAGCTTTACTAAAGTGTGCATCATTCCCGGATTTCACTCCTTGTTTGAAGATGCTGGAAAGTTTCATTGCAGCCCTGAAGAGGAAAGAGCCTTTGTCTCATTATTCCATATTTCTCATCCCATAGACTTGCAGGGTCCAGATCATTCACACTCACCAAAGAGAATCAGCACATTAACATCATTGCTCTTGACCGCTAAGGACACCTGTCTCTGCCCTGGCTTCAAGGTCCATGTTGGGTGTGCCAACCTCAGAGAGCTAAGCACTTTGTTCTGAAACTTTAGCTCAGCCACAGCCTATGTTTTCTGCATCCAGATAGATCTGTGCAGAGACATTCATGGTATCCATTTGCCTGCTGTGAATATAGGGTAACAGCAGGCTCAATGCTTGAATTCCCTTCTTCCATATTAGACTCAGGTCCTGATGAAATGGGGTTACTGTTTCCAGTGCTAACGGCAAGATATTTAGCTAGTACGTTTCTTGCACCACAGTGGAGAGATATATCATTTATAGGTATTAGCTATATACAAATGTGTCACATCCTATGTCAAGATAGTTGTGGAAGGACAAAGAAGAGCTTCAGTAAGAGCCGTCTTTGCCCAGTGTCTCCCATGTTGAGGGCATTAGATGCCTTTCCTGAAGTTCCCTGTGAGCCTGGAACTGTGACATACTGTCTCTGAATCTTTTCACTATAGTTTTATGAAATAAAATGTTATTGTTGCCACCTTCAGAGGAAGAAATGCAAATTCAGGCCTTGGCACTATATACCCTTAATTCTCAAGGACATAGAAATAGTAAGTGGTAAATCTATAGCCTGAGCGCATGCCCTGAAGATTCCATAGGCGTGGCACTTCCTCTTCTACAAGGACTTCGGCACTTTGAAAATGAGTGAATGGATAGTCTATGCCATGAGCTGGATGACTTACTAATGCATTTGTAAAGATAGGTTATATAGACCTCAAACACAGGCTACATAGGATAATACATAATTAAGTACTTAAGTAGATCAGGGATTCTGGAATGATGTTACAAGAAGACTCTGTGAGCCAGCTTAATCCTATTATCTTCCCATAATCCACCATCAGACTGGGGATTTGAAGTAGCAAATATTTCCAAGGCCACAGAGCTGCTACCAGACTCCAAGCCAGTACACAATGCTTGGTTATCATAACACTAATCCATTACTCATTCTAATGTATCCCCCAGTACTGGTGGCTTCCCAGAATCAAAATATAATTAGTGTTTTATCTTTTAAAATAGTGTAAGTAGATTTTGTCCAAAATCTTTCCAGTGCATGCATTTTAATCAAAGCAGGAAAAGCAAACTTATTTATGACAATAGAAATGGCCCTTCATCTTAAATCATGCAGCAATATTTCAATGCATCTAGAAAGCCCAACTTTCACCAAAAATTTGTGATATCAGTCTGAGCCATTATTTACAAATGAACATGTTATTAGTGGGGTAATTTGGTTAAGTGAATATTGAACTAAATTATCTGGAATTTATAAGGTAATACTGATAATAGTTTTATGGAAAATTACTTTGAAATTATACTATATAAAGTTCACACATTAATAACATACCACACAGACACATAAATTATATAAAAGCCATATCCCTTTGCCTTTGAAAACACTGAATAATGTGGTGTTTTTGAAGCAGCAGAAGGTATAAGCTGTGTTATTAAAACCTGTTGGCATTTCAATGCTACATTAAAATCACCATAAACAACTAGGTGATACAGAGATACCCAGGTGATACCGCATCTTAGGATAGATGAAATTTGTTCCTCTTTTCACATTTTTCTTAATTTTTTTATTCTTATTATATCCTGACTACAGTTTGCCCTGTGTACACTTTTCCCACTCCCCTCTCCCCTTCCCTCAATCTACTCTTCTTCCACTTCCAGAAAAAGAAGGAGAAGAAGAAGAAGAAAGCAGCAGGCCTCCTGGGAATAGCAACCAAACATAGCATAATAAATTACAATAAGACTAGGCACAAACCCTCATAGGAAGGCTGAGTAAAATAACCCAGTAAGAGAAAAAGGTTCCCAAGGGCAGGCAAAAGAGTTAGAGATGCCCCCATAAAGAATTTTAGGAGCCCCACAAGAACACGAAACTATACAACCAAAAAGAACATAGAGAAGAGCTAGCTTAGGTCCAGCCTCTATAAGCCATGCTTAGTTGATTCCGTGGGCTGTAGTCTTATGCTGTCCTTGACCCCTGTGTCTTTTAGAATTCTCCCCTCCCCCCTTCTTCAGGGTTCCCCTGACTTTGCTTAATGTTTGGCTGTGGATTTCTGCACCTACTCCTCTTAGTTGCTGGATGATGCCCTCTGATGACAATCGGGTTAGGCATCAATCTATGAGTATAACAGAATATCATTAGAAATCACTAACATATTTTTTTTGCCAGCTGTACTTGGTTCTATCCTGCGTCTCTGAGCTGATCATCTTCTTGTTCCTGGCCATCCATGCAGTGGTGTGGGCCTCAGGTTGGATCAGTTATTGGTTGGCAACTCAAAAAAGTGCTGAGCCAACATTACCCCAGCACATCTTGCAGAAAGGATATATTGTAGGTCTAGGGTTTTGTAACTGGGTTGAAGCCCCAGTCTCACTGCTTGGAGCCTTGCCTGATCAAAGATGGCCAGTGTGGGCTCCATGATTCCTATTACTAGAAAACATCATCAGGGTCATTCTCTTAGATACCAGAGAACTTCCATTGCACCGGGTTTCTACATTATCCCCCAAATACTCCTAATTCCAGATGTCTTTCCCAGTATTCTTTCTCTCCACCAGCTCCACCTGAACCCTCCTATTCCCCACCCCACCTGCTTGCAGTCCACCTGCAAAATCTATTCTAGTTTCCTTTCCCAGGAAGATCCTTAAGCCTTCCTTGTTACTTGGCCTCTCTGGGTCTGTGAAATGTAGCACGATTGTCCTTTCTATTACAACTAATATCCACTCATCATACTGTATTTGTCTTTCTGGGTCTGGGTTACTTCACACAGAATAGTTTTTTTAGTTCCATTTGTCTGCAAATTTTATGATATCATTGTTTTTAACAGCCAAGTAGTATTCCGTTGTATTATGTACCACATTTTATTTGTTCATCTTTGGTTAAGGAATATGTAGTTTGTTTCCAGTTTCTGGCTATTATGAGTAAAGCAGCTATGAACATAGTTGAGCAAGTGTTCATGTGATAGGATGGGGTTTCCTTTGGATATATATGCCCAAGAGTGGTATAGCTGAATATTCAAGTAAATTGATTCCCAATTTTCTGAGTGACCACCATATGGATTTCCAAAGATACAGTAGAAAGATCAATCCTGGTTTCATTTTTTTATCCATTCTGTTAACCTGTGTCTTTTTATTGGGAAATTGAATTCATTGATATTGAAAAATATCGATGACCAATATTAAATTCTTTTATTTGTTATTTGTTGTTTGGTGGTGCTAGAGTGTGTGCATGTGCGTGTGCATCTGTGGGCATATGCACACGTTTTTCTTCTCTTTTTTTTTTTCTGCTGTAAGACTATTTATTGACTGTGGTTTTGTGGGCGTAGTTAACCTCTTTGAGTTAGACTTATTTTTTTTTCAATTATCTTTCTTTATTGTTTCTTTTTCCATTTTGCTTTCTTTAAAAGATTTATTCATTTTATCTGATTGTTGGTGTTTCTCTGGCCTTCTTTAAGGGATTTATTCATGTTTTTTAAGGCCCTCTATCTTCATAAAGTTGGTTTTAAGGTCATGTTCTTCTGTTTCATCTACATTGGAATATTCAGGGCTTGCTTCAGTTGGATAGCTGGGCTCTGGTAGAGACTGACATATTTCCCTGGCTATTGTTGATTGTGTTCTTACTCTGGCATCTAGGCATTTGGGTTTGGAGTGATTATAGGTCTAGGTGCTGATTTCTGAGTTTGTCTTTGTTAGACTGTTTTGTCCCTTGGTTTCTGTTTCCTCTCTGGTCTTCTGACCAGAGTGGCCTGTGGTTGACTAAATAGTCTCCACTTGAGTTGATGACTAGACTCCTGATGTTTGAAATGGCCTCTTATCAAACAGGAGGTTTCTAGCCAGAATCCAACATGGATGCTGTTCTAGCCTGGGAGTCCCACAGGAGTTAGAAGCTGGGATATGGTGACAAGGAAAGGTGGGTTGGTTGTGGGTTGGTTAGGCAAGCACTGAGAGATTGGGAGTAGACTGCTATTGAGCAGGCTACCTGGGGTTCTAAGTGCCAGTGTGGTCTTTGGTGGAACAGGGAGGCTTCCTCTGGAGGTGTGGGCTGGGATATAGTAACAAGGAGAAGAAGGGCTATTGGAGGTAGGCTGGGCAGGCTCTGGGGGAGTATTAGTAGTCTGAGAGCAGGGGCTTACCTGGCATTCTGGGTGTCAGCTTGGTCTCTGGTGGAGTAGGGGGCTTCTATGGGAGGTATGGGTGCTGACTTGGTCTCTGATAAGGTAGGGGAATTCCACAGGAAGTGTGGGCAGGGATATAGTAATGAGGAGAGGAGGGGCTGTTGGAAGTAGGCTGGGCAGGTGCTCAAGGAGTATTGGTGATCCCCTGGTAGGGGGCTTACCTGGATTCTTCTGATAGAGGAGACTTACCTTGGAGTTGTGGCCTGGGATGTGGTGACAGTGAGAGAAGTGGTTGGTGGTAGGCTGTGCAGATGCTAAGGGTGCTGGTGGTCCCAGACTTCATAGGTTTCTAGATGCTAGTGTGGCCTTCCTCTTCTTTTAAGAAGAGTAAAGAAAAAAAAAGCCTACATATAAAGAGAAGATGAGATGAGCTCCAAATAGGAATTAGGAAAGGCTAGTGCCATCTGTCATTATTCGTTATATTTTGTTGCACTAAAATAAGTCTAATCATTAAAGGCACAAGTTGTTTATGTGGTAAAAATATAAAAATAATTTCCTCATTAGTTCCCAGGAACGATGGCTCCTTTGCCTCTCTATGAGGAAGGGACACCACTTATAAGGCCAGGTGTGACAGCTGGCAGTGTTCAGACATAGGGGCCACTGTGTATTCACCCAATTCCACCAAAGTCCCATGCTATCTTGTGCATGTCTCCATGTAGTACTAATGTTCAGTACTTTAAGTTGGTTCTGTCAAATATTTTATTATTAAGACAGAGTCTTATTCACATGACATCTTTTCTGGCCCAAGTAATACAACTACTGCTTCATCATTTACCCTGATCTGGCAGCCACATGAGTGAACTTGTTGGCTTCCATGTCTAATCCATCCACTGGATGGTTAACAGTCTTAATCATCTCTGTGAACATAATCACCATTATTAACTTAGATTGCTGTGTCTCTGTTAAATAATGGAAGGAGTTGTTTAATTAAGGGGGAATGAAGCAAAGAAGCAAATAGAGAAACCAACTAGTATAAACTACATAACTCTCAACATCAGTGCGATTTCTCTATGTTCATGAGCACAATAGGGATAGATAATCATTTGCTTATCTGTGAGGTAGACTAGATGGCCTTTTGGCCTCTGGTACCTTTATAACTCCTTATACCCAAGGAATTCTTAAAATTGTCTTCAGCATTGTATCAGTTGTTTTCCTTTTTCAGGATGAAGGTGATAACTCCTATAGCTCAGTTTTATTTTTACAGATTTCTTATAGATGTACCAAAATCACATCAATTACATCAGATTAGTTGCTCTCTTCTACATATACATCTAATATGTCAACCATAGTTCTATCCACATACCTTTCTTTCTCCCTTAGTTTCATTTCTTCCTCAGAGATTCCTGAGGGCCCAATGTTGAAGTTGGAGCTAAATGGTGTTGATAACAAATGTTAAGAAAATCAATGCAAGGGCAACAAACTTTTCCCTGTAAACAGGGAAAGCAAGCCTTCACCAATGAAAACAAACTTTCACCTGCATCCACGTTGTTCCATATGCAAGATTTGCAACCAGACAGCCTTCACTGGACTCTGCACTCTTACAGCTCTGGGCACAAATGACAGTGTTTGGACCAAAATATTTGTTGGCAGAAAAGATGAATGCCATTTTCAAGTAAAACTTCTATCTTGCTGCTCAATCATCTGAGTTCCCTCTCTCTTCTAGGGGTTGACTGCATTGGAATGGCAGTGTTTGGGATTATGGACACTTGATAAAAGGATCCTCTGTTTCTAGGTGGGATAAAGTATTATATACACATGATTAATACCACTACTGACCTGGAGGGCTAACACTGTTGAGAGAGGGGGAAGAGAGGGATGGAGGGTGAAAAAGCAAGATGGGGAAATAGGAGGGGATAGAGAAAATAGACTATTATGAGAAGCCAATGAGATTACAGGACTATTTGGTAAAACAACTTTACGTGATTGATACGACTTCCTCAATGAACTGACAGGCACTCCTGTGACTTGGTGGCCATCTCAATCTCCTTCCCATTCCACTTAAGAGAATACTCTCTTTGCGGGCAGCACCATCATCCTCAAACTCCAAGAAATACATTATCTTCGGGATAATGGAAGCAGATCTAACTTATTGGAACAAATAATAGACAAAGCACCCTACTGTGGAGTCCTTTAACCTCTGGGGCTTACCATATGCCTCTCCTTCCAGTCACACCCTAGCTTCATTAAATGTTTGTCTGCTCTTTACTGTCTCAACTCCATTAACTTCTAGGCCCATTGATAAGGCCCTTAACATACTGCTACCCTGACATAAAATTACTCCTACTCAGATGGTTGCCAAACTCTCAGGTCTCCCTTTCTCTCTCCTCATTCTTTCCTCTTTTTCTCTTTCATCATCTATTTATATCATCTATTCATCAATCAATCAGTCATGTTTTCTATCTATCATCTATCACCTCTCATCTACCTATCTGTCATCTATTTTATCATCTATCCAAACTGCCATTTATCAATTATCTATTAGGAAACTCTGATAAGTTTATCAGTAATTATTTATTTAACTTTTCTACATAATTTGGCTCTATCAAACTTTTAGTCTCATGAAGTAAGAAGAGATGCCCCCTCCAATACACACACACACACATAAACCCAACACCAACAAAACACTTTTGCTCTTCCAAAATAATACTCTATCCTTGACCTCTATGGTACCCAATTGTCCAGGTTTTCTTTACATCTGTGGAGCCTTCCTGCCTTTTTCTTTTTGAGTATTCCATTCCTTTTTCTGTCCTACAAAGGCTAGCCTTCTAATCCAGGCCACTGCTGTTAATACTTTACATGACAAAAAGATGCTATTTGAAGAAAAGTTACAGATATTTTTCTATACTTGTCTAATTTCTTCATGAACTTTCTGTACTTTGGAAATACTTTTGTTCAAGCACTCCTGGTATATTACAAACATTATCTATTTGTTATAAATAAATTTGCCTGATCATCATTTTTCTTTAAGCTTGTTTATTGAGATTAAAATAGATATATCTGACAAGTTATTTTTTTAGGATACTTTTCTAGCTGTGCCAAGAGTTAATTTTACCTTTCCCATCTTTGAAACTGTGGTTGCATTCACAAAGATTTTCAGTGGTGAGTTGAGAGAGATGTTTTCACGGTATTGTTTTGATCCATACAGAATTTATTTTCTAAAGAATAAGGGAAGGCTGCAGGGACTTTATTGAGCCTCATTTATTTGAGGGATAATGTCACAAGGTAACAAAAGCAGAGATTAAGGTGGTATTATCCCTATGTCAAGAAATGCCTGGAGCTTCCACAACCTGAAGGATGTAGGGAAATATGTCCTGGACAGACTTCAGAGTGAGTGAGGTCAAGCCTGCCTCGTGATGCCTCACAGTGGCAGCCTCAGGAAGCCGGCCCAGCACTCCCTCAGGCTGTTTTCTCTGCATCATCTCATTCCCTCTCGGTGTTGCTTTTTTTTTTTTTTTCTCAGATCCCTTGTTTCTCCATATCTGCTTTCAAGCTAAGCAAGAGGGGTACAATCTAGTGGCAAAATTTATGGCTGTTTCTGTTGCTTTTCTGTTTCATTGCTGACACATTCCTATGACAAAGTTGTGTTTGCCAGCCTGAAGGCCCTGTAGGGAAAGGTCTCTAAGACACTGGTTACCAAGGTCTGTTTTTACCTGTGGTTCTCTGGACGCTTCTTGGGCTGGCTTATAGCTCAGAGGGGAATACAGATCAAAGTGCAGCTTTACAGAAGGCGACTTGAGGCTTTTGGTCTCCACATCAGGTTGTGGCAAGCTACACCATGCAATACTTTAGCCAGGTAGTACATACTTCCATGAGCAGCTCGATCCTGCTGCCACAAAGGTTGGATAACGCTGCCCACACTGGTAAGATGGCACTCCACTGTTCTACTCGGGACCCATCACTCCCTCAGATTTACACAACAGTGCTTAAATAGCAGCAGTTCTTCCATGCCTGGAGATAGAATCTTTGAAGGCAATCTTTGGAATATATAGCCTACTGCATAGCTCTGTGTCACACCACATAGATGATGGATTTAGCTTTCCTTTCCCTGGTGGGCATGAGGCAGCATCCTCCCTCCCTCAGAAGGAGAGAACCACCATCTGCCTCCTGCTTGTCCTGAGGATAGAAGCTGCTCACAGCAGTGACTGCAGGCAGAACCGCTTCGTGGATGGAGGCACAGGGATTGATCGTTACATGGGTGAATGGATGTGGAAAGCAAATATAAAGCAAACATAAAAGCGAGCATTGGTGGTGAAATTCTAACCGTTATGAATAAGTGGTTTTCTTCATTATTCCCAAACCAGCTGGTTGATCTTTTCAAATCTATTCACATTAGGACTTTGGAAATCTTCATATGTCCACAAACAATGGTGTCTTTTTCACTACAGAAGGCCATTTTAAGGAACTTGAACTTTTCATTCACAATAAGTGTGAGAGTTAGTGCTATGGTTCACTCATACACTTAAATGTTTGAAGAGTTGGTCTCTAGCTTATGGTGCTGTTTTAGGAGGATATAAGGCATTTAAAAAGCAAGGTTTACCTCTGTGACCTAGCAAGGCTGCTCCTCGGGGGGGGGGGGGGGTCAAAGAGCCAGCCGTTGAATTCATGTCAGAAACAGTCCCTGTTTCCTTACTAGGGAACCCACTTGGATTCTGAGCTGCCATGGACCACAGAAGAGGACAATGCAGCCAGTCCTGAAGAAACCTGAGAAGCTAGGGTCATATGGAAGGGGAGGAGGACTTCCCCTATCAGTGGATTTAGAGAGGATGCGATTGGGAGGGAATGAGGGAAGGGGCTATGGCTGGGATACAAAGTAAATAAACTGTAACTAATTTAAAAAATAAAATTTTAATTTAAAAAAAAGGGAGGTTTCTCTGCAGGAAGTTAGTGGTTCACTGGAGCCTGGCCTCATGGAATTGGTGATAGCCTGGCCACAGTTCCAACTGATTGATTCCATTGTGATCTGCTGAGATGTACACAAACCACCACATACACCTCCTGCCAGGGAGTATCACAGGAGGGCCATTCATCATACCACCACAGGCGTCAGCTCAAAGGCCATGTCTCTCTTACTTCTGCTCACAGGTCACAGGGCCTCAGTAGATATTGAGCAGAAAGAACAGTCCCACCTTTGTGGGCTTACTATATGATAACTTTCTTCTCCTTTGGTGAAATGAGAGATACAGAGTCCAGAAAAGCAAGAGGATGAAATAACAAGTGAGAGGTTAAAGGAACAAGAGAGAAAGAGAGAGAGGTAGAGAATAAGATCAAGAGAGCCATTCACCAAGGCAGAAACCATTATAATCTTGTTATGAGTCTGTCTTTGAAATGATACTTCATGGCTTCTGCCATGCAGAAGTCTGGCTCTATACAAAAGACCTGGGATGGGGGGTGGGGAGTAAAGGGGAATTATCCCTGATTCTTATTCAAGTTCCAGGAAGCCAGCAGGTCACTCCTATTCTAACAAGGTGAGTGGACTGAAGCTCCAAACCATCAATGCTCACCTCTGCCAGAGAAATGCTGTCTCAGCTGGGAGTGGTGGCACTTTTCTGCAATCCCAGTGCTCAAGAGGCTGAGGCAGGAGGATTACTGTGAGCTCAAGGTGAAACCGTGTCTCACAACAGCAAAGTGAAGTAGAATAAACCAAGTGGAACCTCATTCTGAGTGAAAAGTCATGGGCAGGTATGCTGTTGAACTTTCTCATTTGGGGTTCAGTAAATGACCCATAGCATTTTTAGGGCTTTCTGTAGACTCGAGTTTCTCCCCCTCTGAACTGGGGCCTGGATCCCATCACTCTCCTTCTGGCTGCCCTACGGCGTCAGACGCTTATACAAACTAGATTAGGACTTGGGAAGCCAAATGTCCTGGCTCTGTGTCCAACTGAGCTCCAGTTTCCTCTTGCCTGGAGCATGAACTGGGTATTTCAGGCTATAGAGGAAGGCCTTGTGTGTCTGTTTGTGTGTTGGACAAACTTGGTGCCACTCCTTGAAATAGTGGTAAATAATCTTCAAGTTGGAATGAATTTCAAGTGCAAATCCATCATCCCTAGAGGCAGTGGAAAGCTGTGTAACATTACTAAACAGTTCAAAACAGAATCCTAGGTGCACACGGGAAGTTCCTCGACTGTGACTCCACAAAGAATAGCCTGTCCATCACCAGCTTGGACATCTTTTGGCTTTGTGTACACCCCCAGGCCCTCTGTGTGGGCCCAGGACAGCCAGGGTGAACAGGCCACCTCAGACTTCCTGTGAGAATGGCTGCAGGCAAGTATGCACATCAACTCCGTAATGCCCTTCTCTCTCCTTCCTAGAAGGTGGGTTCTAGACTTAACAACTGCATGCCAGTCCTTGTTCATCTCTTCCAGGAACTGGGCACAAGACCTGTAATCAGGGTAGAGGGAGATCCTCACTGCTTTACCATTTACCAGTGCTTTGTCCATTTCCAAGAATCCCACAGAGTACCTGGTATGCTCTTGGCACCAAAACCCAGTCACAGAAGATCAACAAACTTATCTCCACAGTGCCATATCTGTGAGAGTTTGCAGAAGTATTAACTCTACACGTGAACCCTTCCCAGATACTGTTCTGCCATAGTTCTTGTGTGTCCATGGCCTGTTTTCAGTGAAATCTGAAATGTCATGTTGGTTTGTGGGGGGGCTCAGTTGCTGTTAAAGGCTTTTCTGGTTTGTTTCTTATAGAGAAATCCCACTGGTGGCATTTCTGCCTGGCTTAACTTTGGCAAAACCACCCCCACACAGGAGGAGTATGGCGCTTAAGGGTGGAGCACAGCACAGCTAGTTCCTGTGCATACACTAACATTCTCATGCCCACACCATTTGACTAAAGGATTTCTGGTTCTGGGATAAGAAGTAAATCATTACCTTTCTCCTGTTTATACATTCATAGACAGGCCATGTACCCAGCTTCATGCACCAGTGTGCTTGTGCATAATCATATTTTTACTTGGTTCAACTGCATAAGAGAAAATTTGGATTCTTGATGTCTATACAAAGGGCCCCAGTGAGCACAGAGGTAGGCAGATTGCTGTGAGTTTGAGGCCAGCCTGGTCTACAAAGCACGTCCAGGACAGTCAAGGCTACACAGAGAAATCTGTCTTTAAAAAAAAAAGTCCCCGTGGACTCTGAGTCCTTGCCTTGTATCATTTTTCATATTTACAAGCCCTAATAGGATATGCATGCTCCATTGATGTAACCATGATTTTAGAAAATATATTTAGAAAGTATATGACTGCTGTATATTACCACAGTGTGATGAAGTATATGTGGGTGGCCTGAATAAAACCTAATGACACACCTCCAGCTGGCCCTATGAAACAGCTGTAAATAACACCTGGTGAGCTATAATCACACTGAGGCTATTTGGGCATGGGGTAGTTGTCTTGCCTTCCATTGGGAGTTCCTCAAAGGAAGCCCTGGTCTGCAAAGAGCCTGGGGTGTGATTCTAATCTCTAGTCCCATGGCCCAAACAGCATGTCTCTAGGCAGTTTTTGTCCTGCCTGGGTAAGGTCCTCTCTTTATTTATACTGATCTTTTGAGTTCAGTAGAGCAAAAGTCCAAATTCACTTGCCAAGTCCCAAGCCAACTCTTACCTCATTTGAATAATGGAGTCCCTGGACCCTCTATTTACTCCTCAGTGATCTGCGGAGTCTTTCCTCTCAGACATCAGCTCAATTGCAGGGTGGCACTCTCTGGCCTTGAACTTCTGTCCCAGCTCCAGCCCTCTTCCTGGGAGGCCCAGCTAATAAGTGGTTCCATGTGGTAGGGGTCTAGTTGGTGATCTGCAGTGGTCTTTTATTTCACAGATGCAGAAACTAGATTCCGGGGAGGCTGGAGTCTTTAACTCACAGTTCCAGCCAGACCATCAACAGTAACTTCATTTCCAGGTCCCTCCCAGGTCTCTCTGGGCTCCAGCTTCATTGTCAGCCATCTTTAATTTGTTAATATATTTTGTTTAGTGTGTATTTGTATATATGTGTTTCCACGTGCCTCTAGCTTCACCTGTGCACATATGTGTACATGTGAAGGCCAGAAGTCAACACCAGGTGTCTTCCTCAATCACTGCCCACCTTGAGTTTTTTGAGGCAGGGCCACTCACTGAACCTGGAGCTCACCAGTTTGCCCAAAATGCTTGGCCAGTGAACTCCATCCTGGCTTTCTTAGTCTGAGGACAGAAATGAAATGTCATTCATTCAACAAGGGGCGAGTTTACTTTGATCTTATCCTGTACTGGCTAGATTTTATGTCAACTTGGCACAGGCTTGAGTCATTCGGGTAGAGAGAACATCAGCTGAGGAAACACGCCCACCAGGCCATTGTAAGCAATGCCATTCCTGGAAGGGGGTCCTGAAGTATATATGGCTGACAAGCCAAAGGGAGCAAGCAGCAAGCAATGTTTCTCCATAGTCTCTGCATTAGTTCCTGCCTCCAGGTTCCTGAGCTGCATGAGTTTCTGCTCTGACTTCTTGCAGTGATAAACTTTGATGTGGAAGTGTGAGTAAAATAAGCCCTTTCCTCCTGCAGTTGCTTTTGGTCATGGTGTTTTATCACAATAATAGAAAATCCAACCTGTCCAAGTTGCTAGACCACTCCTTAGCTCCCTTCCTTCCTGATTAGTTCTTTTGCCTCATCCCTATACCCATCCATATGAACCATGGAGTGCTCCGGTGTAGTGAGGTCCATCATAGGAGCCCAAAACATAATATATCCTGTCAACACAAAAACAGAGCAGGGGTTGCTGGGAAATTCTTATATCCCATCTAGTTTTTATTGTCTTTCCATCTCTACCTATTCATCACCCAGCCACCCCTTGCTTATGTCTCCTGGTTGTTTGAAATGACGCAACACTTCAGACAATGTAGAGAGGGATGGAATAAGTATCAGAGCCCAGCCACACGCTTAGCAGGAGGCTTGGCTGCCAGAAGCATAAGCAGTCTTGGAATCCAGTGCTGTTATCTCCCAGTGATGCCATGTGGCTGGTCTTCTTCAATGACTTCAGCTTTGAATGGCCTTGTCTCCTGGGATTTCTGGCAGGTCTACAAGCATCATGTTCAGCTGCCAGGCACCATGCAGTGTCCCCATGACAGACAGCGCTGGAGCCCTGCTTAGTGCAGCAGATCATTTAATCTAGGGAAGCAAGATTGCCACCATCTTTGGGGTCTTCTTTGTTCTGTGTTGTTTTCAGACCTCTCAGTGTTGTGGTTCACAGATGGAGGACTTCAAAGACCAAAAAGACAAAAAAAATTCTCCTCGTGGCTCTACCTTTCTCTCATGCCTTCCTAAGCTTGAGCAAGGATAAGGTAGGTGGAGATGGTGTTTGAATGATTCACCCTGGTACTGAATAGGTTGCAAGGCTGGGAGACCTGGGGGGTATGGGGGTGCCCTCAGCACTTGCATGCTGGGCAGTCTCAGATAAGCTACGGTGCTTCTCTGTCCCTACTTTAATAGCTCTGAGAGCAGGATATTGACTTGATAGATTTCTGAGTCTCTAAAGCACCCATGCCCTTCTCCACGGAGGCATGCCTGAAGGAGCCCTCCATTCTGCTCAACCTGAAAATCTCAAGACTGGCCCTCGTACCTGGGTTCCCCATTCCTCAGTCTCACACTTTCTCTTTTACAAAACCTGAAAGGGCAAAAACAAAGACAATGAAATTGAGGTAAAGAGCCAATCAGTCACCAATTCCCTCACTCCATACACAGAAAATTATCACCAGCTGTTGCCCAATTAAATGCAACAATTGAACAGGGCACAGAGCTCACAGGAGACCACAGCATACAATGTGTGCCCAGCCAAGCCACTTGCATAAAGCCCAGAGGATGTCACCATCAAAGCATGCTTTCCCATAAGCTCAGTTTGTGTTTTTGCTAGAAGCATTTAAACACAAAGGCTTAGTATCCAGGAAGGAGCCCCTGTCATAAATTGTACACCAAATCCCTTGCAGGCTACGTCCCAGGAATCTGCAGATGGGAGTTTGAAGGGGGTTTTCATGACAAGAGACTAAACCTATCTATCATAGGCTCTGACTAGTGCTCAGCTGGATGAGCAAGTGAATTCAAGACTGTTAGGTACGTCCATCTACTCAGATCTGCTTACTATGTACCTTTCATCTGCCAGACAGACTTTCCAAGGATGTAAGTCAATGAGACAAGGTTCCATCATCAGAAAATTCAAAGTCCAGTGTGAATAAGAAGAGTAGGACTTGGAACGTCTTTAATGTAGGGGCTGGCTATGTTTGTTTGTGTGTTTGGTCATAGTGACAAGGTAGCTAAGATAAGCAATTTAAAAGAGAAGACATTTCTTTTGTCCTTTGATTTCAGAAGGTTTCAGCCTGTATTTTGTTAGTCCTAGTGCTTTGTGAAGAGAACTGTATATTTGCCCTTTCAGTGCTCTGCTCTAGACTCCAATTAGGCACAGACCACACCCAACACCAATTTTTGAAGACAAACCAAATGCAAAGAGATCCTTTATTTTAAGCAAGGCAAAAAAGACAAGGTGGCTGAATCGGTCAGAAACAGCAGTAAATAGCTTTATAAGTGTTCATTTTAAGAGGCAAAAAGGGGAGGATGTCTGTGTTAGAATGAGTGAGGACAGGCTGGTGAGTTCTCATTGGGTATTTTAACTAGGTTAGTCAAAAGAATGAATTTTGATTGCTGGAGCTTGATGCTTTGTTAATTGGACCTTGATGACCAGTCTCAAGTGGCCAAATAAGGGAACAGACCTTGGTAGCTAGCTTCAGGAATGAAATCTAAAAGTTTGGCAAGAGGGAGAAAGGTAAAAGGCAAAAGCTGTTGGTGCCACCTTTGCTTTGCCATGCTTGGGGCTGTGTTTGCCATGATTCAGCCTGCTAGAGCCCTTTACTTTATACCTGTGGTGGCAGAGGCCAGTTCATTTCATAGTGGCTGGAAACAAAGAAGAGAAATAAGTGTCTGGGGTGCCAATATCCCTTTCAAGGTTACACCTCCCAGTGACCCTACTTCCACCCAGTAGGTCACACTTTAATAGTTCCACTTCTCAATGGTACCTCAGGATGGACATTGACATAGGAGGCATTTCATACACAATCTATGGCAGAAGGCTTTATTAGGACATTGGGTGAAAAAAAGTATAAGAAACATAGGTGAGTCAAAGGAAGCTTCCTGAAGGGAAAATGCATGGCAAGTGCCTAAATCAATATATTTCTTTCTCTCTCCTTTATTATTAGTCTTTCTTTTATCTCATCCTCTTTTCTAAATCCTTATGTTGAAGAAACTGCTTCCTAAAATTATCATGGACTCAATTGTCAAAGGATGGGTGTTGTTTCATATCATCATCCATGCTGTTGTTTTTATTTTTATTTTTTATTTTTTGAGGGGGGTTCAAGTTCATTCCTTCCTTCTTTCCTTCCTTCCTTCCTTCCTTCCTTCCTTCCTTCCTTCCTTCCTTC
>NW_026585644.1:18207551-18245945 GCF_907164565.1 Psammomys obesus
TTCCTTCCTTCCTTCCTTCCTTCCTTCCTTCCTTCCTTCCTTCCTTCCTTCCTTCCTTCCTTCCTTCCTTCCTTCCTCTTTCAGATATTACATCCCAGCCACAGTTGCTCCTCCAGGCCTCCTCTTTCCACTTTCCCTCTCCTCCTTACTCACCCCTCCTCCATGTCCCTTCAGAAAAGAACAAGCCGCCCAGGGATATTAAATCAGCATAGCATAACAGGTTACAATAAGGCTAGGCATATACCTTCATATCAAGGCTGGACAAGACAACCCAATATGAGAACAAGGGTCCCAATAGCAAGCAAAAGTATTATAGACACTCCCTGCTCCCACTGTTAAGATTTCCACAAGATACCAAGCTACACAACCATGACATATATGCAAAGGACCTAGGTCAAAC
This sequence comes from Psammomys obesus, assembly GCF_907164565.1. Lineage (NCBI taxonomy): Eukaryota > Metazoa > Chordata > Mammalia > Rodentia > Muridae > Psammomys > Psammomys obesus. The sequence continues at coordinate 18,207,952 of NW_026585644.1, forward strand.
CTACACAGGTTCTCTATTGGTTTAGTATCTCTGAGTCCCTGTGAGCCCTGGTTAGTTGATTCTGTGGGCCATGCTCTTACATTCTCCTTGACCCCTCTGACTCCTGCAATCCTCCCTCCCTCCATTTCTGCATGATTTTCCAAGCTCCACCTAATGTTTGGCTGTGGGTCTCTACATTTGCTCCCATCAGTTGCTGGATGAAACCTCTCTGATGACAATTATGCTAGGTTCCAGTCTGTTAGTATAGAAGAATATCATTAGGAATCGTTTCATGGACTGTTGTTTGGGTTTGGTTTGGCTTTGCCAATAATGTTTCATTCTTTTCTAGGTGTCTATCTGGCCCCTAGTTCCTGGCCCTCTATGCAGTGTCAAGCATGAGCTCCCTCTCATGGCCCAGGTCTCACCCATGACCAATTATTAGATGGCCACACCCACAAGTTCTGCACCATCTTTACTCAGCACATATTACAGGCAGGACAAATTGTATGTCAAATGGTTTTGTAGCTGGGTTGATGTCCCATTCACTCCACGAGAAGACTTGGCTGGTTATAGAAGATGGCCAGTTTAGGCTACTTATTCTCCATTACAAAGAATTTTCACTAGGGTCACCCTTGTGGGGTCCTCGGGGAGTTTCTATTGTATTAGGTTTCCTCTTTGTCTCTGAAATAGCCCCCAGTTCCAGTCAGTTTTCCTAGTACTCCCTCCCTCCACATCCCTACCTCATCCCTTTCATTTCTCCCATACACAGCCACCCCCAGTCTACCCTCAAGATCTATTCTATTTCTCCTTCCCAGAGAGATCCATGCATCCACTCTTGAGCCTCTCTGAATCTGTGGACTGCAGCACGATTACACTTCACTTAGCAGCTCATATCCACTAATAAGTGAGTACAGAACATGTTTGTCTTTCTGGGTCTGGTTACCTCACTGAGGATGATTGCTTCCAAATTTCATGTCATCATTTTTGTTTGTTTTTGTTTTTGTAACTGCTGAGTAGTATTCCATTGTGTAAATGTACCATATTTTCTTTATCTATTCTTCAGTTGAGGGACATCTTGGTTGTTTCCAGTTTCTGTCTATTATGAATAAAGCAGGTATGAACATAGTTGAGCAAGTGTCTTTGTGGTAGAATGGAACATTTATTGGGCTTATGCCTTGGAGTGGTATAGCTGGGTCTTGAGGTATATCAATTCCCAAACAACAACAAAAAAATTCACCATATCTATTTCCAACTTGGGTGTACAGGTTTGCATTCCCACCAGCAATGGAGAGTCCTTGCCAGAATTAGCTGTCACTTGTGGTTTTGACCAGGTATAAGATAGAATCTCAAGGTAATTTTGGTTTGCATTTTTCTGATGGCTAAAGATGTTGCATATTTCTTTTAAATGTTTCTCAAGCATTTGAGATTTCTCTGTTGAGAATTCTGTTTAGATCTCAACCTCATTTTTTAAACTGGATTATTATTACTGTCTAGTTTCTTGAGTTCATATATTATGGATATCAGCCCTTTGTCAGTTGTAAAGTTGGTGAAAATCTTTTCCCATTATGTAGGCTGCTATTGTCCTATTTGTCCTTTGTCTTACCTTTTCAGTTTCATGAGGTCCCATTTATTGATTGTTGTTCATAGTGCCTGGACTATTGGTGTGTTGTTTAGGAAGTTGTCTCCTGTGCCAGTGCGTTCAAGGCTATTCCCCACTTTCTCTTCTATCAGGTTACGTATATCTGACTTTATGTTGATGTCTTTGACCCATTTGGACTTGAGTTTTGTGCAGGGTGATAGACAAGGATGTATTTGCATTCTTCCACATGTGAACATACAATTAGACCAGTACCATTTATTGAACATGCTTTCTTTTTTCCATTGTATATTTCTGGCTTTGTCATAAAAAAATAAGATGTCCATAAGTGTGTGGATTTACATCTGGGTCTTCAATTTGATCCCATTGATTAACCTGTCTGTTTTAATTCCAATACCAAGTGGGTTTTACTATATATCACATACTTCTTGTTCTCTGTGTTTCTATTTTATTGATTTCAGCCCTGTGTTTGATTATTTCCTGCCATCTACTCCTCTTGAGTGTGTTTGCTTCTTTTTGTTCAGGTGTGCTGTTAAGTTGTTAGTACATGATCTCTCCAGTATCTCACTGCTATGAACTTTCCTTTCAGCACTGCTTTTATTGTGTCCCCTAAGTTTTGGTATGCTGTACACTCATTTTCATTAAATTCTAGGAAGTCTTTAATTTATTACCTCCTTGGCCCAGTGGTTATTCAGCAGAGATTTGTTCAGTTTCCATGAGTTTATAGGCTTTCTGTTAGTTCTGTTGTTGAAAGCCAGCTTTATCTGTTGTGGTCTGATAGCAGACAGGAGGTTATGTCTTGTATCTGTTGAGACTTGCTTTGTGACTGAGTACATGGTCAGTTTTGGAGAATATTCCATAGGTGCTAAGAAGAAGGTATGTTCTTTTGTGTTTGAGTGAGATGTTCTGTAGATATCTGTTAGGTTCATTTGGTTCATAATGTCTGTTTGCTTCATTATTTGTGTAGTTTTGTCTGGATGACCTGTCCATTTGTGAGAATTGGGTATTGAAGTCTCCCACTATTAATGTGTAAAGTTTGATGTGTGATTTAAGCTTTAGTAATGTTTTGTTGTTTATTTTTTTTAACAAATGAGAGTGCCTTTCTTTTTGAGACATAGATGTTAAGAAATATCATCTTAGTGGACTTTTCCTTTCAGTATGAAGTTTTTTCCCCATACCTTTTGATTAATTTTGGCTTGAGATAGATTTTGTTAAATATTAGAATAACTATATCAGATTGCTTCTTGGGTCTATTTGCTTGGAAAATCCTTTTCCAACCCTTTAATCTGACAAAATGACTATCTTTGGTGCTGAAGTGTGTTTCCTGTATGCAACAGCAGCTGGATCCTATTTTCACATCTATTCTGTTAGCCTGTATCTTTTTATTGGGGGATCAAGTCCATTGGTACTGAGAGATATTAATGACCAATGATTGCTAACTTTTTGTTGTTTTTGATGATGGTGGTTTTAGTTTTGTTTTGTTGTTGTTGTTGTTTTCTGTATTACCATAGGTATAGTTAACCTCCTGGGTTGGATGTCTCCTTTAGTAGCATCTGTAGGGCTCAGTTTGTGGATAGATATTGTTTAAATTTGATTTTGTCAAGGAATATTTTGTTTTCTCCATCTGTAGTGATTGAAAGTTTTGCTGGGTATAGCAGTTGCGGATGGCATCCATCTCTTAGAGTCTGCAAGACATCACCCCAGGCTTTTAGAGTCTCTGTTGAGAAGCTGGCCTGCCTTTATATGTTTATTGGCCTTTTCTCTTGTTAATTGAACTTTTTTCCTTGCAGCTTTTACCGCTTTCTTTGTTCTGTATACTTAGTGTTTTGATTATTATGTGGCAAGGATACTTTATTTTTATGATCCAATCTATTTGATGTCATGTCTGCTTCTTGTACTCTTATAGGCATTTACTTCTTTGGATTAGGAAAATTTTCTTCTATGATTTTGTTTAAAAATATTTTTCTGGACCTTTGAGCTGCGATTCTTCTTCTTTTATTCCTATTATTCGTAGGTTGGTCTTTTCACATGTCCCAGACTTCCTGAATGTTTTATGTCAGGAAATTTTTAGATTTAACATTTTCTTTGACTGATATATCTATTTCTTCTATTGTGTCTTCAGCACCTAAGATTCTCTCTTCTAGCTCTTCTGTTGATAATGCTTGTGTCTGTACTTCCTGTTCACTTACTGAGAATATTTATTTTCAGGATTCCATCTGTTTGTGTTTTCATTGCCTCTACTTCCATTTTCAGGTCTTGAACAGTTTTATTTGTTTCCTTCAACTGTTTGTTTTTTTGTTTGTTTGTTTTTGTTTTTAGCTTTCTTTAAGGGATTTGTTAATTTTTGCAATTATTTGTTTGTATCCCTGGATTTCTTCAAAGGATTTATTTATTTCCTCTTTAAGGACCTCTATCATCTTTATAAAGTTGGTTTAAAATTCATTTTCTTGTGTTTCAGCTGTGTTGGAATATTAAGGGCTTTTTATCAGAGGAAAGTTGGGCTCCAGTGATACCATATTGCCCTAGTTGCTGTTGATTGTGTTCTTATGCTGGCATTTAGGCATCTGGTTTTAGGATGATTATAGGTCTAGGTTCCAGTTTTTCTTTGTTGGATGAGTGTTTTATTTCTTGGTTTCTGTTTCCTCTTTAGTCTTCTAGTCTTGTGACCTGATATTCTGGTAGCCAATGTGACCTCTAGTCCAGCGGGGAGTCTTTGTCCATGTTAGTGGCTGAACTTCTGGTGTCTAACATCCCCTTTGGTCCAGCAGGGGGGTATCTGACTTAGGAGATATAACATGATGATAGGCAGCCCACCTCCACAGACCGGGATAGTGTGGAGGAGGTCTGTGGAGGTGGGCTGCCTATCTGGAGTTGTGGTGGCAGGTGTAGTCTCTGGTACAACAAAGAGTCTTTGTCCCAAGTTGGAGTTCTGATGGCTTACTTGACCTCAGTCTATGCCTAAGGTCACCCATCTGTCCTGGTTGTCATGCCCTGTACCTGTTCTTCAGATTGATGTGGCCTATACTTCTAACTGGCCCGAACCTGAGTATTAGATGTCTGCCCCAGGAGTGGCTTAGGTCTTTGGGCCTTGGGTCTTTGAAAATCGAGGGTATGGGAAGGTTCCATAGGCAGATGGACTTCTTACCTGCTTTTCTGATGGCCATGGCTTGCACCTGAGCAGTGGATATACACCCAAGGTGCAGGTTGGATCGTTGGAATCAGAACCAAGAGTATTGGGAGGTAGGTGTGGGCCTCTCACCTGTTATTCTGACTTCATTTTACATTTCTAATCCTGGAATCATCTGGATTTCTAAACTGGAGGGAGATAGGACAGCTGGGTGGCCAGAGAGAGAAACCATCCCTGAACACAGAGCTGTACCTCTCAAGAGTACACCATCTTCAGACGGAGAAAGGCACACCCCAAGCACTTCATTTTTGTTTTCAAACAGTTCTCTGACTTTTGTTTACTATAAAGTCCCTACTACCTGCTGCTGGAAATATTTCCTACCTATCCTCTGTTTTAAAATACCCCACTAATCTCACCATAACATGATGGCTCAATGACAAACCCAAATGGCTTAGCTAATCAGGAAATCAATTCAGTACATAAAACAGCTTGAAAAAGAAGTAAACAGGATATAATATAGAATGATCTAGAACACATAAGGCTATATCATTTTCAAGCAGGAATAGTTCCCATTCTAAAAAACATTGACAGTACTGATGATATTGTTAGTTGTCATAGATGGCGTTGGGAGAAACTATCAGAGGCCAGTGATGACACTGACCATCTCACTGTGCACAAAACAGACAGGCCTTGCCTCCAAGAATATATAAACATAGTATACATAAATATATAAGTATATATTTTATATATACATATGTACACACATATATGCATACCATGTGTATATTCATATGTACATATGTATACAAAGTAATAAAGAAGATGTGTTTTGGGGACAGAGGAGGCATAGGAGGAGTTTGATGGAGAAGTAGAAATTATGTCTATATTATACTATAGAATATTCTTAAAAATTAGAAAATTCTCAAGAAAAAAAATTGTATTTTTTGATGGAGTAACCCATAGACCATTCTTGGGGAAGCATCTGTGGGCATGTGCAGGAAGCTGTATGGGTCTAGTCTGGTATACTCAGCTTCTTTCCAGGATGCTCCCTAGTTATGTGTGTGCAGTCTTTGTACTTCCCCCAAACATGAAGAATAAAGTTCTCTGTGTGGCTTCCAGGGCTACCCAGGCTCACAGCCCTGGGCTTCTTTCAACCTCGTAGCCACATTCCTTCACATTCTTTCCCCTTTCTCTTTATCATATGGGTTTTTACATAAAGCCAATTCTATGCAAGTAGATAAGGCACTCTGAGCACATTCCCTCCATGTCCCTTCTGCCTGATCCCATTCATCACCCTCTGTTCCCTAGAAAGTTTTGCTTTGACTTTCATGCCATTGGTACACATAAGACTTTATGTATCTGTAAAGTCTAGGGCCCACAGATGAGAGAAAACATGAGACTCCTTAACCCAGTATGATGATCTGAAGTTGCAACCAGTTCCCTGCAAACATGACCTCACTCTTCTTTATGGCTGAAAAACTTTTCATAACGAATACAAACCACATCATTTTTACCCATTCCTCTCTTGTTGGAATGCCCTTTCCCTGTGCCGTGAGTGGCCCTTTGTCCTACTTTATCATTTCTTTCCCAGAACAAGTTTCTTCACATTTTGAAAAACAAAACCCTCTGGCTTGTGTAAGCCATCACCATCTTCCTGCCCTAAAAATGCCAGGATTCACTGTGATTTTTGACCCGCTCTAGACTACTGGATGTCACCTCCCTCGAAGGCAGAGACTGAGGCTGTGACTTCCAAAGGGGACCAGTTCCCTGTCTATTCCAACACTCCAAACAAGTATCCAGCCACTGGTTTCACTTGCTTGAAACCTGTGTGTCTACCCATTTCTAGCCTCCATTAAGACCAGACAGAGCAATCAGATCATGCATTTATTCAAGAGCAAGTAAATATATTCATGTACAGTGAGTTTCTACCTGGGTGTGATGGTAATGCTTTTAGTCACAGCACTCAGGAGGGAGAGGTAGATGATTCTCTATGTGTTTGAGGTCACTCAGGTCTACACAGCCTCAAAATGAAAACTAAAATATTTTTTTAGGGGGAAGAAAGAATGTCTCGAGACTTGAGCATAGTGCCCAGCTCATGACAGATACCAGGAATGTCTAAATACTAGGAATGTCTAATACAGCATAGGAATGCTAAGCCCTACATAAGCCTGTTTCAGTCCTAGCTGGATATCCTTTGCCTTGTCCAGATCTGGCCTTACAAGTCCCCTTGACTAAGCAATTGAGACTTGTAGGAGGCCTTGAATCTTGAGCAGTGCACTGTGGCTTGGCTAATGCGCTAGTCTGCTGAGACTTTCTTCTCCACAAACAGCACACGTCCCAGGGTGAACCTGGGGAACTGACAGAAAGACGGATGGCCTGGGCTTCTCAAAGCCAGTCACTGTTGCTGGCACTTCCAAGGCACCTGCCAGAGATAATACAGGCCTCCCACTTTGATATAACCACCACTGTGCAAAAGTCTATTGACCACAGAAGATGCAAATCAGGGTGCAGGGGCACATTTCAGGACACCGTTGTCTTGCCCATATTTATCCTGCCAGACCTAACATTAACAACTTGCAACCACTGTCTCTCCTTTTAGAGTTTAACTGGTAAGAGATGCCTTGCTATTAAAATATATATATTCCTGGCTGATGCTTTGTTTTTGTAGTTGTTGTTGATTTGGGGCTTGTGTTTGTTTGTTTGAGAAAGGGTCTCTCTCTGCATTCCAACATGGCCTGGAACTCGCTCATTATGTATCCCAAGCTGGCTTCAAAATCATGGCATTCTTCCTCCTCCAGCTTCCCCAGTGCTAGGATTACAGACCTAAGCCACCATGACCACAAAAATTCTTTTTTAAGTTGTTTTAAATGACATGATTTTTTCCAGCTATCTATGAGGAGTGCACAACAAGTTATGATTGAATATGCAAGTAGCATTTCTATCTCCTCAGGCATCATTTTTACAAGTTAGGAAGCTTTGGTCTTTTGTGTAATTTTGAAAGGGATCTCCAGTTATAGACTGTAGGCTCCTTCCAATGTTATAGAACCTTCCAGCACACATCCCCTCTGTGTCCAGCCCCTTTCCTCTAGTCTCCCTATGGGTAGATGTTTTACCCCTATCTCTAGGGAGACTGCTCCTTCCCTCTGTGAGATCTTTAGGGTACTCTTTATCACCGCAGCTCTTGCGGTTCTTGTCTTCAAATAGAGAACAGATACCAAACTGAAATTAATCTGGGGATTCCAGGCCCCTCAAATCCTGTGATGGAGTTACCCTGGTGCTTTGCTTGACCCAGCCTCTCTTACACTGGCCACAAATGAAAGCCTTTTCTTTTAACATCTCTTCCTGAAAAAATGTACTTGGAAGAACAAGGTCACAGACCCCATAACAGAGGTGTCTGAATGTCCTCAGACCAGAGATCCTAGACTATCTGAGTGCCTTTGGTTCTCTGCATGTTATCCACTTGTGGTGGTATTTTATCTACAGATTTGAAAAAATATTTAAAAGCCACTCTCCACTCATTGTTCCCATAGCTGAGGACTGGTTCAGCCACAAGCAGGGGCAGCTTCTCCACCCTGCTCTGGTTGCCATGCTGAACTGAGCCCAGCAAGCCCCTACTACCTCCATCTTTGAATTACCCTTGATGAGTCCTCTCCCCCTTTTCTTTTTAGGACTCTGTAGTGATTAGACATTTTTCTGAGAACATCTCTTTGCCAATCCCAAGGCAAGAGATGAACAATAACATGCCAAACAATGTTTTGGTCACTTGCTTTACATCTAGCATGTGTATATAACTACAACAACTCTAAGGTGAAAGCCCTAGGTAGTGGCTGTATTTGCTGTTTTTTCTTAAAACTGTGACCACATTTCGAACAGTCACAACTCAAGGAAAGAAATTTTTATTTGGACCACATCCTCTGGATCTCTGAGTCAGTCATGGCAGGGAAGGGATGATACATGGTATTGGGATAATAAGGTAGATATTGTGTACTGTTGAGTTGACCTATAACCCATAACCTCCATCCTCAGCCACACACTTTCTCCTGTAAGGCTCCACCTTGTAAGGGTTCCACAGCTCTCCAAAATGGCAGCATTTCACATGGACCCATGGGAATCATTTCCCATTTGAATTGTAATAATGGGGCTTAAATACAGGCTCCTCTATTCATTGATGGATGCTCAGCCCCTTCATGAAAGGTGATGGCAATGGGCCATGACTGTCTTTAAATGGCTTTCTAGCAGGCATAATACATGGAACAGAGGTGAGTCACCAGGGCCATCCTTGGCTATTAGTTTCCTTCACAGAACTATATCTAATCAAAGGCTATATAATCAAAACCACATGGGTTCATTCCTGTTTCTCTCACAACACCATTTGTGTGATATCAAACAAGTTAACATATATATCTAAACCTCAGTTTCTTAAGTCCAAATGGCAGATCACAAGACATACTGTGTTGATAGGTGGAGCCATGGAGACCAGGAGGGAAGGTGCCAAGCATGGCTGTGCTGTCTGTATTTGCTCCCTGGGGCACCGGATGATCGTTCTACCCAAAATGTAGAGCCAAACAAGCCCCAGTCCATTCTGTCAACTTTGGAGACAGATACATCTAAAAAGCAGAACACAGAGTAAGACAAACATGCAAGTATGGGTCGGGAGGAACACAGGGTGAGGATGAAGCATCTAGCCAGTGAGACTGCATAGCCACACAGAGCCAGATTCCTGAGAAAGAACATGTCTGACACTCTGGAGCATGGATGGAAAAGACTTGAACAGAGAGAACAGGAAAAGGACAGAGGCTGAAGGCAGACATGTTGGGGCTGGGCGCTGCTGCATGAGCTTAGACCAGAATAGCGGGAATGGGGCCACACACAAGCTACTCTATGAACACAGCGTGACTTGTCCCTCCAGTGCAAATGAGGAACACCTCTCTGTGAACACAGGGCTGATGCCCACCCCCAAGGACACCCCCAGCCCCCACCAGGTTCTCCTTTTATGTGCTCTCACACGTATGAGCCTCCTCCTCAACTAGCAGGGAAGCTACAGCTTATCCTCTCTGAAATGCTGGCCAGTGCATTTATGATCTGTCTCCCTTTTTAGCACAGGACCTGTTGGGGTAAGCCTGGACCCTGCTTTGGCACCCTGACCATGTCATAGCATTCTTCCTCAGTGTGTGAAACACTGATTATGTACCTGCCTGGCATGCTCAGCCTCCAAGCCTTATTGGTAGAAATAGATCTGATTACGGCTGAAAGCAGTTATGTTGATTTGGGTTTCCCCATCAAAAGCCTCCAGAATGGTACCTCCTCCTGTTGAGTTCTGTATTTCTAAAGTGCATTAAGATCACCCTTGATTCTACCATTCTGCTACACATCTTCTGATCTCCCCCATACATGCTTATTTAAACCTAGCTATAGCTGAAGAGGGGGGAGGTGTTTTTAAGGCAAAAGGAAAAGCCAGCCAACGGCCTGTATTTGCTTACTGATGTTCCCTTACCCTTACTGTTGGCAGTGTCTGGTAAGGAAGGTTCATTTCACTAGGGAAGTACAGATTCTCAACAAGTCTGCCATCCATTCTAGCACTTTCCCTAGGACTTTGTGGTTTGCTCTTTTCTCAATTAGGGACCATTCTATAGATCTGTGCATCTGGAGAGCCCATTGGCCAGGCCACTCCCTGTTGGGAATTCCCCTTGAGATGAACCTGGTCTCACCCAATAACCTTTCACTTCAGTGTCTTCCAGCAAATACCTCAGCAGCTCACCCAAGCAACAAGCCCCAGAGACATACAGTATCTCTCTGACTGGGGGAGGGAACCTGGAGCATGAGGTATTCACAGCACCCTTCTGGGGTCCCTGCAGATTGTAACAAATGCCCCTGCCATTTGTTTACTCTCTCTAGACAGTGAGGAACATTCAGATAAATGAAGTCGGCGCCTGTAAGATTTACGAGGCCCTTCTGTGCTTAGTAATGTTTAATCAGGAGGTTAGCATATTATGGGGTAAAACCCTTTACACACATGTACAAGCTGAGGGCTGCTGTTAATGTTCTGGCAGGCCCAGGGGTCAAGGGGCACCCCAGACACTAGAGCTCCAAGGGTAATAGCAGAAGGAGCCACACATGGCTGCAAACACTACCCAAGGCTGGAGCCGTTCCCCCACTACCCTTTTTTTTCTTTCTATTTACTTTTTCTGCTCCTTTAAGCTTCTCATTTGGGATAGGCAGTGTGATAAGCAATAACACAATACACATACTGCGGTCATATCTGGGACCCACCAGAGAGCGAGGGATTAGAGGAAGGTAAAACAGGGTCAGCAGAGGTGGTGGAGGTTGGTGTGTTTGTACAAGGCCCGGAGCCTGTGGGGGAAGCAGCGTGAGCTATCCCACCTGGAGGAGGAGACAGGGCTCCAGCCCAGTGCCATAAGCCTGGCTCCACGAAGTCTAGCCAACATCTGGAATGGATATCAGGAGACACAGGAGGCCTTGCTGGCTCGCCTAGCTACCTTTGTACTTTTTGTTGCAAATTGAAAAGCAAAACAGACATCAAGGATATATTTATATAACTGTCTTCAAGTTGCATTTTCTACTCCCATCTGCTGTACATGATAAGTCTCAAGTGTTTTCTAATAAAGAGGGAGGGGGCATGGGTGGATTAGAAGGAAGACTTGGTGTGTGTGCAACTGCCTGAATGCTTGCTCCTTATTTGGTGTGAGGACTGATCTTGCTTAAGCTTCATTTAAAGACGTTCAAATACCCTCCATCTGAAAGCAGCACTGCTGTTAAAAGATGTTCCGATAATTTGCATGTCATGTTTATTCAAAAATTTGTGTTGGATCACATTAAAGAAAAGACAGAGTATCTTCTTAGACCCTCCAACCCCCTCTCTTTGGTTGAGGGGAGAGAAGCACATATTTTTGTTGTTAAGTCTTTGGAGAGAGGAGGGATGTGGAGGCGTGAGATGGCAGAATGAGATATTTAGAGAAAGAAATACAACACAAGATAGAAATACATCAGGCCAAACCAAGATAATTTAGGTTTGTCTACATTTAGGTAAGTATGCGAATCCAGATGTGACCATGCTGATTATTCACGGACAAAGCTGGAATCACTGTCAGCCAAGTCCACTGCAGAACTGAACACTTGAGTAACCAGCCAGGACTGAAACTAGTCTTTTCTCCTTTCATTTTTCAACTAATAAGAAAAGAGAAGAAAGGACCTGGGTAGAGGGAGTCTGTGACTTTCCTTGTATCAAGTAGCCATGCATCCTCCCACAGAACAACTAGTCTGGAGAGACAGCTTAACTGGGAAAGTACTAGTGGACATTTGAGTATCAAGACCAGAGTTCAATCCCCTATACTGACATAAAAGACAGGGGTGGGAGCGCATGCCTCTAATCACAGTACTGGGGAGGCAGATGCAAGAGAATCTGTAGGGGCATGCTATCCAGGCAGCTAAAGCACTGAGCTTTATCCTTAGTGAAAGACCTGTTTCAAAATATAAGATGGAAAGCAGCTGAGGAAGACACGTGATGCCGCCAACCTCTACATACATTCTCACCCCATACACTTGTGTGTGTGCGTGTGTGTGTGTGTGGGTGTGTGTGTGGGTGTGTGTGTGTGTACATATGCACCAAAAACAAACAAACAAACAGAAAGACAACTACCCAAGAAGATTGAGAATTTGTCAAACAAATAAGACACTAAGCTGAAATAGCTGGACATATGGGGTTAAAGTAGAGCGTTCCCTGTGCCTCATTGCTAGTCTGTTGTTTACTCCGAGAAGTCGCTCTGCAGCCTGTTGGAGGAGAAGCAGAGTGTCCAGGTCAATTATTGATTGCCCCCCTCCCAGATGTTTCCTTCTGATCGTTTTTATTTATTTAATTATTTTTGGCATCCAAATGAAGATGAGCTATGCTGATACAGAAACACCATGGTCCCTATTAACATGCTGGACACAGAATGGGCCAGGAACACTCAGTAGAGTTCTCAGAACACAGCTGGCCACAGCCCCAGACAGGGTTGGAAAGATCAAGGCCTTGAGACAAGATAGACGGAGATCAGCTCTGGTCTCTACCACTTACTGCCCTGAGAGCTACATAAGTTTTTTTAAATTCTTGACGACCTCATCGGAAAATGGAAGCCAATAATAAGTGTGCTGTGGGGTCAACATGTGTGAAATGTCAAGTGTGCTCTTTTAGGCAGACCTAATGCATGATAGAGAATTTCACTGCCCTCCATCCTGTAGTCAAGTGAGCTACGTGTACGTACCTCTGGATGAGCTCTTGCCTACCCTGTAAGGACTTCTCAACATACCCCCAGCCACTTTCCCCCTCAGAGGACTTTTCATAAAAACCTGAAAAATACGGGGCACTCCAAGCTCACGTGGTCTGTCTTAATCTAACTAAGGTCTGTCCTCTCATCCAGAGGAAGTAATCACAGCATTTTCCCCACCCCTGTTATATAGCCCATGTTTCAGGAGCCTTCCTCAATTGACTGGGGCATGTTTCCCTTCTAGGAATAGATATAGGGACCAGGACATCTGCGCTCCTGCACCAAATATCAGTCATCCTCTACAACCCTCCACATTTGTCTTCTTGTGTCACAGCTCTCACTTGGGCAGATAAGAGCTGCTGGAGGATGAAGGTGGCACCTGAAGTGAAGACAGACGTCTATAGGAGTAATGTGTAGCCTACCACATGAAGAGGCCAAGCCACACGTTAGCACAGTGTGTCTAAATGTGGGAACTGCTATTTTTGGGTCACACGGAATATTTTACTGAAATAATGTGTGCTTTAACTAAAAACATGGGCTGCATTCCTCTGAGATAGAATATGGAATTCTGCTTCTCAACTTCTCATTACAGCAAGGAGAGGAGCCCTGAGAATCAGAAAGACAGGGCTTCCTGTCCAGAGTTCTCTTCCCTGCAACACAAACCTCAACCTAACAAAGCCTGTGGCTTCACGGAGTTCACTGGAGTCCTGATTTATTCGGAGATGGAACCCTCTGCATCTGTCCTCCATCCTCAGGAACCAGCACTGGCTGAGACAGAATGAAAGTGACAAGATTCAACTCCTACCTCTTCATGGAAACTAAATATAGATTCCACCAGGAGACAGCAAGCTGGCTGAGTCTCCTTTATCAAAGTAGAAAGGGAAAGGGTGAACCGTAAGGAGCAAGTATGAGCTAGACGTGCTATTACATGGTATTACATACTATAATACCAGCATTCAGGAGGCTGAAGCAGAAGGACTTCAGAATCAAGACCAAAAGGAAGGATGCAGGGAGGGAAGGGAGAGAGAGAAAGAGAGAGAGAACAAGAACAGACATAAACATTACATTCCAGTGCCAGTCACCAAGCCAGACCATATGTCATATGCCATCTGGTCACACAAAGTGCCTCAGCTTCAGAGGTATAATAGAAATCAGGATGGTGATATTCTGGTCTTCTGGATTTAGGAGAATTAAGAGAGATAAAGCATGGAGGCACTTGGGTAGGGATGGGCTCCTCAGTGATTCAAAAATGTGAATCACACACTGTGATTACAACTAGCAGTGTGCCAGAGAAGCCCACAGGCCTGTAGGCTCATGAGTTAGCATGTGACCAAAAGGCTCCACAAACACTCACCTGCTCACAGCTCTGATGGTTTTTGATGATTCCATAGATCCTTTAAAGAGCTCATTTTGCCTTGTTGAGAACAAAACAGGTTCATTTGGTTCAAGAGGCCAAAACAATGTCGGTTTTTGGTTTTTGGTTTTTAAAATCCTGACACTTAAAATTATGTCTGTTTATTCCTAAGAAGCATGTATACTGGTTTTGTAGCAAACTAAAAGCATGTCTGATGTATCTATTTGTCAACACTCCAAGAGGAGGCCATTGGCCTAGACGCAGCCCCTGCCCTGGGCCCTATACAATGAGCCAGTGTGGTTTGTGACTCACAGTGATGTTATGCTTCAGCCAGCAGCTCCTCTGACCTTCTGTAAAATTAGCAGAGAGACTAGCCACGTAGCCCAGTGATGAGAAAGCCCCTCAGTGCAGCCCTCACAGGAAAGAGATTTCACAATGATGTGTCAGTCCTGTGTTCTGATCCATTGCCTTGGCCCTTTCCTGGTGATGAGGTCAAGCTTCTCAGCTTGCTCCTCAGAATGCTCCTTCTTGATTCAGAATGGGGCACTGCTCAATTCCAGAACTGCAAATAGAGGCCAATTATGATCTGCAACTATATTCTTTGTGATTTTTCACTTTAAATGCCCACAAGCACACATCTTCAGACGTGGGGTCTAGCATTTTTTTCTGGTATCTATTTCCCTTACACTTACCACAAGAGTTATAACTTTAAAAGAAAAATAAACTCCTTTTTATAACATTCAGCAAGCACATTGCTGTCTGATGAAGAACTTTGCTTATTGCTCACGAATAAAGTTTTCAGTTTTGCCTAATGGCTAAAAGAATGCTGGAAATATTTTGGCCTCTTACTTCAACTATGTCTGAAGACATTAGCATCAAGCCTAGAAGATTCTGATCCAAGAATGAACAGTCATGTTTTCAATCATTTTGAGACAGTTATGAAAAATAGCAACACATATGTCAATATTGAATCTGTCTTTCAGTTGCCCAAGGCTCCGTGAACCTAAAGATCAAATCAGAAGGCGGGAAAGGAAATGGGTCATGTGGTCTATAAAGAAAGGCAATGTTGTGGTCCTGTTTGCAGAAAGGGCAGCAAGAGAAACTGAAGCATAAGCCAAGGTCCTGGGAACTAGACCTGGGCCTCCTACCAAGATGTAGCAGACAGGCAGCTTAGGCTTCATGTGGATACTCTAGTAAGGGAAGAGGGGACTACATTGGACACGGACTCACTTGCTAGCTTTTTTATCATTTCCCCCTTGTGGGACTGCCTTGCCAGACCACAGGAGAAGAGGACATGCTCAGTCCTGATGCAACTTGATGAACTGGGGACTGAGGTAGATGGAAAAGGGAGCTCCCCTTTGCTGAGGAATAGGCAAGGATGGAGGGAGGGAGGGTGAGATTGGGAGGGAAGGAGAGATGGGGCTACAACCAATATATAGAGTGAATACAAAATAAATGTTTTAGAAAGGGCAGCAAGAGAGGGGTGAAGGCAGAGCAGGTAGAGGAAGCACAGGAAAACCCCTTAGTAAGCGACAGAATATAGCTTGTTCCAGCAGAGTCTGAATTTGAAGTCTAAGACTATACTCACAAGTCTTCACTGCTTCCTCCTCTGCTACTTCACTTGTGAATTAGGAACCACAGTGGTCACTCCTTCACAATAGATGCTGGGAGAAACAAACAATTTGATGTCTATTAAGTTCTCAGAGCACTGTCTGACACAAAGTTTGATTAATCCGTTCTGTGGACGAAATCAAAGGAATTCACAAAGCTTCCAGCAGAAGATGCTGGAAAGCAGAGAACAGTCCAAGTGGCTGTCAGGGGCTGGGAAGGACCTAGCTAATGGGTAGGGGTTTCCTTTTTTGGGGTGATGGAAGCACACTGGAATGAGACAGGGTTTGTTATATAACACTGTGAGTGTGTTGCATACTGCTGGACTGAACACTTTGAAAATGGCTAGCAACTAATTTGAAGTTATATGAACTTTATTACAACTTTTCTTGGAAGAGGAAAACTGATACCCATTGGGGAGCCTAAATGGACTGATAAAAATATGACTTTGTGTGTATGGATGTGGGTGGACATGATTGGGGAGATGCATGTGTATGGGGGTTCATGTGCACATGTCTGCATGAAAGTCCCTGTGGAGGCCAGAGGTCAGGTGCCGTCTACCTTGATTTGAGATAGCTAATTTGAAGTTATGTGAAGTTTACCAACCCAGGGCCTTTTTGCTGCTGTGTCCCCTCAGGTAGCAAACATTCAGCTGCATAAAGCATGCTTCTAAACTCAGCTGTGACACAGGGAGGATTTGGGGTCCAGAACCATGGCTGGACCCCAAAAGCAATCAGAACAGAACTTGCAGGGCTCTAACCTCTAGGGAGGTCTTCTTCATAGTCCAAGTAAATAATCGAGAAGGGTATATACCCTCTCTTGTTTTTGCAAGAGACACAAAAAGTCCTTTCCAGGTCTGGCTCCAGGAAGCAGCAAAGGCCCAGACCCCAGCCTACTCTAATATATTTCCTCAAGCATTCTGGAAAGCTGCAGATGTGCCTACATCTGGAAGCAAGAAGGAAGCGGGCCCTCAGGTCTAGGGAGTACGGCACAGATCCAACCAGTCAGCCCCTGCCAGCTTGCAAATGCACTTTACAGCTCCAAGCCACAGCTGAGTTCTTCCACCACTCCCAATCAGTGTGCAGCCTTCAGTTGATTTCCCAGCATCACTCACCTCCAGGGGCAGCGAGAACTGCTCCAGTGCTGGCAGCTGCTGAGCAGGGAGAGCTCTTCCAGCAGCCTGGCCAAGCATGCTCACAAGCAGGTGCCTCCAGAGCCCAGGCAACGGCTGAAGCACCCTGGGTTCCTTGGTCAACATGTAAAAGTCTCTCTCTCTCTCTCTCTCTCTCTCTCTCTCTCTCTCTTTCTCTCTTTGTTTTGGTGCTATTTTTTCAAAATTTAATGTTGTTGTTACTATATTTGCTAATTCAGTAAGTATTTACCAAAGACCTTCTGTATATTCAGTAAGGGAGAAAATATTAAAAGTAGTCATCAGTCTCTTTAGAAGGGGCAGGAGTTACATGGGAAATGGCATTTGTACCTTGAGAGACAAGGCCTGCTCCTTCCAGGCTTCTTCAACTGAGAGTCAGAAAAGATGGAGTCTGCCTGAGTCTTAAGATTTACTGCATGGTAAGATTGGTATTTCCCAAAGGGATTTCCTACAGAGGCAAACTCAGAACTCTATGGATTGAAAAGTAATGCATTTATAGTACTTTAATCATTTTCCTCTTGCTGAATTATAGTCGCCATTTAAGTAGGAAGAAAGAATGTAAAAGAAAGTGTAGAAAGAGATGGAGAGAAGAAGGAAAAGAGAAGAGAGAGAAAGGGAGGAAAATGGATAACAGTGTGTGAGCTTGTTCCAATCTCATATGCAGGGGCCTCAGTAAGGAAAAAGAAGGAAAGAGAGAACTTACTGTAAGTTGCCAATAGAGTCCTTAGAGAGAGGAGCATTAGGAAACCCAGCCAAGTCTTTTCAAGTCACTAAGATTACCTGTGTCTATCGGGTGTGTTTATAAATAAATTTTACTTTAACTCATTACAAGATCCTTTCAATCTGATCCACCTTGCAACTATGCACATTCTAGAATGTATTCCTCCCAAAGGATCAGGCCACCCACATGGTACAGAGTTGGGAAAGGAAGTGCTTGGGCATCCCCATGTTTAAGATTAAGAGAAAGCCCAGAGAAAGCTTGATGTCCGTCCACTCACACAGCCAAGAAATGGGGTCTAATTACTGTTTATCTTCAGCTATCAAAAAAGATCATGGGACCAGCTGCCTCAGAAAGCCTAAGCTCCATGCTCATCCAAAGGCAATCAAAAGGAAGCCTGGAGCTATCAGCCTTAGACAAGATAGAACTGTGCGACTGAACTCTGGCTCTTAGGAGCATGCTTAGCTCCAGGAGCCATAATTTGGGGTATCTTCCTAACAGAAAATTGCATGGCCTCCAGTTTCATCTGAGAGAAAGTGCTAGAGGCAAACATCGTTCTCAGGTGATAGCATTTCTGCAGGAGAGCAGAGATGACTCCCACCAGAATGGAGTTCACAGAGTTAGTACACTCAGGAGTGAGGGCAGAATTTTCATAAACATTTTGAAGGCTGGACAGAGTTAGCCTGGGCTGTCTCCCTTTCCATATGTCCACTGACCCAAAGCTCAAGCAGAAAGTCCGTTCCTGCCAACTATCGACCACACTGACAAAATCATACCCTGAGAAGCCATGTGGATTGCCCCGTGGAGAAGGTTCTCGCTTCAGAAGAACAATCGTCTGCCGCAGAGATAGAGTAATGCCATTCCTATGAAATCTATAAACTTGAAACAGGGACACAGAACTAGTGGCCGCCAATAACTTTAACTTCATTTATCTATATTTGGCAAAAGCTGCGCTGCAGCTGGGCATGAAACGCTGAGCTGGATAACTGCGGAGGCGTGAGCCCCAAACAGCAATTACTAAGCTGTGCTGCCTTGTGGGAGATTTCACTTTTATTTATTATATTTAAAGCAGCACTCTAACCCAATACAGTACAGGACACATTGTCAGTGGACACACGGCCTGCTGCTCAGAAGATGTCCGGCTCGGTTTGTCTGGGAAGGTGAATAAAGAGTGAGGAAAAGTTCTCCCTAGAATTTAAGTGAGTGCAGCTTCAGTGCCAGCCTCGCCATCAGATACACCTCTCTTTTGTCCGCAATTAGAAGAAACTATTTTCACGTCCAACCCAAACTTGGCTTACCATATACAGTTCACAACCCTGATAATGTCTCCCCCTTCCCATTTTTTTTTTATCAGTAAAGATATTGATAATTATAATTGGCAGCAGGAGGAAGAGGGCTATAAATATCTCATCAGCTGCCACCAAGCGGAGGAGTGGGGGAGTAAAAGAGGTGGTAGCTACAGCCCTGAAGGGGGCTGGGTGGGGGAGTGGAGCCTCACAGCCATTGTCTCTCCAGCCAACATCTGTTTCTTATGGTGGGTGATGATTTTCATAGAATCACAGAAATTAGAGCTAGAAAGGACCTATTAGGTCATCTAGCACAGCTCTCTGCCAGTAGAGGAGGATTCTCCTGAGAAGACTATCTCTTTGTTCTTTGCAAAACTCTGGGGCTCATGCTCATGGCCAGATCCCCAACAGGGAAGGCTGGAAGTGGAGGCAACAGCCTTCAGACATCATACAAAAGCTACCTCTGTGAAACAGGGACCTTTTATTAGTTTACAAGATGTAGCAAGATGGAATGTCCACAATTTACACAGTCCAGGACAAATTTCATTATATTAAATGCATTTTTTTCTTTCAAAAAAAAAAAAGGTGAAATAAAGGGTTGGCCATGCAGTTTTTGTTTTTTTGTTTTTTAATCCAGTTCTAAAATGTTTCCAAAGGTTGAATTCCCTGGAGCTTGGCACATCTTTACATGTGTGTGACCATCATTTCCTTTTCCTAGACAAGATAGTTCATCTTTGAGCTAAATTAATTTCTGTTTCTGATGCACTTTGTGTTTGGTTTGGCTTGATGACACTGTATGCTCCCCTGGCCCTAGGATGCACCTTTACCTACCTTGACCTATCCACACCACAAGAAATGCATAATCCTTGTATTGAGCAGCGACTGGGTGGGATCGTGAGCATGAGAAGATCCCCAGTGTATAGCCAGCTCCTTATGCTTTCTTTTTTTCTCAGTTAAGTTATTTATTTTTTTATTTTCTGTTTCTATTTTTTTCTTTTTTTTATTTTATTTTTTTCTTATCAGTTACATTTTATTAACTCTGTATCCCAACCATGTCCCGATCCCTCATTCCCTCCCAGTCCCTCCCTCCCTCCCTCATCTCCACCATGCCCCTTGCCAAGTCCACTAATAGGGGGGGACCTCCTCCCCATTCATCTGATCCTTTTTTATCAGGTATCTTCAGGACTGGCTGCAAAACCTTCCTCTGTGGGCTAACAGGACTGCTCCTCCCTTGGGGGGGTGGGGAGGCCAAAGAGCCAGTCATTGAGTTCCTGTTAGAAATAGTCCTTGTTCCCCTCACTATGGGAAACCAATTGGTTACTGAGCTACCACAGGCTACATCTGAGCAGAGGTTCTAGGTTACATTCATACATGGTCCTTGGTTGCATGTCAGTCTCAGAAAAGACCCTGTGCCCAGATATATTTGGTCCTTGTGGAGCTCCTATCCTTTCCTCATCAGACTAACTCCCCTTCTTTCTTATGATTCCCTGTACTCTGCCAAAGGTTTGGTCATGAGTCTTTGCTTTGAAAACACTGCTAGTTAGAGTCTTTCAAATGCGCTCAGTAGACTCCTGTCATATGTTCAATGCGCATCCCATCTGTCTTTCTAAACGAGGATTGATAATCCTACCCCATGTCCGCTCTCTTGATTATCTTTTTTAGGTGTATAGATTCCATTATGTTTATCATATCTTATAGGTCTATATAAGTGAGTATATACCGTGTTTGTCTTTCTCCTTCTGGGATATTTCACTCAGGATGATCTTTTCTAGATCCCACCATTTGCCTACAAATTTCATGATTTCCTCCTTTTTGATTGCTGAGTAGTATTCCATTGTGTAAAAATACCACAATTTCTGTACCCATTCCTCCGTTGATGGACATCTGGGTTGTTTCCAGGTTCTGGCTATTACAAATAATGCTGCTATAAACATGGTTGAGCAAATATCCCTTTTGTGTACTTGAGCAAACTTTGGGTATATACCTAGCAGTAATATAGCTGGGTCTTGAGAAAGACTATTCCTAATTGTCTTAGAAAGCGCCAGATAGATTTCCAGAGTGGTTGTATCAGTTTACATTCCCACCAGCAGTGGAGGAGGATTCCCCTTTCTCCACAACCTCTCCAGCATGTGTTGTCCCTTGAGTTTTTCATCTTGGCCATTCTGATGGGTGTAAGGTGATATCTCAGGGTCATTTTGATTTGCATTTCCCTGATGGCTAATGAGGATGAGCATTTCTTTAAGTGTTTATTTGCCATTCGATATTCCTCTACAGAGAATTCTCTCTTTAGCTCTGTTCCCCATTTTTTAATTGTATTACTTGGTTTGCTGCTTTTCAGTTTCTTTAGTTCTTTGTATATACTCAATATTAGTCCTCTGTCAGATAAAGGGTTGGTGAAGATTCTTTCCCAATCTGTAGGCAGGCGTTTTGTTTTGATGACAGTGTCCTTTGCTTTACAGAAGCTTTTCAGTTTAAAATACCAACTCAATTCTTTACAGACTTTGAAAAAAAGATTCTCAGCTTCATATGGAGAAACAAAAAACCCAGAATCTCCAAAACAATCCTGTACAACAACAGATCATCTGGAGGTATCTCTATCCCCGATCTCCAGTTGTACTACAGAGCAATAGTAATAAAAACTGCATGGTATTGGCACAAAAACAGAAAGGAGGATCAATGGAACCACATAGAAGACCCAGAAATAGACCCACACACCTATGAATACTCGATTTTTGACAAAGAAGCCAAAACCATTCAATGGAAAAAAGACAGTATATTCAACAAATGGTGCTGGTCCAACTGGATGTCCACATGCAGAAAAATGAAAATAGATCTATATTTATCACCCTGCACAAAACTAAAGTCCAAGTGGATCAAAGACCTCAACATAAAACCAGATACTCTAAATCTGTTAAAAGGAAAAGTGGGGAACAGCCTAGAACTCATTGGCACAGGAGACAACTTCCTGAACAGAACACCAACAGCACAGGCTCTAAGAGCAACAATCAATAAATGGGACCTCATGAAACTGAAAAGCTTCTGTAAAGCAAAGGACACTCTCCTTATGCTTTCTAACCACCAGCAACCAGACCTTCTGTTTTCTGTCTTTGACTCCTGTCTCTTATCTAAGGCAATAACTTGTGTCCCAACTTCAGACACATTTGTGAACTCCTACCCATTACTTACAGATCAATAACAGACACCAACTCAAGATCAGGAAGTCTGCCTTTCTGTAGGGAATGCTCTGAAATGATTGAAAAAGAAAGTTCTCTGTACTCTGCCGAAGGTTTGCTCATGAGTCTTTGTATCTGCTTTGAAAACACTGCTAGTTAGAGTCTTTCAGATGCGCTCAGTAGACTCCTGTCATATGTTCAATGCACATCCCATCTGTCTTTCTAAATGAGGATTGGGAATCATATGAAAGAAGGGGAGTTAGTATGATGGGGAAAGGATAGGAGCTCCACAAGGACCAAATATATCTGGGCACAGGGTCTTTTCTGAGACTGACATTCAACCAAGGACCATGTATGGATATAACCTAGAACCTCTGCTCAGATGTAGCCTGTGGTAGCTCAGTAACCAATTGGTTTCCCATAGTGAGGGGAACAAGGACTATTTCTAACAGGAACTCAATGACTGGCTCTTTGGCCTCCCCACCCCCCAAGGGAGGAGCAGTCCTGTTAGCCCACAGAGGAGGGTTTTGCAGCCAGTCCTGAAGATACCTGATAAAACAGGATCGGATGAATGGGGAGGAGGTCCCCCCTATCAGTGGACTTGGAAAGGGGCACGGTGGAGATGAGGGAGGGAGGGAGGGATTGGGAGGGAATGAGGGAGCGGGACACGGCTGGGATACAGAGTTAATAAAATGTAACTGATAAGAAAAAATAAAACTAAAAAAAAGGGGGGGAGGGGGGAATTTCACACACACACACCAAAAAAAAAAAAAAAAAAAAAAGAAAGAAAGAAAGAAAGTTCTTTCTGACATAATGTCCTGCTATAAGTGAGCTAGGTTTTTGCTGGATGGCCCTTACAACATGCATTCAACTCACATTAAAGAAACTAATGTGAGTTGGGGAAACTAATGTGTTCTGGGGAAAGGAGCTTGTCAACTTCTGAAGGGATTTCACACCCCAAAATAAAGGTGGGCCTGATGCTTTCTCTACCTGGGAGGTGTGAATGGCTGCTCTCACTTTTTCCAGCCATGGAATGCCATCATCTTAGAGCAAAGATGGCGTCACACTAGGATTTAAAGTACGCAGTAGCAGAGGTTTGTAAAGTAGACCTCTGACAATTTTTACACGCTACACAACCTTTTCTTTTAATGTGTTGACAATAATCTAAGAACTGTTAGTATTATTACTTATTACTAGCAATTTATGGCTAATCTTAGTTGTCAACTTGACATATCTGGAAAGAGGGAAGCTTCAGTTGAGAGGCCTCCATGGGACTGGCCTGTGGATATGTTTGTGGAGCATTTTATTGATTGCTAATTGATGTCGGAGGGTCCAGCCCACTGAGGGCAGTTCCATCCCTAGGCAACTGTGCCTGGGCTGTATAAGAGAAGTAGCCAAGTAGTCCAGGGGGAGCAAGAGAGCAAGAAGCATTCCTCCATGGTCTCTGCTTCAGTTCTTGCCTTGAGCTCCTCCTGCCTTGGCTTCCCTTCATAACGAACTGTCACTTGTAAGCCGAAATAAACCCTTTCCTACCCAAGTTACTTTTGGTCAGTTCCTTCTGCCATTTTTCTCAGCAACAGAAAGAAAACTAGGACACCAATAAAGTTATTATCATCACCAAAAATATATCTAATCAGAATCTGTTTTGAGTAATGAAACCACAATTAAATGGTCTTATTCAACTTAAATTATTTGATGTAATAATCACAGTTATTCCACAATAAACTATTTCTGATTACTATATACAAAGCATGGCTTGTGGTTGGGAATTTGAGGATGATACAAGAATGCGTGTGCTCGGTGAACAAGGGAAGCACAGAGAGGGGCAGGGAACGTAGTGGCGCCTTTCAGAAATTCAGATTATCAGCCATGGCTCTCAGCAGTATGCAGGAGAGAACGGCTGTGGGATGAAAACAAGTGGATTTGGATAAGTCTGGGGTGTCTCTCAGCTAGTCACAGTGCAACCCAGACTCGAAGGGGCAGGTCACATTAGAGTCTTTTCAGAAATATATTCCTATTCTTAAAGCAGGATTCATCTTAAACCAAAGACAGAGACTAGAATCAGGAAACCCCTTCTGCCTGTCCTGTCGTATGTTGCTCAAGCCACCTTGGCCATGCCATGCCTTCATTTGTTGAGGTCACACAATATGGTCACTCCATACCTATGAGCACTGAGATATATACATATATATATATATATATATATATATATGCAATATCTACATATGTCTACAGATAAAGACAAATCAGACAATATATCTAACTTATGAGGATATGTTATGCTGATTGATTTTTTTTCTAAATCATTAAGTTTAATCAGTTTAGTCATTACTTTATGCATAAAGTGCATTGCTAAAGGCATTGAGCTGTTATATTTCTAAGGTATTTCTTTTTTGAAAATATCATACATGCATACAATGTATATTAGTCATCTCCACTCCCACTCCCTCCCTCCAACTCTCCAGGATCCCCTCAACTCATCTCCCTCCCAACTTTACACCCTCTTTTCTTTTTTAATAACCCACCAGGTCCAATTAGAGCTGCCCATATGCCCATGAGGGTAGATCTCTTCCTCCCCTAAGATACAGACAACCTACCAATGACTACCATCCCTCCCCAACAAAGACAAGCACTTCTCCCTCAGCAACCATGGATTGTCAATAGCTCCTCAGCAAAGGGTGGGACATCTGGAGCCCCTCTCTTCTCTGATAAAAAATGTAAGGGGGGATTTTTCTCTTGTACAGGTAAACTACAGCTGTTATGAGTAGGTTTGTGCAAAATCCAAGATATGCGATGCGCAGAGGTCAACATTTCACAGCTCTCCTCCCCATCCTCCAGCTCTTGCATTATTTCTGCCCCTCCTCTCTGAAAGGTTATCTGAGCTTTGAAGGGAGATGGGGTGCTTATACAGATGTTCCATTTATGGCTGAGCATGCACGGAACAGGTCTGTTTGCCTAGCAACTTCTCTCTTGTGTTCCTTGTCCCTGTTCATGTGTGCACAGTCCTCGGCCAACCAACTCCGAGTTTCACGTATCACAACCATGCCTGACTCTACTTTGCAACATCATAAGTGATCTGGCATGAGTCTAGAGAAGGTTTATAGGTGTCTTACAGGTGCTTGTGCACTGATCCAAAGGTGGATCTTCCCAGGTTATGGGCTAGTAAGAAGCATGGCCCGTCACCAGGGTATACACAGGAACCAGCCAGTTCCCCTCAGAAGGACATCAGCGCTGCTCTCAATACAAAGAAGAGCTGCATGAGCAGGTGGATGGACTCCACCCAGAGACAGACACAAGTCTAGAAGATATATGCTAAATTATTACTAATGCCTTTTTTTTTTCTGCTATACCAAAATACCTTCCAAAAGCAACTTGAGGATAGAGGGGTTTCTTTGGGGCCTATAGTCTGAGGTTATGGTCCATCGTGGCAGGAAGGCATGGTAGCAGGAATGTGAGGTGGCCATTCACATTGTGTCACAGTCAGGATTCAGAACAGCGTGAGCGCTGACGCTCAGCTCTCTTTCCCCAGCCTGTGGAGAGTGGGTCTCCCCATCGCAGTGAACATACTGTAGAAACACCCTATGCCAGGTTGGTCTCCTGGGAGATCCTGTCAAGTTGACAATTTTAATCATCACTGACATCCTCACTGTTTTTTGGACTGTGATGTTGTGATGGCCCATATCAAATACTGAGTGTTGCAACTCAGTATTTCTAAGCAATTTGTTGGATACCCAAATCCCTAACTCTGTCTGTTTCTGTCTCTGTCTGCCTCTCTCTCTCTCTCTCTCTCTCTCTGCAAGGAGAGAAGAGAATAGTCAACATCCTGAGGTATTTCCAGAATCCAACCCCTCTGTGTGCATTTCCTTTCCTGATTCCTTATAGCAACAACTGATTAAATGCACTGAAAAACAAATGTACACTTTAATTTATCTCTTAAAAAGTACTATAAATTCATTCTCAACAAGGAGATAATACCAAGTGCTAGTGGAGCTGTATGAGATACTGGACAAGGAATTTTGACACAGAGGAACTGGGATTCTTTCTTTGGTGATGTCACATAACTTTCTCACAATTGAGTAAAAGATGTGGGTGAAAGCAGATGTTTAGTCTTGAGCAATTGTACGCTGCTCCCCATTGCAGAAGTATAAGAGTTCCTTTCTCATGAGCATCCTTGCAGCTGGACAGGTCTCACTTCCCTCATCCAGTGTTACTTCCCCTCCCCACTCTCAGCACACAGAGATCAGACCCTCTGCATCACACTGGACCTCAGGCTGCTTCCTCCACATGGGTCAGAGGCATTCTTTATTCAGGCTGTGCACATTGTCAAAAGGTTCTTTTTCTCCGTTTTCCCTGGGAACTCCTGCTTGCTCCTTGACATCCAGGTCGCTGTCTATGGAATCTGGATTGTGTTCCTAGACTCCTGAGAATGCAACTATTCCCTCTGCTGGCTCAGACCCTCTTTCTAGCAAGCTGCAGCATCACACTGGTTCTGATGACATAGATTCCCCTAGCCGGGCTCTGAGTTTCTTCAGACAGAGATACCCTCTGCCTGTCTCAAGGTTAAGTGTTGCCAAACCATTACTTACTTGGCTTTTGTAATCCCATCACTGAATAGGAATAGTCTTTATGTGAAAAAGCCAGTCTAACGCCTTGCGACATCAGAAGGAAATGAAATAACAGCTCTGATTAGTACAGCAAGCTGTCTGGCAGGAGCTGGCAGGTTGGTGGGAGGCAATCTCAGCCACTGTTAGGACCCTGCCTTTCATCAGTTTCTTCTGGGTATATCAGACCGGCCTGCAGACATGCCTATCCTTGTCTTCTCCCTAAGGGCAAGGGGCTTGTCTCCAACTATATCCTTCAGAGGTCTTGATGACTACAAAGAACATATCTAGACTATAAGTACAGAGGCTCATACGGTTGCCCCCTGATTGAAGTTCTCTGTGAATTCCATGTTTAATAGCTTATCCTACCCTTATGTGATCTATTGTGATAGCAAATACAACAGCTGGACATCCCCAGGGGCAGAACAGCACGTGTATGGAGAGGGAGACAATCAGCTCATATCACTGTGACGTGGTGAGTCTGCGAGTCTGAAGGGCATGCCCACAGGCTGACAACATAGGGAAGAGCTGACTAGCAGCTGGAATCTGGAGGCAGAACCCTTTCTTTCACAGAAACTTCTGTAGTGTTTTGTTTGTTTGTTTGTTTGTTTGTTTGTTTAAAAATTGAGGCTTTCCTGATTGGATGAGACCTTCCCATTGGGAAGGTCTTCTGCTTCAGTCAGGTCCACTGATTTAAATGCCATCTTTTCTTCAGAGCACCTTAGCAGTCACTTCATGACTCATGATTGGCTAAACATCTGGTCCCCATTTCGCCAAGCTGATATACAACATTATTGACTATAGGAAGGTGCCATCCCTACCTTCATTCCATGAAAGAGGAGGAAAAGTCATAGACTGTTTAAATAACTGTTCCCAAGTCACAAGGCAACAAAGGGACAATTTGGACCATTTCCTTAAACCCCAAGCTCTGGCATTCTGTATGAATTAAATTCTAGTAGCCAGCATTTTGCCAAAAGGCTGGTGTCTTCATTAGAATTACTATCCCTCTAATAAAACACCATGACCAAATGCAACCTGGGAGGAAAGGGTTTATTTGGCTTACACTTCCACATCACTATTCATCATGGAAGGAAGTCAAAACAGGGCTCAAGCAGGACAGAAACCTGGAGACAGGAGCTGATGCAAGGGCCATGGAAGGGTACTGCTTGCTGACTGCTCCTCACAGCTTGCTCAGCCTGCTTTCTTCTAGAATCCAGGACCACCAGCCCAGGCACGACTCCACCCACAATGGACTGGACCCTCCCCCATCAATCACTGATTTAAAAAAATGTACTACAGGCTTGCATGCAGCCTGACCTTGTGGGGGCATCTTCTCAATTGAGCCTTCCTCCTCTCTGATGACCCTAGCTTGTGTCAAGTTGACATAAAACCAGCCAGAACAGGTTGTGTGATGGAAACAGTGGAAAAAATGAGCCATGCCTTTCTTGACACTGCCAAGTGTGAAATGTTCTAAGACAGACATAGCATTGAGGAGAAATGCTTGTCTAGGAAACAGCCCAGAAGATGGTCATATACCTAATTTGGTCACATATTAACAACCTGAACATTGACCTTAAACCATTCTCCAGACAATTCATGGGAAAGTTGCTGCTGGAGGCTCCAAGTATATGTTTGCTTTGATTTGATAGCTGGGGTGGGGTGGGAGGTGGGGTGAGAATGTGAGGGTGTGTGTGTCTACTGTCTGTCTGTCTATATGCTTCCTGAGGAACCTGCTTCTGGTTCTCTGAAGTTGCTAGATCTCTATTTTTCTGTTTTGACATCCATACCTGCCTCCTACTACAAAGAACTGGACTCTGTGTGGCATACATTTGTCTTATACCCCCAAAAGAGCATCAAACTTATTTTGCAGTTAAGAAAACTGAGCCCAAATTCTGTCTCTGATTGTCTGCTCAGTGCTTGGACAGTTACTTAATCTTTTCAAGTTCCAATCTCATTCATGCAATGAAGCTAATGAGATACCTCCCTGAGACAGTTGCCATGGTGACCTAAGAATAATGCAGGTAAGAAAGGCAGCTCAGACCCTGTGTAGGAGTGGGCACAGTGAATGTTAGTCATTATTTTGAAGGATAATTAATGTATAAGTTATCTTCAATATTTTCTTACCAAACCATTTTAATTATAATTTTATAATTATAATTTTATGACTCTATATTAATTATAAATTATATAATTTATTGGTAATGTTAATTATTTATTATATTAATTACAAACATGTAATATATAATTAATTTTAAAAAGTAAAGGTTTTCATTATGACATTTCCATACATGTATATAATTTACTTTGATGATATTCACTCCGTCAATTAACTCTTTCTCAACAACAGCACTTTAAATTGTGTGTGTGTGTACTCATGCATGCTACAGTGGTCGTCAGGAGACAAGCTGAATGATTTGGCTCTCTCCTTCTATTATGTGGGTTCCAGGGACCCTAACTCAGGTTTTCAGGCTTAGGAGCAAGCATCTTTACCCACTCAGCCCCAAGGACATTTTTAACAGTAAGAAATAACTAGACAGTATAACCTACCCATTAAGAGTTTGCTTATACTGAAGGAACTGCAAGAATCATTTAAAGGTCTCCCTAGCTAGAATCTAGCTAGCTGTGCCCTCCTGGCTCTTCTTATTGCCAACTTTTGGTGACTGTCCTATATCACCTCAACATGAAGCCTTCTGAGTTTCTCTCCAGACACTGGCCATTCACCCACAGTGGTCCATTTTTCCAATAAGAAAGTATAGTCCTAGATGTAGTCACAGCTGAAGCATCTATGGGATCCCGTCATGTCCTAGGGTTACCATCACCCTCACCTGGAAGAAGCTAGAGGGCCCCCATGATCCCTATTTGTTCCCAGGGGAAAATGCTGCAAGTAATCTTCCCCAGGGCAGCAGCTTCACCTGTTCTTCTGCAGAAAATTAAATGGATGTGTCAGCATGTCTTCAGGGCTCTGACATCATTTCAAATACATGAACCAAGGCTTAATGCATTCCAGCCATCCAGTGTTTTCAACGTATACCCAGGCCACAGATTCTCTGATTAGCACATATTTCTAAGCATACGATGTAGGGTGCCAACAGGCAAGATTTGCAGTGGTTTACTAGCTACAGGCACAGCTTGGGAAGGGGACTGGTTTATTTACTTTTCCTGTGGTTATGACAAAATCAGCTTAAAGAAAGAGGGCCATACTGTGGCTCCCAGTTCAAGGTCACATTCCATCATGGCAGGGAGGGCATGGCAACAGGAAGATGAGGCAGCTGAACATATTGCATCCACAGTCAGGAAACAGAGACAGAGATGAATGCTGGTGCCTAGGACTTCAGCCAATGGAATGTTACTATTCTCATTCAAGGTGGGCCCTGCCCCCTCCATTAACCCAATCTAGACACCCCCACACAGACATGTACAGAGATGTGTCACCTAGGTGATTCTAGATCCTGTCAGGTTGACAGTGGAGTTTGACCATCCCAAGGATGCAGCTGGCCACATAGCGCCAGGAAGCTTGAGCCCAGGGAAACACTGAGAGACATACTATATAGTGGCCCCTCATGCCTCCCAAGGGAGAGGCAGTTAGCTTTCTAAACAATCTGTCAGGCAATCAGGAGGCAAAACTTGCTACATGGAGATAGAAGAGTAGGTGGAATTACAGCCTGTTTTGAGACTTCTCCTCACCCCTGGGGTCCCACAAGGCTCTAAGACACAATGGCAACACTGCAAATATAAGGTATTACAGTAATCTCAGAACCAACTTCTCAAGCAAAAATGGGACCGTGTCACTCCATGCCTTAGGCTTAACGTCCCCATGAAAGCTTCACTGGTGGCCTTTTCCAATCCCACAGGGACAGCCCTGAGGATGCCAGGACCTGTTTTCTCGCTCCACTCCCTCCACACCATCCCTCACACTTGGACCTTCCCTAGCAGTAAGATCCTCACAGCCTTTTTGTGGACACAGCACATGGTGTTTGAAGATGCCAGTCACACTTCTTGAAACATTTCCTCCACTCAGCAATCCTTCAAGTGGATGTTGCTAACTCCATCTCACAGGCGAGAAAATGAGGTTCAGGAGGAGGTTAATTGACTTGCTTGCGATCCAGCCATGAGAAAGCTTACACTGAAGCTCGGATGTGAACCTTTGGCCTGCAAATCTGATGCTTTCCTTGTCGCCATGCCTCTTCTGCCCTAGTCAAACAGCTCTTCATGTCTCTGCTGCAGCTTCACTCCAGTCCTGTGGCCATTCTGTGTCCCAGTATCAGAGGAACAGAGCAGTGCCCCAAAAAACTGCACAAACAGCACCCCTTTGGCCTGACAAGTCAGCTAGCAAGTGACTGCACATCTGCTTGGGTTCAAACTCTTTCCTGAGTGTTTCCGCTATAAGGTCTTCAAACTGTAAGAAACATTTGCCAATTTCTGACCATTGTGGCTTGGGGTGTGTGTGTGTGTGTGTGTGTGTGTGTGTGTGTGTGTGTGTGTGTAGGCATTCGTGTACACTGGCCCCTTTAATGCTGGCAATAGCTCTTCTATGACCAAGGGTACAATAAATACTTGTTAAAGTATAGTCATTTAACATGAAACTGTGATGATTTGAATGGGAAATGCCCCCCTCCCGATTCATGCATTTTGAATGCCCATTTGAACACCAGTTGTTGTTGCTGATTTGGAATATTATGGAACCTGTAAGAACTGGAGCTTCACTGGGGGAAGTGTGCCACCATGGGTGAGCTTTAAGTTTTATAGCCTGTTTCAACTTCTTGTTCTCTCTCTCTCTGCCTCCTGTGCACAGATGATGTGATCTCTCTGCTTCCCAGTTGTGAGGCTAGCCTCACATTCCCTGATTCCATGCCTCCTTCCCTAAGATGGACTTAAAGCCCTGGATCTTAAGCCAAAAGAAAAACAAAACCCTTTTCTCCTATAATTTGCTTTAGGTCATGGTGTTTCATCACAGACAGAAAAGTAACTAATACAGAAACCATTTCCATTTTGTACATGACACTTCTTCAGGTGCCATACTGTCTTGAGAAAGCCACATGCCCCAGCCCTATAATGAAGAAGCTTCTGTAAAAAGGAAATGCTCCTTTGAGTGGCTCTGAAAAGCATCACTCTGTCCTAGACAACAGCCCCAGTTCATCTCAGAGCACAACATGAGATATGTGTTTTCAAGTATTTTGTCAACAGCTCCTAAACCTGTTTCCACAGGAGATGAAAGGGAAGTTAGCTCCATCAGGAGACAGAGGTGCTGAGCCACTCCTGACTCTAACCCTAATTAATGTCTCATCTATGGGGACAGGGATAAGTCTCCAGAGCTGATAAGAGATTAGTGATTGACAGCAGAAAGGACTCATAACAACATAGCCAGAAGTAGTCAAAAAGGGACCACAGTCAGCAAGCAAGAAGGACGGTGGAATTTAGGAAACCACAAGGACACTCAGGGAAGGGAGGTGATTAACAGAAGAACACGAGTGTGTACAGCCAGGCATCTTCTTTCTATAGCTGGTGAATTGTATGACGTTGACAGTCACACCACCTGACTCAATAAATAAGAAATGGATTTCACCTCTGTCCCACCAGTAACGAGCCACTTGGCCCTGGCCAGTCATACCAGTTTAGTGACTGGGTTTTCTCTCAGAACACAGGGAATGACAACTCTCTCACAGCAGCCTCATAAGGAGTGAATAAAAAAAAAAAAGGTTGAAGTTTCATGCCTCATTTGAGCTTCACAGTGATGCTATGACATAGGTATTGCCTTAGCCCATTTCATAGGTAAGGACATGGCAGGGCTGGGAGGCTGCCTGATTAAACTTCATTAGTAGCTTGAAAAGAAGGAAAAGAGGGAGTTATGATTCATTAAGACTGATGAAGCAGTAGCTGAAGAGTAGTGAACAAAGCATTGGCTAATGCAGTCAAACTTCGTGAGTTCAAATCTCAACTCTATCACTTCCTTGCTGTACAATGCTAAACAAGATAGTGGACCTTACTGTGCCTCTTTTCTCTCTTTGTATAATAGAAACATGAGTGTTTCACTGTGAGAATTAAATAAGTTCATAAAAGCTAAGAGCATGCCTATGCGTTGTGGGATCTCCACCCAGTCCACAGCTCCTGGAAGCCTGTTAGAAAAGCAGCCTCCAGGCTACCTCAGTCACTGATCTCTGATCTCTAAGAAATGCTGAGAGGAACATGGTAAGGACTGTATTGGCTCATGCCTCTGTCATCATGGCTGGAGTAGATGTGGTGAGGGAGCAGCCAAGAAAAGAGGGAAATGACCCAGGTCAAGTGAGCTGAAGCCAAATGGTGAGAAGTCCAGCCCTGGATATGAAGACATGCCAAGGACAGAGATGCCAGGGATGGTTGGGGTCGCCAGGCAACAGGGAATGATGAAGAATCCTCTTCCGTATGGGATCAACCAACCAAATGACTGAGCCCCAGATAAGTAAGAACAACCAGATTCTCTGACCACAAACCACACCCACCTAGCTCACCCAGATCATGGGTGGCCTTGACCCACATGGAAACACAATGGGGACAGACTCTACACATAGAGGCCTGTGTGTCCCAAGTCTGGCTCATCTAGGAGCTACTGAACCCATTTTTTTTTCTTCCCACACCACTGTGAGGCTACACCTAAAATTGTCCTTGTTTCATTCAAGGTATGTTACAGCCTGGGCAACTCTACCCAGCAGTGAGGCTCTGCCCTAGGACATCAGTCACTTTCCTGCAGGGAAGAGCCATAGACCCCCCCATGAGGAGATTATAACCATAAACTTGTGGGTAGAGGCTGAGACAGAAAGAACAGCCAATAGACATCTGGGTTTAGAGTGAATCCTGCTATACTGCTAAAAAGAATGGGGCGGATGCAAATAGTTCTCAAACACATCTGAGTACCCTACCTTCCACATGGGCTGATCTTGCTCCCAGAGCTGTTGAGCCAACAGATCTGGGATGTGGGTCTGTTAGCTAGAGTGTTTCTGTATCTCAGCTCTGAGGGCCAACATCCTAAATAAGGGTATCTACAGAATTGGGGTCTTCTAAGAGCTGTAGGAGAAAGTCCATTGTGCCCAGGTCCAATCTCAGCCTTGCTTCAGGAGGCATGTTGGTCATCATTAGTGGTGGCTCTTGGCTTGTGGAATCATCACCCTTGACTTTACATTCATAAGATATTTGTCACATAAGATGGGTAGCTTCCAGATTTTTCTCTCTTAATAAGAATTGTGGTCACATTTAATGTGGGCCCCCACATTCCAGTAAAATGTACATATGCGACCACCTGTCTTCAAATGCAGCCACATTCGGAGGTGGGGCAGAGGGGACTCTATTATGTGATCTGAGGAAACTCCATTTAATCTGTCTTGCATATAAGTCTTAGCTTCCATCTCTAGCAAAGTCCAGATTGATATGGTAAGGACTGTGCTTTCATTGTCAGACTCCTGAGAAGAGGCCAGTGGGAAGAGTGTTCAAGGCCTCTGAAGCAGGCTGTCTCAGAACAGTGGCCCATCCATGCCCACCTAGTGAAGGCAGCATTCATTAAGTTCACTGGGGCTCTGTTGTTCCCAACCCTTCTCTCTTCCAGGCCTCCAGTAATTCCCAAAAGAGCTAAAAATATAAAATTACAGAAGTTGGCATTTCCAATGAACTGGTGCCACCAGTAAATTGAACCACAGTCTAGAAGTATGACACTCTGCTCATTAAACCCTTGCATTGAAGGCTGCATTGAACCCCATTACTGTTCTGCTTATAACAAATGGAAGAAAGGAAGAGGGAGAGGTAGGAATGAAGAAGAAAAGCAAGAGACAAAGCAGAAGAAAAGCCAATCATGCCTACAAGGCTCTGTTGCCATATGAGACTTTGCAGTTTTGCTTTGAGGGTGAAAGCGCTCGAGACGGATTGCAATGTTGCGCCAGCTCTGGCCCCATGAAGGCTGGTGAGATGTAAAGTGAGAAATCTTAATTTTGGTGGCAGTCGCACAGAATCAGAGCTGGAAATCAAAACTAGCCAGAGTCCCAGTCTTTGTGTCATGGAGGCACAAACTGCTCCTTTGCTTACCTCACTATCGTGGTAGTTTCTTAGAGCCCTCTGGATCTGAGGCCCCTCTGTGCCTCTTTAGACCCCAGACCCTCCAGTATGAGTGCTTGGGGGGCTCCTGGGTGAGCTGGAGAACACTTGGGTTGGATGAGTTAAAAGAGCACACATGCATTTATAAAACTCTACAGCTTTCTAGCTCAAGTTTCTATTTTTAATGATCATGACAAATGTTTTGTTTGTTAAGCTGGAGTCTCCCTCCCTCTTCGTCATTAGAATTCTTCACTTTCCTCTCCTCTGCCATTCTTTCTCACTTACCTCACCTATAGCTCCTGGAGATAGCAAAGTGCAAACAACACCCTTTTAAATTATAAAGAAATGCAAAAATAAGAAAGTGTGAGTTGAGGGGCTTTTTTGTAATGTTACAGAGCTCAGTTGTAAAACTGTCCTGGTTTAACCATTTCTTCAAGGGATGGGAAAGTACTAGATGTAGAAAGTCTGGTTTCAGCATCCTTGTCCATCACCCTCCCCTTTGAGTTCACCTTACTGCCAGCTGAGGAAACTTCACTAGATGGACTCCTCTTCCTCAAAACTGGGCCTACACTGTACCAGTGAGCTCACATGGGTTCTCTCTTCTCCATGCACAACCTCCGCTTAACCCATGCCTTTCTCGCCTTCTGCGTTTCTCATTCAACAATTCTGCAGCTTCCTATAGAACTCGCACAGGTCTGCTCTGACATACTCCCTGATAGTCTCCCTTAACTTTGTATTAAGTGTACTTCTGTGAACCCCCTAAAACTTCCTGTTTCCTTTCTTGAGAATCTGTAATATATAAAATGACACCTCTTCCACCCAAAAACTAACATTGTTGAGAGACCCTAAATCCATGGATCACCAGTGCCCTCAAATTTCTGTGTCTGCGGGGCTGTGCAGCACAAGTAGGGGACATATCTATGCAGCCTTGAACTCTGACTCTGAGGCACCCCTGTCTATGATACATGCCCCTAAGATAGCCGACTGACTTCAACACAGTCGCTTGCAGCTGACTGAGTCTCATCCTTCTGAATCTTCCACGTCCTTGCACCATTCACTTTCTTTCCAACCATTCACGCTGACTTTCTTCCGTCTCAGGAGCACTGCTGTCTGACCTGTTGGTCTCATAGGCCACTGTGCCTCTCACAGGTTGACAGCTTCACATAGGATGTTTCCACATCTTCCCTCCTCCCATCTAAGCTTCTCCTCACTTCATTTCTTGTTATAGTTCCAACTATTCACCAAGCCCTCTCCTATCCCAGGCTATTTGCCCTGGGGCAGTCCTGGACTATTACCCCAATGCCTGGAATAACATGAATGAATACATCCAACCCAAGCAGAAGTTTATCGTCAGGCAACATTGCTGTTCTACCTTACAAAGCACACTGAACAAGACAGGTGTATGCTCAGAAAGTGTGGGGGGACTGGGGAGATGGCTCAGGAGCAAAGCCCTAGCTATGCAAGCATGAGGATCAGAGTTCAGCTTCCCGCACTCACATAAAGGCTGAGTAGCTGGCTATAATCTGAGATACACACACACACACACACACACTCATACAGAGAGAAACAAAGACAGAGACAGAGACAGAGACCTCCTGAAGCAAGCTGGCCAATTAGACTTAACAGACTCAAGGGGCTCTAGGTTCAGGAACAGACCCTGCCTCAAATAAACAAAATCAAAGCAGTCAATAAAGATATCTAATGTCGACTCTTCAGGCACACACACACACACACACACACACACACACACAAACATACACACCATCCAAACACATATACACATACACTACACAAACACACACCATCCAAACACACATACCACACAGAAACATACATACGTATGTACACACACACCACGCAAGCACACATACATACATATATATATATATATATATATATATATATATATATATACACATTTCTTCATGTGCTTTACAACCTGTGCATATGAACTATTCTTCTCCAAGATCTTTGTCCTAGCATGAACAGAAGCACTCTTCAATTTCCTAGGACTCAAATGATAAAGTGTGTGTGTGCAACTCAGAAACATTTAAACTATGTTCCTTGCACCCCTTTTGAGCAAGCACACAGAGTTCCTGATGCTCCATACTACCAGCACCCTGAGTCTGGGCCCTTCCCTGGACTTAAGATCAGTGACAGCACTCTCCCAAGCTGGACACATCCCTAGGCTCTCATCTTGTGAGGTCCGTTTCCTCTCAACAGCCTTGTGCCCTGACTCTGCATCACTTTGGCCTTTCTCTGAGTCTGTCTGCTGAGAGGTGTGCCCAGGCCCATCTCAACTGCCACCTCTGGAAATCCCACCCCACCTCTCCCACCCACTGTTGGCCCCTAACAAATACAATTCTCTTCTCACACACCTGCCCTTCCACCCTTCAGTTTCTCAGATAAATAACTGGACTTGTCAGTAATGAATCAGCCTGCGAGGAGGCTGGGGCCATAAGCATCCTTCCCCCTCCCTGTGATATGAAAAGGAGCGGGCATAAAATTTCTCAGCACAGAACTGGAACATGAAGTGTGCTTAAGAGCCAGGGGCATCCAACCTTCTTCTAAAATGACCAAGTGGGGTATGTTTTCAACGATGATAACAAAGTTGGACCCCAAGTAGATTTCTGTTCTAGTTTTCTCTCTACTGCTGTGATAAAATACCATGGCTGAAAGGAACTTGGGGAGGAAAGGGTTCATTCGGCTTGTATGTCTGTTTCTTAGTCTTATCGTGAAGGGAAGTCACGCAAGACCTCAAGGCAGGAACCTGGAGGCAGGAACCTGGAGGCAGGAACCTGGAGGCAGGAACCTGGAGGCAGGAACTGAAGCACAGAGCTTAGAGGAGTGTTTTGTTTGTTTGATTGATTAATTGATTGGCTTGCTGTTCTCTTCTAAGTCATTTGGCTGGGTAGATCTCAAGATAATTGTCATTTCAATGAAAATGTACTTGAAGCTATCTTGAGCAACATAAGAAAACAAATGTCCTTTACTTTGAAAACCCAAATAAAGTCAAGTGCCCACACGTGTTTTCATGTGTGTGTGTGTGTGTGTGTGTGTGTGTGTGTGTGTGTGTGTGTGT
>NW_026585644.1:18245955-18288653 GCF_907164565.1 Psammomys obesus
TGTGTGTGTGTGTGTGTGTGTGTGTGTGTGTGTGTGTGTGTGTGTGTTTATATATATGGTCCTGAGAGATGGCTCAGCAGGTAAAAATGCTTTCCAGGAAGGCTGACAATCTGAATCTCCAGAACCCACATAGAAGAAGTAAAGAACTGACTCCTGCAAGTCATCCTTTGACTTCATATGCACATGAGTGCATACATATGCACAGGCACACACTAAATAAGCAAAATGTAAAAAAAATAAATAGATTATTATGTGTGCAATCTGAGAAATAACATCCCATGCCATTCAGCCTGGATCTCATACCAGGGTGTCCTCTGAACCAGCGAGCTGCTGCAGATACCACAACAACACCTCTGATCGCCCCCAAATTCCCTCTATCCAGGGGGGCTGTGTTAGTCACCCCTCTGGTTGCCGTGATCAGATGACTAGAAGCAACTTAAAGAAAGACAGATTTATTTGTTTGTCTGTCTGTGGGGGTATCATAGCACCAGAAGCATGGGGTAGCAGGCACACTACCTGGACAATCAGGAAGCAGAGAGACCTGCCACTAACAACCCACTTCCCCCAACAAGACTTCACCTCTAAGCTTCCACAACCTTGCCAAACAGTGACACTAGTTGATGACCCATATATAAACACGTGAGCCAGTAGGGTGCACTTCATAGGCAGACTGCCACGGGAATTTAATCCACTGCATGTGCTTAGCCTTCGGCTCCTCACTCGGCCTTTGCAGGAACCCATTCAGCGTACAGAGGAATTAATCAACTTTAATCTATATTCAAAGTTAAAATTTGATGCGATGCTCAGTTCAGAATTTTAAAATGTGTATGTTCAATCATTTAAATTGTACTGTAAAATGAATTATTGCCTGGTGTTTATAATAAGATGCTTTCAGTTCAGTTGTCCACTCTGGTCTGTAGATCCACCCTCCAAATTTCCCATTCCCAGAGGACAGCTTTGCTCTTATGTGGTAGACCACTGGTTCTCAACCTGTGGGTTGCGACCCTTTCACAGAGGTCACCTAAGACCATCCGAAAGCACAGATATTTATATTATGATTCACAACAGTAGCATCGTTATAGTTATGACGTAGCAATACAATTACATGGGTTGGGGTCACCACAACATGAGGAACTGTATTAAAGGGTCATGACATTAGGAAGGTTGAGAACCACTGTGGTAGAGGAAAGAACTTATTACAAGGGTGGGTGAGAGAGAGTGTGCTCTCACAGAATTCTTATTGTAGTGTATAATTCTTATTATAGTCTGCAAATCTGCAGACCAGAGTGGACAACGGAACTAAAAACATCTTATCACTACTGTTAATGTCTTACTTTCCTGACCCACAAATTAAGCTTTACTGTAGAGACAGGGCAAACAGTTTATGTAGGGCTAGGTGCTATCTAGGGTTTCACACATCTGCTGGTGTCTTGGAACATACCGTTGCGTGTAAGAGGGAACACTAGTTATCTATTAATGAATGGCAAAGCTATGAGATACGTCCTCATGCATGCAAAGCAAGTGCTTTGCTGACTGAGTTGAGTTCAAGCCCCACAACCCAAGTTAAAAAAAAAAAAAAAAAGCCGGAAGTGGTGGTGTATGCTTGCAATCCTGGCACAAAGGGACAGAGGTGGGTCCCCCTCTGGCCTGCTGGTAAACCAACCTCTTACCTCCACATGTGTGTGCACATGTGCAACCATGTAACCCCACACACACATAAACATGCATACACACAAAAGAATGAGACAGTGGCCACTCTTAAAGAAAGGAAAGTCGTATTTATTGAGGCCATACGGGCCTGAGACCTGATCAGGACATTTGTGCTCTTGAAGTCACTTGAGCCTCACAATCACCCTCAGCAGTAGGCAAGCTTCTACAGAAGACAGGAATCTTGGCCAGTTCTGCACATTATGCTTTGAGCCCAAACCTCTTCTGGCTGGTTTTCAGAGATCTGTGTTCCTCTGAGTAGTCAACAAGAAACACGGAAGACAGTCGACTTCTGGGAAGTGTGGACCGGCTGCTCTTTTCTATTTAAGGGAATCTCAAAGCACACACCATAAATTATCCTCTCCTCGGCACTCTCCGCAGGCGCTGGGTCCCCAGCCAACCCTCCAGCTTGGGACTAGGAGAACTGGTCTCACCTCCTGTTGGACAGCCACAGTGAGGCACAGATCCAGCACCCCACAACACAGGGCTCCCTTCACCTGCATCTCCTCTCCACCTGCGTGACTGACAGTGCCAGATTGCTGAGTACCATTTTAAATTTTGAAACATATACTCAGGCTTTGCCAGGTGCCAATTTTCACCCAACCCACCAAGCACTAGCCGCCGAGCACACCAACCAGTACGTACATACATACCTGTCATGCTTCTTTCTTTTATTGAGTAACTCTTGTCCCCAATAATCTTTACAAAGGACTCCACTTTTTCAAAAAGAACACTCATATGAAGTATTTAAATAAGCAAACAACTTCGCTCTTCCTCATCTGGAGCCCAAGGCAGGGGAAGGAAAATAGCCCACTGGTACATCACCAGGCCCACTGGGTCTGCTGTGCCCCAAGACAGCTCTCCTGGAAGCTGCCATGGTGTGGCAGCCCAGTTCTCCTCCTGGCCTCCAGCTTTCCTTCTTCCTAATACACCGACAGTCGCATTTTAAGAATAGAGCGGTTTTCTCATCCTGGGTTTGTCATACAAAACTATTGGCAGAGATAGATTCCTGGGTCAGCTTTTTAAAGTCTGTCTGCAAACAGCACTGGGACTAAATTTGTGTCCCTGCACTACTGGGGACAGTTTGTTGCAGAGAAAAACCCAGAGGCCCAAGAAGGTAGAGTCTTGGCTCACTCTGACAGGAGGTCTAGACAGCAAGGGTCCATCAGTGAAGCCAAACACCCATGTGCAAGCCCATTTACTCTCCTCTGGAGAAGAGTTCTGAATTCAAGGCAGTTTATTCATTCCTTAAAATTGGTGTTGAAAACCCATACCTTTAATATAGGCCCAGCTTCTCTGTTGGAAGGTGTTCTACAATATACATGAAGGAAATGCCCGTTGCAAAGCAAGAATAGACTCTGTGTGCCTAATTAAAAACCGTTTTGTGGCTAAGTGATTTTTCAAGTACAAGTCAGTCCCCCACCCCCATCCACTCTCTGCCTCCTGTGCTCCACTTCGTGGTTCTAGGGCCATGCCCACTAGAATACACACATGTTTTGCCTCTTGCCAGGCAGTCACCTCTAGGTGCCCTCTGAGTATGAGTTTTAAAAAGAACAGGTGAGCTAGGTGGACAGCTTCCTTTCTCATAGCAGACTATGTTCATGGTGGTGGCTCATTTGTAAACTCTTTCTGGTTTTGTATGAGAGAGAGCAAGGATGAAGCTGATAAGTAGCCAGAGTCTGCAGAGTGTTTTATTTTTAACTGAAGAAATTGATCTGAGCAATCCCTTCATATAGGTGCATGGTGCTTCTGTGGGCAGAAGAGACAAAGGCTACCAACATGCCTAAACAGTGGTTATGCCTGTAGGAGATCTGGGGAGACTTTTCACTTTTTAAAAGTTTGGGGGCTGTTGTCCCCACATCTGATCCTTGCCCTTGTTTTCCTCCCCATTCCATCTCCTGCCCAGTTCCCTCTCTTCATCCACTTCTGCTGTCTATTCTATTTCCCCTTCTGAGTGACATTCTGGCACCCTCCCTTGGGCCCTCCTTGTTACTTAGCTTCTTTGGGTCTGTGGATTATAATATGGTTATCCTGAATTATAGGTCTAACACTGCTTATAAGTGATTACATACCATGTGTGTCTTTCTGGGTCTGGGTTACCTCACTTAAGATAATCTTTTTTTAGTTTCATCCATATACCTGCAAATTACATAACCTGGACCTAGGCCCCCTCCCTGCACACATGTAGCTGATGAGCAGCTTGGTCTTCATATGGGGCACCTTTCCAGTGAAGGCGGCGGGGGGGGGGGTGGCTGTTTCTGACATGGACTCTATTGCCTGCTTTTGGATCACTTCCCCCTGGCAGCACTGCCTTGCCTGGCCTCAGGGGATGAGGATATGCTCAGTTCTGATGTGACTTGATGTGCTGGGGAAGGTTGATAAAGGGGGAGGGGCTCTCCCTTTCTGGGGAGAAAGGGAGAGGAAGGG
The DNA here is from genome assembly GCF_907164565.1 of Psammomys obesus. Taxonomy (NCBI): domain Eukaryota; kingdom Metazoa; phylum Chordata; class Mammalia; order Rodentia; family Muridae; genus Psammomys; species Psammomys obesus. The sequence goes on from NW_026585644.1 coordinate 18,250,090, forward strand.
AGTAGGGGGAAAGGGGGGACTAGGAAAAGAGGAGGGATGGAGCACTCTTGGCATGTAAAGTAAATTAAAAAAGAAAATAAAAATAAATTTTGAAAAAGTTTGGGGGCTGAAGAGATGGTCCGGTGATTAGAAGTGCTTGCTGCTCTTCCAGAGGACCCGATTCAGACCCCAGAACTCATGTCAGATAGTCTTATAGGACATCTTATGTCTTCTTCTGCTCTCTGCAGTCCACATACACACAAACACACACACTTAAATAAAAATGTGTTCTTGCATATTCTGAATCTTTATGACATCATCTAATTTCTAAACAACAAAATAGTGCTAAAATAACCTTTCAAATAAAATCTATGTGTTGAAGTCATTCCCTTGGCAGTAAGGGGACAAGGCAGTATTGCCTTGTTCTCTGATTCTGAGAATGGTTCAGCCTTTTGAATATTCTAAGTCTAATTCACACATAATAAAAGAGAGATATATTTCCCCAGAGTCTTCAGAATAGCTTCTTCAAAACTGACTTATGACATAAGATTACAGAGTAGAGCCAGGTCAGGGGAGGGGCTTTCTCTGCTGTGGAGCATTCATTTTTTACACTCTGCTGTATTTTGGAATGTTGTGAGCAATAGGTCTATGAATGAGTGAATGTTCTATTTTCTTATTGTCACAATTGGTGAAATTAAATGACCCATCAATTCACCAAACAGCAGACATAGTGGGCACCTATCTGGAGCCTGCAGGGGATGTTTGGAGATACAAGAATCAGGACCAGGTTGGCCAAGGAAGGCAGGACAGCCCTCATGCCATAGCATCTCCTTTGTAAGGAGTTGTTGCTTCCTAAGGTGTTTGCTAAGGTTTTTTACTTTTTTGGAGACAGGATCTCTTACATCCCAGGCTTACCTTGAACCAGCTCTGTAGCTGAGTGTGCCCTTGAATTTCTGATCCTCCTGCCCCTACCTCCCAAGTGCAGGGATTACAAGTATGTACCACCACAGCTGGCTTTCCATGCTGCTGGGATCAAACCCAGGGTTCTTTCGTGTTAGACAAAGTGACCATGTGAGTGAATAAAAGCAGACGGTATTTGAGAAATGCCAGGGATCAATTTCTGCTACATTTTTAAACAGAACTCATCTGCTGTGAACTGTTTTGTTGGTTTATTTGTTTTTTTAATTTTACATCAGGCTTTGTTTTGTTTTAATTATGAAACATAAAAGCAAACTATAAAGGAGACCACAGAATACAGCACTGATAGCACCCAGTGTCCATAAAATCCACTTTACACGTAAACAACAGGGCAAGAAATGAGGTAGAAGCAGGGGATCCTTCAGGAGCTTGCAAGTGAGCCAGCCTGCTGCACTCCGCAAGAACAAGCACTCAGCATAGAAAAGCAAAGTTGAAATGAGAAACTGTAGCCTTTGTCACACTTTATATGAGTTTTAAACTGTTTCCTGTTTGTTTATTTAGTGGGGGAGGGGAATACATGGGGAAGTCAGAAGACAACTTTCAGGAGTCACCTGTCCCCTTCCACCACATGGATTTCTGGGTTGACTTCCAGTTTTCCGGCTCAGCAGGAAGCACCTTTGCCCAGTGAACCCTGTCTCAGTTCTTTTCTACACTATGATAGGACATCATGACCAAAGCAACATACTGAAGAAACCAGTTGAGACTCAGAGTTCCAGAGGTTAGAGTCCATGGGCAGGAGTCACACCTTGAGACCCAAGCATGAGACACAGAGAGAGACAGAGACTGAGCAGTATAGACTGGGGTGGACTTTTGAAACCTCAAAGCCCACCCCCAGTGACATGCTTCCAACAGGGCCACACCTCCTAATCCTTCCCAAACAGTTCCACCAACTAGAGACCAAGTACTCAAACACATGACACCATGTGGAAGCATTCTCATTCAAACCACCACATTTTCTCTTTTTAATATAGAGAAAGTCAAATTGCAAGTGCTACAACACATAGCATAGCAAGTGGTTTTCAAGAAAGCTCTGAGCTACATGCTTTAATTTGAAGTGTCATCTGAAATGCCTAAATATATTAAATCTCTCTATCAAGTTACATGAATGTAGGGAAAGATCCACTCTATATGGTGACATAACCCAATAAAATAATACAACACTGCAGAGCCTCTTATAGATAGCTTAGAAACACACTTGGAATTAATCCAAGCACTGGTTAATATCATCTAAAACAATATGATGTCTGGGGTGAAGTTCCATAGAGAGCCAGCACACTGGAGAGCAGGCTGAGCCAGACAAACACAGTTTTGTTTAGATTGAAATGCAATTAAAGAGTCCACATTGCTCAACATCACTGTGGCAATTTAACCTGGCGTTTATCCATTTCATCCTATAGTTTTCCTGGAGAACACCGTAAACCATGTTGGTATATGAAGTCCTGAGTGAAAAGCAAACAGAACTCCAACAGAAGCAGCAACAGAAGCTATGATCAGTTAATTTAAACTCCACTCATCATCTTAGGATAGATAAATGACACCCATGGATCGCGAAAGCGGCCACCCAGGATCCCTGTGCAAAAGGTTTGCTCCTTAACCTTTGCATAAATGCATACATGTCTTGAACATCTTGAAGCCCCCTTGCAAACAAGGTGGGGATGTATCATTCTGTAACCATCCTGGAAGAAATGAAGATATTCTAAAGACATTCTTGTAGCTTCAATACTCCCTTCAAGTATTGCAACAATAGACCTGATGAACCTAGAATTTCCTCCCAAAGAAGAACAGACCAAAAGCCTGATGCCAGCCAGAGGAGGGAATTGGTCTCCCAGAAAGATATTTCACATGACAACTTGCCAGACCACTTTTCAAAGAGAGACTAGAGCATAGACAATGATGACCACACCTTGGTCAGGACTGCTTAATTATGCTTACTTCTTGCCCTCTCAACTCGAGCCTCCTGCCAGAACCCAAAAGATGGACTCGGTGGGTCATTAAGCCTTCTTGTTTGTTCTTCCCAATGTGGCCACGTTACATGACCCCCTTTCTCTGTTTTTCACTATTAGTTGTTTATCTAATGGTTGTGTGGAGAATGGGTGGCTGATCTAGGTTTGTTAGCATTTTTAGAGCTCAGACTCCCACCATAACAACTCTACTAACAGCCCCGGTTGCCCAGGAGGGTGAGGCCAGAGGATCCTTTGAACTTCACAAACAACACTCTCTCCTTCCATCATGTGGGTTCTAAGTATGACGCTCGGGTTGCCAGTCTTTGTAGCAAGTGCCTTTATCCACTGAGCCACCTCATCAGCTTCTGCTTCTTTCACTTTAAGGAAAAAGTAAGAACCTGTCTCAACCAAAGGAAAAAAAAAAATCACTTTGATTATAAAACGTAACTACTGTTCACATATAAAAACAAACATACTTAAAACTCAAAAAGAAGGGCTGAGATGAATCTGTGAGTAAGAGGGTTTGTTCTGCAAGCATGAGGACCCGAGTGACTTTGAACATGCTGTGGATGTGTAAAAAATGGTCAACAAGATGAAAACCCTGGACCTGTGGATGAAGACATAGGATCCCAAGAGCTTGGTGAACAGCCAACCTAGCCAAAACGTTCTGTGCATGTGGGTATGTTTACCCACACACTAAAAATGCACACACACACAGGCTTTAATGTAAACACACCCAAACATGTGCGTGTACACAGACACACAAAGAAGCTGAACAAAAGAAAGAAAATATTGCCTTCAGTTCTTTGGTCCTTTCTTCTAATACTTTTTTTTTTTTTTTTTTTTTACATTTTGAATATTTTGTGTGTGTGTGTGGACATGCTTATGCCAGGGCATGCACGTGGAGCTCAGAGAGCACCTCCAGCCTGGCTCTCTCTTTCCATCATGTGGGTTCTAAGTGTGACGCTCGGATTGTCAGCTTCGTGGCAAGCGCCTTTCTCCACTGAGCCGTCTCATCAGCCTCTGCTTCTTTCACTTTAAGGGAGAAGTTAAAGCCATTTGGAGACTGCACTTTCTCAGATTTTGTAATTACCTCATCTCTTTGGTTTGGTTTGTCTTTTGGTTTGTTTTTGCATTAGAATCTCTTGCTGTACAAAATCCATCTCATACACACGGTGACACATCTCTGCAGTTTCTATTGCACCAAGGTTTGAAGATTAAAAACACAAAATAAACACTGTAAATAAACATTAAAATTGTTCAGACGAACACAATCTGTGTAAAGAAATAGCCTAGGAGAGATAGGCTACAGACACCAGACACAGGCTGCATTTCTCACCAAGCTCCTCAGACAGAGCAGAATAGCTCTCTCTGTGGATAACAACTCCACGGTGGTCTTAAATCTCTCCACCCAAAGCCATCATTAAGTACAGGGCCACCAGCAGAAAGACAAGGCCTTTTCCTGCAGACACACTAACCCTCCTTCCCAGGGGGACTTTGTGTGAAAGTACCGGCACTGTAACTTTAGCACAGTGTCTCCTTGTGACATTCCATGTTCTTTGAATAAATCAATCTGTGTTTAAGTATTCCCTTACTCTTGGACACTTAGTTGGTAACCAATCTTTTGAGATAATAAACAAGATCACAGTAAATGATAAATTTTATCTCATGCCATTAAATTAAAAGCACAAAACTCAGCGATATAATTCAATCTGGATTTAACCTATCTGATTTTAAACATTGAATAAGATTATCATAATAAATCCCAGGTCTATCTATTTCATCTTTATAATCCCCGAACTTAATAAATGTGGCTTTTACTGCTTTCTGTGATACCATCGGTCAAGTTGCTGAGAGGTGCAGATTCCAGAAGGCACCTTGAAATTCCACTAGGGATATTATTTAGATTTGTTCAACTATATTAGACAATAGATTAAAACCCACCTAACTCTCACAGTTCCCAACTCAAACATTTCCTGAAAAATTAATGAATATATTCCATGAAAGTCTACTAATGGACTGGGGAGATGGCTTAGTACCTGCCATGCAAGCTGGAGGAGTTTGGATCCCCAGAACTCACATAGAAGCTGAGCAAGTGTGGTAGACTGCCTGTAACCCCAGCACCCAGGAGGCAGCGAGAGAATGTCCTGAAGCAAAATATCTAATTAGACAACTCAAAACTGGCAAGCTGCAAGTTCAACCAGAGACCCTGCCTCAATATATAAAGTTGGGGAGCACTCATGGATGATGCTCAACATCAACATTGGCCTCTACACTCCCAAGCATGAGCATGAGCACCAACACATACAGGCGCAGCTGTATCTACACCCGTGTGAACACTCGTGCACAGTCCCCACACATACACACAGCCTTCTATTCTTGGCCAAGGCTTCTGCTTATAAGCTCCCACTGAGCACTTGAACTTTCCTCTACACCCAAGGGTTCCACTCAGTGGAGCACCCCTTACCATCCAGTGCCATGTTCTTTTGTCTGGCTACCTTTCTGTCTGCCATGACAATCCGTCCCAATGACAATCCTCTCCGATACACCCTCTCCAAGTCATTTCACTCTCCAGCCTGCTCCTAGAAGCCCTCAGTCCCCAGACGAGGCTCACTTGCTTCATGTAAATGCTGCTCCTGCCTTTGACCTTGCCTCAACCGCCTCTTTGTCTGAAGTCAATTTTTAGCTCTCTTCTGGGAAGTTCTTTAATTCAGACTCTCTTCCCTAGAGAAACTTGGACACTGAAATAAAACACTCAAACTTCCTGTTACAATTGTACGTTCCTTATGCTAATTTGCCTTTGAGATTTCCTGGCAGACTTGAACCCCAGCTCAAATGACTAAAGATTAAAGTCTGCCTTCTCCCAGGTGGGATCTAACTCGAGCATCACTTTCTACCTGGGAGTTGAGCATTGTCAGCCCCTCATCCCTGTGGGCAGCTGGACAGTGGGCTAGACAGAGGGACTCAGACAAAGAACAGTCTCCTGGGGACAGAAACTCTCAGAATGGTCCCAGGGCAGGATGACTGCCCTCTAGGACTGAGTTAACATCCTGTCGCATTTGATGATCTTCACATCAGTGGCTGACTTGGGGTCCAGGTTTCACCCACTCTTTTTCTTTATCAAAATGTGGCACCATTGCTGCTGTTGGAAGCTCTTGATAAATATGCAGGCTGGCTGGAAGCTAAGCAGCACAGCGGACTGTAATTTAGTGCCCACTACAGGACTACAGCTTAAGGAGAACATTACCTGTGGGGAGTGGATGAAGTCCTGAGTCAGTGTGTGTTGTTAACATGAGCAGAGCCATGTCAAGGACCCCATGCCTCGGACCCACAGAAATGACAAGGCTTTCTCTGGGGGAGGATCAGAGGAATAGCAAAGACTCTGGTCCATCTATGGTGTTGGGGAATGATTGATCCATATCTATGAGTGTTTGAGAATAATTGGTCAGTGTACATAAAAACTATAACCATAGCAATCTCCTCCCAGATAACCGCAACCTGAGACTGGTCCCCCAAAGAATTCCTTTATGGAAATCCAACAAGCCTGCTTCTTTGTTTAGCTGTACACAAAAACCCACTTGCTCAATTTAGATGTATAAAATAAATGTGCAGAGTTTCCAGACTGCTGCTGTTGCGTCTCCATCAGAGGCACGCCTCACCAAACCTCAGCTTTTCTGTACCTGTGTCTGCCATTTCTTCATTCCCTATCACCCCAGATAGGTCAGTCCCTAAAGACATGCTTGGTCATGGCAATTATCATGTACTAAATACTAGGACAGTGACATCACATACTATTAACCAAAAGGGGCAAGAAGATATTGTAGTAATTTTTGCTTTTACTATTCATGGTAGCTTATCACTAGGTGAAATATCAGTTACTTTCTTTGTTCTGTGACCAAATTCCTGACAAGAAACCATGTAAGGGAGGAAGGGCTTATTATGGGTTATAAGTTCGAGGGGCTACACTCTATCATGGCATGGTATGGGTGGCATTAGGCAATCACACTGAATCCATAGTCAGGAACAGAGAGAAGACTGGAAGTAGGGCTAGTCTATCAAACTTCTAAGCCCATCCCTAGAAGCCCATCATGGCACCATCTCCCAAGGGGCCAGAGACTTCTAAAGGAGCACTACCATTGAGGGCTAGGCATTCAAACACACGAACTTGTGGGAGACATTCCACAGTGAAATCACAAAGACACAAAGATGGTAATTCTAGACTAGGATGGATGCTGTCATGATAGCTGCCAGAGTCAAATGTGCTCAAAGAGAGCACAATTCTAGTATTTCCAAATTCAAAATCCCCCCAAACCCAATAGCAGTAAATTGAGTAGAGCTTCCAAATGTCTCCCTCTAGGAGAAACATTCACCATAAGGTTGACACCTATCCAAACAAGCTTCAGCTTTTGTAATAAGCATAGAGAATCGAGATTCAAATATACACCTAGTACACAGAGCTAGATGCATTTTTGCGTATGTTCCATTGGTAGCTGACATGACAAGATTGGTAAGATAGGCAAAGGAGCAAACTACCTTCTATGTACCTGGAGAAAGGTAACTGCTGTCTCTTTCATTCGGAGAGAAGAGTTCTAAAAGTTTCTGTAGTGACCACCTTTCTAGGGTAAGGACCCACTTTCAGCCAGTATTCCCATGCGTGACTACTTACAGAAGGAGGTATCCTCTCAACTGAAGTACTGAGAGTTTTTATTTTAACATTCCTTCCAAAACTCTGAATGTTCTGTCCGCTCTTGTTTCGTTACAGCCTTCATGTGGGCCCCAGGAGTTAGCTACCAGGGTAGGCAGGAAGAATATTCTCACCTAACTCCACAGCTAGCAAGCCTTTTTACAACCTCCACTATATCCTTTCTCAGAAGGTCTCAGCCCTGTGCCTGGGGATGCTTTATCCAGGAAAGATCTCCAAGCAGTCTTAGCTAGGCAACATTCCTCACTCTTCCTCATGTCTTCATGCCCTAGGACCTGCCACCGTATGGACCTATTTCTCTCTCCTCCATCCCACTGCCCTCAGCACCAGGCACTGCTTCCCCACCCTATGTTCCTGATCAACTCTGGCAACAGATTCTGGAACAGCAGCACTCTTGGATCTGGGAACTATCTGGTATGGATTCCCAGGTCTTTGTAAAGGGCAATAAGTGGGAGACATAAAATCCCCTCCCCCTATATCTCCAATGACATGATAGGAATCATAAAAGGAATTAAAATGAAGTCAACCCTTAATCATACATAAAAGGATGTGCTGACACTGAACAAGTTGGAACAGCTGGAGACATTGAGACAGATTACCCAGTGTCCATACAGGAAAAAAAAAAAAAAAGCCACACTAATAACTTGAAAATTTTCACTGAAGCAAAGATGTTCTTAGCTGGTGTTATTGTCAAAATCCCAGCATGTTTTATGAAAACCTGAAAGCTCTTGTAATGCATACAGTACTAGGTGGAAAGTTTCAGAATATGAGATCTTAGTAGCTGAGAAATGAATAACCTTGAACCAGTGCAGGTCTGTGTCACTTTTACAATACTTTAAAACAAGCCTCAGGGTGATTTCTACTTTGAGAAAGACTGAGTAGACACACTTCTAAATATCTAGAACCCTGTGGACATATCAAAACAAACAAACAAACAAACAAACAAACAAAAAAACACAGTAGTACTCTGACAACTGCTGAGAAGTAGCATATCAACTGAGGATCTAGAAATCTAAATACCCCCTGAGATTCCATTTTGACTCTTATAGATAAAACACCCCCCACAGAGAGCCCTCTTCAGCCAGAGAGGTCCTGAAAAGAGGCAGTCCAGTCTTATAGAAAACCTTAGATTCTTCTAGTCAAATACCACAAAGAAATTAGTGGCTAGAGCCCACCTTTGTTAACAAAGACCGTAATGGAACCAACCTCTCCCCTGGCTGAGATGGGACAGGACAACTTCCAGTCCTGACCTTCATGACAGGCACAGCAGAGAGTCAACAGTCTACTCACACTCATAGTCGACAAATCTTCCAGGTGATGGAAGCTGGAGTGGGGGTTCTTAGCTTCCTCCCCACCTGACAAGAATGAAAGGGCCTACCATCCTATTCTCCTGGAGGAGTTTGCTAGAAGAATTTAAATAGATTTAGGCAGGACTAGGTATCTTGTGACAATACTGAAAATGCCAGATTTTTATTAAAAATTATTTGTACTAAGAAACAGGCAGGCCTCCACTGGAGTGAGAAAACACGACAATGGTCTCCAACATCTCAGCATGATGAAGAAGTGGTTCTGCAGCAACCATCACGGCTCATCATTTTAAGAACAGAGAGCTACCAAACCGAGTGAGAGGCTGAGCCACTACCCTCCAGCAGCACTGGGGATGACCTCACAGATCCCACAGCTATCGCTGTAGACACGCTTCAAAGGCGGCTTGGATGGAGCATGCCCAAAGCAAACCAAAAGCAGCAATGCTCTGCCACAAAGCAGCAGATGTAAAGAGGATCAAATGAAATGTGTCAACTAAGAATAGCACTAACCAAGATGTATAAAGTCGGTGGATGAGTCCGTGCAGAACCACCTGCAAGTTTACAGAGAGCTCAGTCAAGAGGTTTGCATGGGTAGTCTCCCTCAGGGGCTGGGTTTCGCTGTTCAAGGTGTCCAAGTCACCTAGGTGCCTAAAGATAGCTCCAACAAACTCACTGGTACACTGAGCTGGCTTTGGGTAGAATCATTTTTTTTAGCCTCGGGGACATGAATGAATAGGTTTTTGATAGCACTCTTGTCTCTCCCCTCCCTTTCCCTTGATGGAAGGATCCACCAGCTCCTCCTTGCCTGACTTTTCTTCTCTCCCAAGCTGCTTGTGTTTGCTTGTGTTTCTTTGTTTTGTGTTTGTTTGCCTGGCTTATTGGTTTTGTTTTCTCTTTGTATTTCTGGAGGGACCATAGCTGAGCTTGTTCTCTGCATACTTGGAGCTGCCGTCTCCGCACTTGGATGGCAGCTAGACTGCATGTAAATATTTTGCTCTGAGAACTTCTAACGTTGCCTTCCAATGAGAGCTGTGCAAAGGTCTGGGGAGACCCTGCCTTTCCTCTCCAACCACCCCCACCCACTTCCCACCCCCACGTGCCACCCCAGACAACTGTCATAGAATTGTCTCCAGTAACTTTAACTACTTTTGTTAAAGTAGTTCTGTTCTGGGACCCAGAATATTCTTTCAATCTGTAAATTCCATCTTTACTTAAAATGTCAAAAAAATTTAAATATGAGTTTAAAAGTGCTTGCCAGGCACACACACAAAGCCCTGGGTTCAATCCCCAGCACTAGAGATACTGGGTGTGGAAGCACATTCCTCTATTCCTAGCACTGGGAAGGCAAAGGCAGGAGGATCAGCAGAGTTCAAGGCCATCCTCTTGGCTACATTGTGATTTCAAGACCAGCCTGGGATACACGAGATGTTGTCTCAAAATAAAGAAACAAAAATAAAACAGGAGCCTTGGCTGTGACTCAGTAGTGAAGTGCTTGATATGCAAGCATGAGAACCTCTGTTTGGATCCGTAACACCATGTCAAAATCCCAGGAACAGTGAGCTGTAACCCCAGCACTGAAGGGGCAGACATGGAAGGATGCCTGGGGCTTGCTGGCCAACCAGTCTAGGAAATTCAGTAAGCTCTAGGTTTAATGAGAGACCCTATCTCAAAAAATAAGATAGAGAGCAATGAAGACACCCAACGTTGGCCTCCATAGGCATACACATAAATATGCATTCGCTGTCTCTATGTTTCTGTGTCTGTGTCTCTGTCTGTCTGCCTCTCTCTCTCTTGCTGGCTCTCTCTCTGTCTCTGTCTTTCTCTTTCTCTCTCTCTCTCTCTCACACACACACACACAATGAGCACACATGCAGACATATTCTGGCCTTCTCACCCTGACTCCAGCTTCTCTTCTACATCTTACTACTTTTATCATGTAATATACAGTGCAGACAGGTGAGTCCATTGTCTCCAGGGAGCTCTGAGTGGGTGGCTCAGACTATCTCAAGTCTCAGAGCTGCTTCTCCTCGCCTTTTCCCAGGAGAAGGCTACACAATGCTGAGAGGGATTGTGCTCACACAAAAACACCAGGATACAGCTAGGAAACAAAAGCAATCTATGAATAGTGTCCTTTCTGAAGTAAATCCCTGCTACATTTCTCTATCATAAGCAAACACATGTCAGCTAAAAGAAAACCATGGCAATTAAAGAATTGAGCTGATTGGTCAGATATTTAAACATGGCTTGAAATTTACCCAAAAGTAAGGTGGGGTGCTAGCTCAATATATATTAGATACTTGCTTATTCCTGAGGTCCAGCCTTTAATTCTCAGAACCCACATAAAGATAGTGAACCTGACTTGCCTCTAACATCAGGCACCTAGATAAATGATGGTAAACAATCTTAATTATAATAAATTCAACCCCCATTATTACCTTTCAATACAAACCAGAAAACCAACCATCGCATACCATCCCAGGCAAAGAGTATCAGTAAATTATCTCCCAAAAGTGTCCCAAAAAGCCTGATGGTAAGCTAAGAGGAGAGTGAACATTTAAAGATGGATATAGAGAGCCAAGATTCCAAATGTTGGATCACTTCCTGAAATTTCAGTGCAAAAACATCAAGGTTTAAAATAAGAACTACTGTCTATGAATGCAAGACACACCAAGAAAAAAATAAAAAATAAAATGAAACCCTCCCTCAAAATGTACATTGTGTTGTTAATGTGTTAGGTACCTCAATCAGTTACATCAGGGCAAAGCTGATGTTTCGGACTGTGTCCGTTTTTGGCACTATGATTAGAAGCTGCCTGCGTCCTGTCAGACAAAACCTCTGTAGACCCAAGGCTGAGGCCAGCCCTGCTCACCTCAGACTCTGTGTGTTCCCAGGACCAGGCAAATTAGCACAGCCAGAGAGGAAATGTCCCCACAGGGTGAATCAATGCGCAGCAAAGGATAATGGGATTCGTGCCCCAGCAGCTGTGGCCTGCCCCTCCCCTCAGCACCTGTCAACCAGGGTAGACAGGGCGGGTCCAGGACAACAGCTCCACTCAGCTCCCACATTGCTCATTAGCCCCAGCCGGTGCCTGGGGGGCCCCCACACTGCCAAATAGTGTAGTTTTCCCCCTAGCTGCAGAGAAACAATGGCTTCTCCTAGAAGAGCTGGCACAGTCCTTGCTAATCTTTCCCGTTTCACTTCTGTTTTGCCCTTTGCACAGTGAGTATGAAGGGGCGGACTGGAAGGTGGGAATTAGGTCATTCAAGTTAATTTCACCATCTCTGCTTAGAGGCTGAGAACCATGGGAGCCAGCCTGCATTGCTTAAAGCGTGGAAATAATAGGCACCAATCCTGTCAGCTGGGATGATCAATGGCTCCCCTTGGGAGCGTTTTAAAAGCCATTTGCTCCAAAGAGGACTGCCAGGCTTTACATGGCTGAGGTTCTTCTCCCTCCTTCTACTGCAGGAGAAGGGAATAAGCACTGAGAGAGAAACTGGACATTTCAAATAGCACTACTAGTCTAGAAAGTGAGGAGATTTTTGTTTTTGAATGTTCCTTCTTATGGGTTCAGTAACAGCCTTTCAGGCTACACCACCACAGCCTGGGGCCAGGTAAAGGACTGTCACTTATCCTAAAGGTCAAGATGCCCATCAGAAGCATGTGTAGGAGAGGGCCTGGAATGCTCTCGGGAATTCATAACATCAGGTTGAAAAGTTTCACCTCCGTTTGTTTTGGTACTTGGGTAATAAAATTTGGCCCAAAACCACCTCTGTATATACTAAACTATAACCTAATTAAGTATATGAGCAAACTGCAGCTATCTGAAGAGCATGTTCTTGTAGCAGAGCTGAGCCCTTGCCAACCATTGCAAATTCAGACATGCATCCAATCACGAGCTGCTAAAAGATCACTCCATGCCCATATGAGGCAAATGCCAACTGAAGCCAATCAGTCTGCTTCCTGTTCTTCAAATATATATATATAACCTTACACTTGATGCAGTAGAAAATTCTAGACCATCTTTGAACTCAAAAACAATAAATTTCTAGATTTATTGCTTTAACAATATAAAGCGTGATATTTACCCAAGAGTCTTGGTACCTATTCATAAGAATCAGGAAGGCACTTTTCAAAAATTAAAAAAAAGGCTTTTTTTTTTCATTTTCCTGCTTTATTTCCTTCTTTCCCATGATTTTCTTTATCCATGGACCTGATTTTGCTTTTTGCTGTGTATGTTGTGCAGCTATCTAACACAGCCACCTGCTGTTCTGGGAACACTCCTATTGGTTTCAGTGAGGGGAAGTCAGCAGCATTGCAGTGTTAGTAATCGACTTATTAGTCATCCCTCCACCATACATTTATTCTGGAGACCCTTCACAGCTAGGCATTGGTGCCTACCTGGACAAGCTCCTCTTTGCAGAAGGCTCTGTTGAGACTTCATTATAGGGATAGACTTTTGGGGCAAAGAAGGAAAAGAAAAGGTTCCACGTCTGACCAAATCTGGTAACACACTCTGGAAAGTCCTCAAATTTACTGACAGATCATGTAAGTGAGCTCCAGCGGCAGACTCCTTGTCGCCGTGACAGGTTCAACCTGTGCAGCGTTGAGACTGGAAAGTGGGGAAACAATTACACTAGAGATACAGGTGAGGAAAAGATAAAATGATATTCTCACAGTCAGCATTCAGAATGTTTGATAAGTCTCCTCTCTCTCTCTCTCTCTCTCTCTCTCTCTCTCTCTCTCTCTCTCCCTTTCCCCCTACCTCCAACCCATACTGTGTGTATGTCTGTGTGTGTCTCTATGTGTGTGTCTGTGGTGTCTGTGTCTGTGTGCACCTGTATATATTTTCTTTTACCCATTGAGCCTAAGCCAGTTGGCATCATGAACCACATGAAACTGCTGAGTCCAAATAATTTTGACTTATAAAAATAGCCCTTTTATATGACTCAGCCAGACACTGAAGATAGATTTTTTTTTTTGAAACTAGGTTGATAGTATGTTTTGTTTCCATCCTGACATCTTTTTCTTTAACCATGTAGCAATTAACATTTCTGACATGGAACATCATCCCAGTTTCCTTTCTACTGCTGTGATAAAACATTCTGACCAGGAGCAACACAGAGAGAAAAGGGTGTATTTGGATTACACTTCTCTATCATAGTCCAGCTATGAGGGAACCCAGGACAAAAACTCAAGGCAGGAACTGATGTAGAGGCTGTGGAGGAGTGATGCTTACTAGCTTGCTCTCCATGGCTTTCTCAGCCTGCTTTCTTATTCACTCTCTGACCCTTTCCCATGGATGCCACTGCCCAACATGGGCTGATTCTCCCCACGTCAATCATTAAACCAAGAAAAATATTCCACAGACCTGCTCTCAGGCCAGCCTAATGAAGGCAGTTCTTCAACTGAGACTCCCTTTCCCAGATGACTCTAGCTTGTGTCAAGGTGACAAAAACTTTACCAACACAAACCCTGTAATGGAGTACAGTTAAACTATGGCCTGTGAGAAGGCTCGGCAGTTAAGCATGCTTGCTGTCAAGCCTGACCAACTGAGGTCAATTCTTAGGACCCAGGTAACAAAACCAGCTTCAACAAGTTGACCTCCACACAGACACACACGCACACACACATCCATATAAACATCCACACAAACATACAAGCAGATCCACGCACATGTGTACATACTCATGCATGCACGCACACACACACACCCATAAGTAAAAAATCGTAAGCTACACAAACTAAACAACTTCTCACGCTTTACTACTTTTAATGCTATGGATGTAAAATAAATGCTTAAGATTGCGATCTAAAGGGAAATATAAGCTTCTCACATTTTCATTTTCTTGTGAAAGCCATCTACATCTTAAACACATTCCTGTCTTTGGTGCTTTGAAGCCAAACATGAAGGATGGACTCTCTAAAGCAAAGGCAAACCGGACCACTTACCATTTTAAATTAAGGCTAATTTCTGAATGATGCCTATACATCAAAGCCTGTAACATGCATACTTGGCCTTGATCTCCCAAAAAATCAGTTCTTGTCATCAAGAGCTTGTGCTGCCTAAATATTTACCTTTGCCATCACTAAGATGCATGCAGTCATCTATTTGTTGACACATTCTTCCTGATTTAATAATGTCCTTTCACTTGGAGATATCTACAATACCTCAGTGCTAACTGAGAGTTGTGTTAAGATAAATGGCACCCCCCAGCTACCCGAATAGGGTGATATGCTGATGAATAAGACCCAGGGATGTTGGGGGGGTGGCAGGGAGGGGGAGGGGGAGGTGGGGTGTTGCAGTGAAAGTGACACAAAGCCCAAAGGAAAAATGGTAGAAGGACATGCGCGCCAAAACCTGCTCCTGGGTCGCCCATCTGAAAGTCTGAAATAGAACAAAGACCCTGTTGCCTTTGCAAAGGCTTCAGCAGGTGACAACGGGGAAACTACGCACACTGAAGGCATCTTTTCATCCCCAGAAATTCTCCATGGAGATGAGTCACCAGCCCCACATATGCTTCCTCCATATCTCACCAAGTGCACAACAAAAAACAACTTAGAAAATACCCAGAAATGTCACACTGGGACCCTTCCAGGCCTGTTCGTGTCCCAGATGGTAGAAGGGAAGATCCAAGGTAGCATTCATAGGCTTGTGAGATGTTTCTAAGTGACTAAAAAATAAAATAAAACATGAAATCCCTTCAAGAAACTACAGAGCATAAAAATCTCTAAAATATTCTTCCGCCCTACATAGTGTTTAATTCTGAATGTAAAAGATTTACTCTGGGGTTAAATCCAACCTATATATCCCTATACTTGGTAGAGTCTTAGCCAAATAGCCTGAAGTGCCTGCGGAGGCCATAATGCGTGCGTTCTTACGCTCTGAAAGTCTCTCTCCTGATTTTCCACGCTCTAGGCAATGCATATAAATGTACTTTCACTGTGGTGTCTTTCTGTCTCACCCAGAAGTGGGAGCGAGATGCCAGCTGCTTGTAAATAAAGGACCTCAGCTGAAGCAGAGCCGGGACCCTCTTCACTTTCATCAAATCTTCTTCTACTTCCACTTGCAGAGCACTGGGTATGTTGCCAAGATTTCCCCTTAGTTTTACAGTGATGAACATGGGCACAGCCCAGCTATGGCAGTGAGAGGCAGAGGCAGCCAAGCAGGTCACTGGATTATGCTGGATAGTTTGGGAGTGTGGATGGACCCTCCTGTCAGAACAGCACATGCAGACTGCCTTCAGGAGCACACTGGAGAGTCTTCTGTGGTCTCTGGGGTAATTGATCACACCTTCATAGTTGGAAATGAAACAGAGCCAAAGATGTAGTAATTGCTACCCCATCCTCATTCCACAAAGAGTAATAAATGTAGGATCCCGCAAACCAGGCCTCCTCCACACGTCCAGCTGCCTTTCCTGCCCACCCTCTACTGGGTGGTTATTGCTAATGCTATTGTGAAATGTCAAATGCTATTTATGTTGACATCAAAAAAAATCTTCTGAGAGAGAAAACAGCCTTTAAAAATGAGCAGTCCCAATAAGTCAGTCTGCAGCTTTGAGAGCCACCGTAACGCCCCTTCGGCTCATCAAGAATCTTAAAGCTGTGTAGGACTGAAGAGGAAAACAGGTCCTCAGAGGTAATGTGTCAGTGTGCTATCCAAATTGCAAGTACATTCACAATAAACCCTGCTCATTCCGGGACCAGAGGCGATCAGACAGATAAACACATAGTCACCCTTGACATCCTAGAAAACTGATGATAATATGCTGAATTCATTTTCTGCATTTTTTTAAAGAGACCTATCAAAACACAAAGCTGGTTTGTTCTATGGACAAGTTTGTGTTCCTGGACTGAATTCTATCAGCCTTCTGATTTGTAAATGATGTTTTCTTGATGGCATCATTCATGCCCACATGAGACCGTGCCTGGCGTCACAGTACAGCAGGTATAACAACAGGAAACAGATACCCAAGCCATTGGAAAAAGCAGCTGAGTGCCCAGGTACCCTGACTGCATTTACAGAGTGCCCCATGGCTCCTGTCTGCCCTTAAATCCCTATTTCCTATTTCCTGGGGACCAACGTCAGGACCCCCAAGGAGAACCTGAGAAACCTCCATTTGTCTTTAGTCTTCGGCTACTAAACAAGCTTAATGCTTTCATGCCTATATTTACATACAAGACACAGGAAAACGTCATGTTTCATAGAAGATGAAGAGCCTGGAAATCAAGAGAACAATTAAGCTGTAGAGGAGGAAGCACTGCTTGTTGCTGACACTGACTCACTGTTTACAATAGTGCTCGTTCAGAAAACAAAATCAAGGAATTACTTTGTCAACATGTGCAAATTTAGCCTCTGGGGATTTGGGGAGGGGCCATGAGAGCATTTCTGTAATTACACGTCGCACAGAGGTACTTCAAGCTTGGCAGTGATGGGGATGTGCAAATTGAAAACTATGTAGTGACAGTTGGTGGCAGAAATCCTAGGAAAGACAGAGCCTGCCAGGTACCAATCCGTGCGTGACAAAATCCTCACGAGTGCGTGATTACTCAAATTTCCTCCTATGGCTGAATGCTAGTTCCATGAGATGAGCCTTCTGAGTTATAGATGGACCTGGCCCCGCATACAATCCCAGATGACACAAGCAACCTGCTTTCTTCTCCCCTCCTTTCCATCGAAGACTCACAGGATTCTTTTTTTTATTATTATTATTTTTCCTAATGTGGAAGGTTAGAACATCTAAGAATCAAACTCTTAGTTTTGAAACTCCATCATTATGGAAAGCAAACAAACAAACAAAATCACATGACCTGTCCAAAGGACCATCTTAGTGAGCAGCACCAGTTGTTGGTACTCATAGGAAAGACATATTCTCTTTCCTGTAAGAAACAGACACTCACCAGGCACTGTGTATTTTTTGCTTGGGCCTTTGCAGCTAATAGCATGCAGAAATGTTTCCTTTTCCATAGTGGAAGCCTGTGCCAGAACATGGTTGGGCAGCCACTCTTCAGCCTGGGAGCCAGAATCTGCTCTATGGGGCTCCAGCTTTCATGTGCTCCTCTCTGGTCATCATGGGTAGCCCATGCCTATAGAAGTCCAGCCTAGGCAGCTGCACGTTCACATCATGCCCTCTGTGTTGTTCCCTTTTTACTGCTCTTGTTCACTTGGAGCTCGAACTAGTGACTTCATTCTGTCTGGGTGACCTCCTGGAAAGACCATCTCTAAGGTCACAACCTAAGGTAGCATCGGTATTTCTGTTTCTCACTCTTTTCCATTTTGTTCATTTCACTTTGGGGAGGGGTGCGCTTTAACCCCTAAAAAGACTTATTTTAGTCTTTTTATTTTTTAGACAAGATGTGGTCTCGTAGTCCGTGTTTGCCTCTGCCTCAAACTTACAATGTGGCCAAGAATGACTTTGAACTTGAGACACCCCTGCACTGTCTCCTGAGTGCTGGGCGTATAGGTATGTGTTCCCATGCTGGCCTTAAAAGGTGTTGAGGATGGAGGACAGAGCTTTGTGCATACTAAGCAAGCTGCTCTACCAAATGGGCTACACCCCCAGTTCCTGGCACTATTTTACACTAGGTGTCAAGGTTGTCACTGGAACTCATAAAGTTCAGAATGGAGGGCACAGGTTACCCAAAGCTAGGACAAGGGATCTGAAGAGCAAAAGCAGCTTCTATTTACTATGTGCAGTGCAGGGATCTAGACAGTCCAGGGGTCAAGATGTGCCCCGGAAGGAACTGGAATGAGGCTGGGTAGCACTGCTGGGTGCCTATCAGGGGAGAGCAGCTGCTGGAGGCCGCCGGCGAAGGAGGGGCTCTTGGCAAAGGGAGAGAGAGGAGACTGCAGAGCATATGTCTCTGAGCTGAAGTCGTGAAAAGCGAGAGGGAGAGCTTTGCTTTCCCACTGACTGCTCTCTTATCTCCCACAGTCAGTCTTGCTTCCTGGCTACTCCCTCCCACTCCCTTCCTCCCCTCTTTTTATAACATTTAGAGCTATTTAGTTTTTGCTTTTTCTTATTTTTTTCAGGGATATATTCATGAGCAAGGCCAAAGGCCTGTTTCTAGAATAGTGGACTTCCTGTTCGTCTTCTCTCTAGATAGCGCCTAACACATCCACCCCGACACCCCCCTGCCTCTCCCTCACAGAACCACATACTTCTTTATTACACTTCACTACCTTCAATGGCACAGCCAGGAAGAGCCCAAGCTCTGGATTCAGATAACATATAGAACCCAAGCAACATTACAAGAGCAATGTGTTTGCAGTGCTCACTTCTCTTCTACGTGTCTGTGGTAAGGAGCAGCAGGTCAGTTCGTGTACAAGGCTGGAGAGAGTCCCTGGCACTAAACCCTGCCTAACACATATTGGCTGTGCGAGCACCTAGCACATGCATCACTTGGCTTCCATCTCCTCTTAGTTTAAGGACCAGTTTGCTGAGTGCCTAAAGCATGCATCCAATGAATACTCATGGAGTAAATGAATGCAGGCATGAATGGATGACTGGGTAGATTTCTTATGGTTTGAATGTTAAAGTTTCCCTCAAAAGCCTATCAGGCCCTTACCTGATAGTGCTATTTTTGGAGATGTTAGAAATCCTAGGAGATGGGAGTCTAGTTGAAGGAAGAAAATCACTGGGGTTATGTCCTTGACCCTGATCCCTTCCTCCACCCATTGCTACCCTCCTCCATTCTGGCTGTATTGAAGCAAGCATCTTCTGTCACAGATTCATGCCACAATAGCCTGCCTTGTCCTAGGTCCCAAGGGATGGAGCCATCTAACTAATAATTGAAACCTCTAAAGCCATGAGCTTAACTCTTTCCTTCCTTTAAGTAGCTCATGTTTGAGTATTTTGACACATTGATACAAAGAACATTAAGACAAAGGTAATACTCACACAGTATTTGAAGTTCCACAGATTTAGTTTTTGCCTCAAGATAAGAGGATGGCTTAGGGAAAAAAGAAAAAAGAAAAAAAAGGGGCTGCTGCTGCTGCTACTGCTGCTCAGCCTGTAAAGGTACCTGCCATGCAAACCTGGTGACTCAGAATCCATGTAAAGATGGGAGAAGAGAACCGACTCTACAAAGTTGTCCTCTGATCTCCACATTCATACCATGGCATAAGTTCATGCACACACACAAATAATAACATACACATATACAAATAATAACATACACACACAAATAACAAGAAACGAATTTTTAAAAAGAAAAGAATAAGTACCTAATTTTAAGAACAGTTTTTCTTTAAAGAATTACTTTATAGATTGGAAATAATATGACTTACAAATTATTAACCTTTAGATACTGCTGTTTATATATGTGTAACACACATACTTATAATCAATAGAACAGCTCTTAAAAGAAAAGAACTATAAAAGTTTTCTATAGAGTAAGGTAATTCTAAAATAAGAAAAACTGAAACATATAGAAAAAAGGAAAAAAAACATGAAATAAAGAGTAAATGGATTTTCTTCCCTAAGTCTTTTTTTTTAACTTATAATAAATAGTTAAATAAAAAAGAAATGTAACATTACCTGGTACAGTGATTATAAAAATATGTAAAAATCAAACAAAACTTTGTGAATAATAGTTCAATCAATACTAAAGGGGAATTTATAACGCCCAATGTTTGAAACTGGCATGGAAGCAACAAGGACAAACTAGTTTCTTCTGGTTAAGAAGATAAAATCTCCAGCCTTCATGGAGACCTAACACTGAGCTGTTCAATAATCTGGCCAAGGGAATACAGCCTCTGAAAACAGACTCTCCTTAAGGCATGCTAGATAGATGGGTGGAAAAATTACCCGTTTAGTGAGATGCTGTTCTTTCCCTTTCCAGAATTCCTGCCCCTAGTGAAGTTATTATGAGCCAAGGCTCCATGATCTTCAGCCAAGTCTGTCTACCTTTCTGTGTCAAGAAGGTATAACTTTTCTTTCTGTCCTTTCATCTTTCTCTGTCTTTCAGATGCTGTCCAGCACTGAAGAGCGTTTTTTCTTTGTTTTGTTTTGTTTGGTTTTTTTTGTTTTTTTTTCTAGTAGTCTGGGCTTCCTTATTCTTTCTCTGAAGGTCCCTGCCTGCCATATGGCTATCCTCTATACAGGCTTTTCTCAAATGATCATTTTCTTTTTATTTATTTATTTATTTATTTAAATTTTTTATTAATTACACTTTATTCATTTTGTATCCCCCCATAAGCCCCTCCCTCCTCCCCTCCCGATCCCACCCTCCCTCCCCTTTCTGCATGCATGCCACTCCCCAAGTCCACTGATAGGGGAGGTTCTCCTCTTCTTTCTGATCTTAGTCTATCAGTTCTCATCAAAAGTGGCTGCATTGTCCTCTACTGTGGCCTGGTAAGGCTGCTCCCCCCTCAGGGGGAAGTGATCAACGAGCAGGCCAATCAGATTATGTCAGAGGCAGTCCCTCTTCCCATTACTATGTAACCCACTTGGACCCTGAACTGCCATGGGCTACACCTGTGCAGGGGTTCCAGGTCATCTCCACGAATAGTCCTTGGTTGGAGTATGATTTTCTGGGAAGTTCCCTGTGTTCAAATTATCTTGTTCTGTTGCTCTCCTTGTGGAGTTCCCATCCCCTCCAGCTCTTACTATTTCCTACTTCCTACATAAAATTCCATTCACTCTGCCCATCAGTTGGCCATCAGGCTCAGCATCTGCTTTGACAGTCTATACTGCAGAAGCTTTCAGAGGCCCTCTGTGGCAGGTTTCAAGGTTGTTTCCTGTTTTCTTCTGGCTTTCAGAGGCCCTCTGTAGCAGGTTCCGAGGTTGTTTCCTATTTTCTTTTTCTTCTGATGTCCATCCTCTTTGCCTTTCAGGATGGGGATTGAACATTTTAGTTAGGGTCCTCTCTTTTGTTTAGTTTGTTTAGATGTAAGATCCAGCCATACCACTCCTAGGCATATACCCAAAAGAGGCACAAGTACACAAAAAGGACATTTGCTCAACCATGTTTGTAGCAGCTTTATTTGTAATAGCCAGAACCTGGAAACAACCCAGATGCCCCTCAACTGAAGAATGGATGCAGAAACTGTGGTACATCTATACAATGGAGTATTACTCAGCAATGAAAAATAAGGAAATCATGAAATTTGCAGGTAAATGGTGGGACCTGGAAAGGATCATCCTGAGTGAGTTGACCCAGAAGCAAAAAGACACGCATGGTATATACTCACTCATATAAACATACAACATAGAATAAACCCACTAAAATCTGTACATCAAATGATCATTTTCCCTCTTCATTTTTCTCCTGTGGGTACCTGCCAAGATTTATATTTTGCCTGCACTGGATTTTTTTTTAAACTCAAGATCCACCTTGAGCTTACATTTTAGTCCATTTTAAAATCCTGTTGTTGTTTTTTTTTTTTTTTTACAAGTCTGAGAAGCTCAAGTGGGGACTCCAGCCTCCCTATTATCATGTGGCAACCATGAAGGGAATCTCCAAAATTTCTGGTAACAAGTGTCTTAAGTTAATTTACACTTTTATCTCAAGACCTTAAAAAAGAAGAGAAAGAAATAAACTCAAGAAAATGAGAAGGAAAACTAAGAGGACAAGATACTAAAGAGGAAAGCAGAAACTCGTGGCATTGAGATCAAAACAAGAGAAAAAGTAGATAAAGTCAAAATGGCACTTTGAAAACTCAGCGATACAGCCTCAGTAGGAAATGTCCCCTGCAGCATCAGGAGCTTAAGTATTGGTCCTCAGTTTATGCACCATTTGAGGAGGTTACGCAGCTTTTGTGGTCTGTGGCATGCGCAGTAAAAGTGGGTCACAGCCAGCTCGGAGGGAGTCTCCTGATCTGCCGTGATGTGCAAAGCTTTTCCACGGGCTCCTGCTGGCACAGACCAGCCTTTCAGACCACCAGACTCCCCACCACTAGGCCCGAGTACACTGAAACTGTGACTCAAAAAAATAAAACCACTGCTTGCTTGTTTCTGTCAAATTCTGTTGTCATGGTGACAGAAAGATAACTAATATAAAGCTCACCAAATCTTTAACAAAATAAATTTTAAAAAAGACAGAAGTCACTGATGAATAAAACAGGGCATACCTCTCTACAACCCTGAAGCACTAGATAGATAGATAGATAGATAGATAGATAGATAGATAGATAGATAGATAGATACATAAATAAATAAATAAATAAAAACCATGACTAATCATGTACAACATTGTAGCAGTTGCAGTAGTGAGTTTTCTATTGCTGCAATAAAATACCACGAGCAAAAGTAACTTAAGAAAGGATTCATTTTAGCATAGAGTTCCTGGGGAATAGAGTTCTCATGGCTTGGAAGGCATGACATGTCATGACAGTGGGAAGAGGAAGCTGGTTAACCACATTCCACACACACACAAGAAATAGGTGGAGGCTATAACCACCCAAAGCCTGCCCACAGTGATGTACTTCCTTCAGCAAGACTCCACCTCCCAAAAGTCCCACAACTTCCCCATACAGTGCCATCAAAAGGGGACCAAATGTTGAAATGCATGAGCCTGTGGGGCACATATCCCATTCAAACCACCATAATAACAAATTAAATGGAGCAACTCCTCAACAAGCATGAGCTATGAAAACCCATGCATTATGAGTGTATGACTGGAATAATAGCATTCCCATTAAGGAAGATTAACTTAAACATTTTAAACTCCCAGATGAGAAAATTCCAGGCCTAGGCAATTTTATCAGAGAATTTTACTAAGTGCTTAAGCAATAATTTCAATTCTGCAGTCTCCTCCAAAAAAAGATTTCCCAACTTATTTTAGAAGTCTGCTATTATCATGCTGACAAATATCTAAATCAGACAAAATCCGTAGAAAATAAATGAAACTATGGCTACATCTTCTTCACGAACGTAGGTGTAACACCCTTCAACAAAATATTAACAAACAGAAGTCATCAAACAGTAAGAGGAGTTACATACCACATGGAGTATTTTACTCCCAGAACAGACTGGGAGTCTGTGTCTCAATACTTGAAAATCAATCACTATGATCTAGCAAGCTAACAATCTGATGAATAAAATCCTAGCATTGTATCTATTGATCCTCAAAAATCATTTGCTAAAGCCCAGTATTTATTCTTGGCAAAAATCTCTCAGAACAGTAGAACTAAAGGTAAAATTTTCATCCAGACAAAGAGCAGCTACATAAAACTACAACTCACAATATACCTAATGGTAAAATACAAAATGCTTTCCACCCAGAAATTCAGAGCAATGCAAAAATGTCTACTTGGCTTGCTCTTATTCAACCTGCCATGAGAATGAAATAAGGCAAGTTCTAGTGAATGAAATAAGGCAAGACAAGAAGACAAAGATATATACATCAAAAAAGAAGAAATACAACTATCCCAGTCTGCATACCTCATTAACACCTGCATAGGAAATTCCCCATCTGAACAGACTCACTCAGCAAGTTTGGCAAGGTGTAAGATGATGTAAGATAAATATCCCAAAGATAAATGTATATATGAATACTGTGGGCAATGAGATTAAGAATACAGTAGTATTTATAGCCAGTCAAAACTAATAAATGCCTAGGAATAGATTTAACAAAACATAGGAGAGATGATTGAATAAAAACTATAAACAGTAATACAAGAAATCAAGAAAGATGTCAGTTAATGAAAAGACACGCCATGGAAGATATACATTAATAGATTAATGGAAAGATAGAGTATGCTGGTTAAATTTTTGAGTTTGGGTTTTTTCTGGTTTTTTGTCAACTTGACACAAGCTGGAGTCATCTGGGAAGAAGGAACCTCAACTGAGAAAATGCCTACTTCAAATTGGCCTGTAAACAAGTCTGTGGAGCACTTTCTTGATTGATGGTTGATGTGGGAGGGCTCATCCTACCGTGGGTGCTAACCCTAGGCGCCAGGTGGTATGAAAAGCAAGCTGAGCAATATTCCATTGTGTAGATGTACCACAATTTCTGTATCCATTCCTCCACTGAGGGGCATCTGGGCTGTTTCCAGCTTCTGGCTATTACAAATAAGGCTGCTACAAACATGGTTGAGCAAATGTCCTTATTGTGTACTTGAGCCTCTTTTGGGTATATGCCTAGGAGTGGTATAGCTGGATCTTGAGGAAGCGCTATTCCTAGTTGTCTGAGAAAGCGCCAGATTGCTTTCCAGAGTGGTTGTACCAGTTTACATTCCCACCAGCAGTGGAGTAGGGTTCCCCTTTCTCCACAACCTCTACAGCATGTGTTGTCACTTGAGTTTTTGATCTCATGAAATTTGCAGGTAAATTGTGGGATCTGGAAAAGATCCTGAGTGAGCTATCCCAGAAGCAGAAAGACGCACACGGTATATACTCAGTCATATAGACATATAATATAGGATAAACCTACTAAAATCTGTACACCTAAAGAAACTAATCAAGAGGGAGGACTCTTGCTAAAATTTTCAATCCCTATCCAGAAAGGCAAAGAGGATGGACATCAGAAGAAGGAGAAAAGAGGGAACAAGTCAGAAGCCTATAACAGAGGACCTCTGAAAGGCTCCTCCCTGCAGACTATCAATGCAGATGCTGAGACTTATGGGCAACCTTTGGGTAGAATGCAGAGAATCTTATGAAAGAAGTGGGGAACAGTAAGATCTGGAGAAGACAGGAACTCCACAAGTAGAGCAACAGAACCAAAAAATCTGAGCACCAGGGTCTTTCCTGAAACTGATACTCCAACCAAGGACCATGCATGGAGATAACCTAAGACCCTTGCACAGATGTAGCCCATGGCAGTTCAGTATCCAAGTGGGTTCCATTGTAATAGGAAAAGGGACTGTCTCTGACATGAACTGATTGGCCTGCTCTTTAATTACCTCCCCCTGAGGGGGAGCAGCATTACCAGGCCACAGAAGAAGACAATGCAGCCACTCCTATTGAGACCAAATTGACTAGGATCAGAAGGAAGGAAAAGAAGACCTCCCTTATCAGTGGACTTGGGGAGGGGCATGCATGCAGAGGGGGGAGGAAGGGAGGGATTGGACGGGAGGAGGGAGGGAATCACAGGGGGATACAAAGTGAATAAATTATAATTAATAATTTTTTTTAAAAAGCTGAGCAAACCATGAAAAGCGAGAAAGTAATGAGTGTTGCTCCAGTGTCTCTGCTTCAGTTCCTGCCTCCAGGTTCCTGCCCTACTTGAGACCCTGCCTGGGCTTCCCTTCATGAGAGACTATGATCCACACATGTAAGCAAAATAAATCCTCTTCTCCACAAGTTACTTTCGGTCCCAGTCTTTATCACAGCAATAAAAAGCAGAGTAGGTCACACACCACTCCATGAAAGAGAGGCAGCAGAGCGATGATGCCAATTCTTAAACGAATGTATATGCTTACTATAATTGCTATCTTTTCATAAATATAGGAAAGATTGCTTTCAAATTCACATGAAAATACAAAGAAATTACAATGGTTAAAACAGGTTTTGAGGAAAGTACATAAAGTGGAAAGAATCAATCCATATAATTTTAAAAAGTTCCATCACTATAGTGATGTGCTCTATGGTATTGGCAGAGGAGCAGACACACAAAACAATGAGCCCCAGAGA
Organism: Psammomys obesus; assembly: GCF_907164565.1. Lineage (NCBI taxonomy): Eukaryota > Metazoa > Chordata > Mammalia > Rodentia > Muridae > Psammomys > Psammomys obesus. The sequence continues at coordinate 18,276,572 of NW_026585644.1, forward strand.
AAATGCAAAGTAGGCACACACGAATATGCCCAACTGTTTTTTTGGCAAAAGGAAGACAACACAATGTAAGCAACCCAGAGGTAGGAACAAATAGAACAGGAGTCACTGCACATCCACAGGCAAAGACCCCAGGTGTCCACAAACTCTCCCAGAACTAATGCACAAGTCACAAGTATCTGTTAATGTCCTGGAAAACAGGTCAAGGGAACATAGCATCTTTCTATTTTATAGTCAACTGCACATCTAGAAATTAAAAATGTCAGTAAAACACAACTATTTTTAATTCAAAACTCTGTGTCTGTGTCTATGTACAAATGTGCACTTGTGCGTGCCCGCGCATACACACACAGGCACACATACAGAAACCAGAGGTCAACATCGGCCATCTTCCTCAATTGCTTTTCATTCTTTTGTTTCTATTTCTTTATTTTTTACAATTTATCCATTCTACATCCCAATTGAAGCCCCTCCCTTCAACTCCTCTCACTTCCACTCTCCTTCCCTCTTCCCTCCTCTCCCCTTCCCTTAGTCCACTGAAAAGGGGAGTTTTCCTCCTCTGCCATCTGCCGCTAGCTTATCAAGTCTCATCATTACTGCCTGGATTCTCTTCCTCTGTGGCCTGGCAAGGCCACATCACCAGAGGAAAGTGATCAAAGAGCAGGCGACCGAGTTCATGACAGAGACAGACCCTGCTCCCCTTACTCAGGAACCCACTTGGAAACTGAGCTGCCTATCAGCAATATCTGGGCAGGGGGTCTAGGCCCTCTCCAAGTGTGGTCCTTGGTTGGTGCATCAGTCTCTGCAGGGGCCCCTGAATTTTTTGGCTTTGTTGGTCTTCTTGTAGAGTTCCTGTCTCCTCCGGGTCCTTCTATCCCTGTCACCCTTCTTCCATAAGACTCCCTGCACTCTGCCCAACTTTTGTTTGTATTAAGAAAAGATCCCTTCCTGAAGCTGAAACTCACCGATTGGTGAAGCTAGATAGCCAGTAAATTCCAGGAATCCTTCCATCCCTGCCTCCCCACCAATAAAATTACAGGGCTAGGCCACTGTGCCCAAATTTGATTTGATTTGATTTGATTTGATTTGATTTGATTTGATTTGATTTGATTTGATTTGATTTTTCTACATGGATGCTGGGGACCCAAAATCAGGTTCTTATGTTTGTGTGACAAGCACTTTACCAACTAAGTCATCTCCACAGTGCCAAAATATTGAAGTCATCTCCACAGTGCAAGTAGCAAGGGAGCCAGGTCTAATTCTTGGTTTCTTGTGTGTCTTCTACACAAGAACCCTCAGAGCTCTGTTCAGTAGGTCAATGCAATTGCATGTTGAGTTTGCCAGAGAGGAAGTGTTAAGACTACAGATTATTGGAGAATTCTGGACCATGGGCAGGGTCCTGTGCAAGGGTGCAAATGGGCCTCCTTCCTATGTACTGGCTTTACAGGTAGCCATTTGTGAATTCTTCAAGAAAGCTATAGACCAGTATGGATGAGAGTATGCCACAGTCCTGTCTGAGGAAGTGCTGTGCTGAGTCTACCTTTTGGGGATATCATCAAACATGTTCCCAAAAGCAAACCCAATGACAATTGGGATTGGGGGACCATTTATGAATGCTGTCAGGATCCTTGGCATTACCTAGTTTCCCACTAAAGTTCTAAAGCCTGAAAACACTGTATGTTAATTTCAGAAGGAGAAAGGGGGATAGACACCATTGGAGGGTGACAGCCAGCAAATGCTTGGAGAAGTAGCCACATCATGGTCCAGCATGTATGTCCTCTTCATGGCTTGTCAATGCACCTGAGGTGGCAGAAGTGCTGATGAGGCATTTCCAGAGGTCATTTGTAAATGGAGGGTTTAGATCCAACCTTCCCTCACTCCCTATCTCCTTTTCTCCTTTCTCCAGCCTACTTTACAGGAGCTGTTAGTCTGTAGAAAAGTGTTAATTCAGAGCATCCAGAGACATTAAAAAAAAAAATCCAATTTTGTAAACCACCAGAAGAAGCTAAAAAAAAAAAAAAATGCCTGTGTAAGTCTGAGAAAGTAAAAACAGTTATAAATTGTCTCCCACTCTATTTTTCCAAGTCAATTTTTTTTTTTAACCGTCATGCCAATTAAAGTTTTTCTCAGTTCCCTGATTTTATATTTTATAAGATTTGATACAAGTGGCTTATTGGACCCTGGGGCCAGTAGATGGCTTTTAAGCCATTTTGTTGTCATTGGGATTTTTTTTTTTAAATTCTTCACCATGGTTAAATACCTCATAGCAATAGGGGTCCCAAAAGCACCCCCTATTTCCCAAGGCAGGTGGGAGAGAAAGAGACATGGCTGAGGGTAAATAAACTGTTCCAAACAAAACAAAACAAAAAAAAAACCTTGGTTATTCTGTTAAAAAACAGAAAGATGCTAGAGAAAGATCTGGAAGCAGCTCAACCCACCAAACTACAGAAGCTACCTAAGAAAAAAGGCATGGGAGCACAATGAGGAAAAGAACTTTGAATAAAGGATCTGGTTTCTCTGCTGTTCAAAAAGAACCCAAGGCCACAGCTGGAGCTTTGGAGACTTCCTAGTGGTTTTTGCACCAAAGAACACAATAGAGACATTTTCTGAGACTCCCATTGAAATTCTTATCTCCAAGAAGGTGCCTAGAAAGGTCAGAAGGTTTCTGTGATCTGGAAAACTTATAAAGGGATTCTAACTTCTGAAAAAGACCAGTGTAGTGCTTAGCTAAATCATGTGAGAAAGGAATATTTAAAAATAGTAATACATACCTTAAAATAAGTGCTTCTAAAGCTGGGTGTGGTGGTACGTGCCTTTAATCCCAGCATTTGGGAAGCAAAGGCAGGCAGAGCTCTGATTTTGAGGCCACCCTGGCCTACAGAGTGAGTTCCAGGACGGCTAGGGCTATAGAGAGAGAGTCTGTCTCGAACCCCACCCCACCCCCAAAAAAATAATGGTAGCAAAAAATTGAGTCTGAACTCTGGAGTCTAATGTGTACCTCATCTAACTTAATTCCATCGGAATCTTTCCCACGAGTGACCACCTTGAACTCGACCTAGTAGCTCCTTGGGGGAAGTCGAATGTGTAAGAATGCACGGTGGAGATGAGGGAGGGAGGGAGGGACTGGGAGGGAATGAGGGATCGGGACACAGCTGGGATACAGAGTTAATAAAATGTAACTGATAAGAAAAAAATAAAATTCAAAAAAAAAAAAAAAAAGAATGAGGTCATAGTGCTGAGCTGTTTGGTGGCGTCACCACAGAGGTATCTGGGCCTGGATGTCTGTAGCCATCCCCCTGCTACCATCCCAACAGGAGTTTTCACTCCTACATTCTACAGAAACACATTCCTTGCCTTTGGCCCTGACTATTGAAATTATAGCCCCCAAGAACTGGAATTCCCCAGGAGTATCACACTGGGAGAAGGATCAGGCTAAAGCCTGGTGCCAGCCACGGGGAGAACATGTCTCCCAGGAAGGGCGTTCACATAGTTGTGACCGCTTGCCAGACTACCTTGCAAAGGACTGGAGCAGACACAGTGAGTGTGAGCACACTTTGACGGCTCCTCGCTTAAACCCAAGCCTCTTTCCAGACTCTAAACATAGACTTTGGGGTCCTTGCAGCCCTTTGTTTGTTCTTCTTTGCGATGTAGCCACAATGCACAAATCTCCTTTCTCTGATTTTCATGATGGCTTATTTCGTTAATTGGCATACTAAGGACAGGTGGCCAAGCCTAGCTTCTTAGGGCTTCCAGGATCCAGGCTTGGACCTTAACAATCACCCATCCCAAGATGGTGAGAGTTGGAAGCTTGAGCAATGGGACCTTCCAGTGCCATGGCCATCAGACCACAGCAGGAACAAAGACAAGACCCAGAAGGCTAAGTATCCAGAGCTCTGAATACGTAGGTTATTGAAATCTCTTGGCACATCAAGCTAGGTTGGCAACCTGAACTGCCATCCTCACCAGTGCGAATACAAACCTTGAATCATGTCTAGTCGCACTTATCCCCTGAGTACCCATTCTATTCCCTAGATGACTCTAACAAAGAAACTGAGTCACCCAGCAAGTCACAGCATGTGTCAGTCCCCATGGTCTAGGACACAAGCTCTTGTGAAGATGTAAACATCTCCAGGTTACTTGACTTAATGTCATTCTCAGACAGATTGCATGTGGACTTCTGAACCCAGTTTTCTTCTGGGATGAGGTAAAGCCTCCTCAGACAGTTGTAGCTCAGCACTTACCACTTCAGCAGTGGCTGGCCTTAGCCACCAATGGACTGGTATGCCCAAATCAACATACACCCAAATGAATGTAAACCTCTTTGCACTAAGTATTCATTTCTTTTCAACTACTTCCTGAAAGTGGTTTTTTTTTTTTTTTGTATGTTTGTTTGTTTTTCTATAGACAACCTCATGGTTTGGGTACCAGCTATCTTTCTCCTGGTGGTCAACTCTACTGCCAGCATACGCATCACAGGGAACTACTTCTCCTGTTCTTTCCTTTACCTGTGAGCTATAGTGAACTAATTATCTTCACTGGAAGCAGCAGCTTAGCTGTGTTCCAAAGCATACACATCTGTTGGTCAAAAGCTAATATTGATGGGCAAGACGTGCTTCCTCTGAGGCTCCAATTCTTTTACCATGCTCAGTTTGTTATGATTCTCTTCCATCCAGGCCAGATGAGTCCCTCACATCCATTTCCACCATAAGGCTACCCAGTGGAGACGGAGAAAGAGGGCTTCTTCTCATCTTTTTCAGCCAGGCCATTAAGCATCACAGCAAAACACTTAAGTCCAAGGATTTGAAAGGTTACTGGAAACTGAAAAACTGACCCACAAATGCACTATATTGTCAGTAAAGCCGGGAGATGACATGATCCCTCCACACCTCGCTTTGGACCCATGTTCTCCATACACTTCACACAGTGAATTCTCCTACATCAGTACAGAACTGAGCTATTGATGAAGAAGCACTTGGTCATATTTGCCGTTTCTACTTTACATCCAAAAAGCCTTGTATGAAACCAGTATTTTCACTGATCATTTTAATGTCAAAAATGTTTCTGTCTAGATAATATAGAGATCATGTAAGTCTCTGAACTGAGAGCAAAAGACAGTAAAAACTGTTGCTTTAATTTGGATTTGAAATGTCTCTGATAAACCAGTGTACTAACAGCTTCATCACCAGTCTTGGTCACTATTGAGAGAAGGTAGGTAGAACCTTTAACGGGTGGTGCCTGGTGGAAGAAAAGTTAGGTTATCAGGGCAGGGTGTTAATGACAGGTTTTGGGAACCATCCCCTTCTCTCTTCTAATGAGAAGAACAGCCTCCTCCATCAGCACCCCAGCTATGATGTGCTGTGCTGTCAAAGGCCCAAGGCAACAAGGCCAAGCAACTGGACTCTCGGAGAATATGAACCCCCAAATAAACCCTTTGTTTATTAAATTGATTTTCTCAGGTATTTTATGATTGTGTTGGAGAGTTTGCTAACACAGCAACTGGAGGTCTTGAGGTAGAAACACAGACCCACTCCCAAGCTCACAATGACCATATGCTTCTTGTTACGGAGATTTTGTTTTGAGCCCTGTGCTGCTTTATAATACAGAGATGAAAGCTGAGTAGCGCTGCTGTGCTTCACTCATTTTTCTTTCTTTTTACTTGGCATTCATTATTCGGGTGTTTCTAGATGAAGGGGATTCTTCAGTGGCCATCCCCCCTCCCATGTCTTTATCTTTTGGGTCATTGTTTCTTATATGTTAGTTCCTGCCTGAATCACACCACTTTCTATCTCACTTTGCCAACATTCCTTTAATTGTATTTTTAATTCTTTTTCACTAAGGTAGATCTGCTCTCCTGAAGGTGTTTCTGGAAGCATGTCATTTCCATTGGGATGGTATCTTTTATTGTGAAAAATCCACAGTTGCTATTTTGAGACCTAATTGTGTGGCAGTGACTATGTGCAGCACTGGTTTATTTTAAAGGAAAGCATGCTGAAACTCCAGCGTCTGGGTTAAGACACACCTGCATGGAAACATCAAGTTCCAGCCAAAAGCAAGAGACGGGGAGAGAGAGAAGCAGCCAACAGAAGGTAAGGAAGTGGCGCTACCTTTAGTGGGAACTGTGCAGGAAGCCTTATTGGGGCTTTAGGCTTTTTACACAGCTAAGGGATGCCTGTTTCAAAAGATGATTTAGAAGACAGCAATTAGGTGAAGAACAGAAAATACCTTACTGAGAATTTTGCTGAAAAGTCTACACGGAGGTCAGAATATGACAAGAGCACAGTTGTTGGGAGGAAGGGGAATGATTTACTCACCCACAAAGACCAAATAGAAAGGAACTAGTGCGGTCTCAGAATCTAGCGCCACCCTCCTTCCTGACCCAAACAAAACTGGAGACGTGAAATCTTCTATGCCATGCCCACAGACCCAAATAGGATGTCTTGTCCTAGCAGGAAATTTGTTTAAAATAACTGCATTCAAACTAAAGCTTCCATCAAGGTAGGTTTTTAAGTTCCTTTCAGAAAACTGTGTCAGAGGAACAGTGATATTTTTAAAACAGAAAAAAAAAAAAAAAAGACACAGTTTGGTTTAAGAGTATATAACAATACAAGAACTTGGGTTTTTATGCTGAGTTCAGATGACAGGATTTAAATTTGCATAGACAGAATAATTTCAACCATCATAAAATAAATATGTGAATATCACAAATGTCCCTTTAGCAAGCTCCTTACTCAAAGTCTAGAAATGAGTTGAGCTAAATTCATTATGATTGTCCCTTCCTTAACGGTAGAGCCACAAGCAATTCTTTTTTCTTGGCTTCTCTTCACTCTCCAGAAATTTCCATATTTTAAAATGTTTATAGTAACTTAAAAATACTTCTTTTACCCACCACCCCAAAAATTAAAATAAAATAAGAACAATAGTAATATCAACCCAAAGACAGTATCTTTTTGCACATTTTCTAAGGAAGCTTCAGTGGAAGCATATCTCTTTTTGCTCTGTCCCCCAAACTAAAGTCTTTGATGTCTGTGGATACCCCTACACCATAGCAAAAAGGCCACTCCCCTATTGACTAGGAACATTCCATCAGAACCACAAAAGCAGAACAGGTAGTTCTGGATAGAGGCCCAGCAGTACCATGTAGATTAAGGTTCCTTGTTCCACACTCAGACAAAAGCCACATACCCCTTGCTTGAGAACTCCTCGGCTCCTTTCAGCACCTTACATTCTCTGGATAATGTTCTGAGGTAGGTATGTTCTCATGGTCTCATGGCCCAGTGAGTCTCATTCATGCTATGAGTGACAAGGGAAGAATATTAACCCAATCCACCCGTTTTCCTGGGATGGTGCAGGACTTTCCAAATATCCACCTGGAACAGTAACACCAACATCACTCCCCTGGTGTTCTCTGGGTCAGGAAAGTCTTGGAATATGCCTAAAGTGGCAGTTTCTCCAGGGCAGGGTGTAGGGAGGAGAAAGTGTTTGTACAACTAGGATATGTGATGAATTGTTTTGTTCACAGTACAGCTCAGTCTTTCAAAGTTCTAGGAAGCTGTTAGGGGAGGTTTCTCTACCCTCACCCACCCTCCCCTGCCCTGACCCCACTTCAGCTTTAATGACAGACAGAGGAAGACAGAAGGAAGAGTGACAATGAGCCCCTTTGTCAAAGGAGAGAATGGCCACAATGATGTCCCTTGCAACCCTTTTGGTCCCCTGGTGTTAATGAGTCTCATTAGTATGTGCAGGTGGGTGACCCTGGTCCCCAAGATGCTAGTGTGCAAAGGCAGGGGGTGGGGAGCGGCAGGGAATGCCTGGCAGTCATTAAAAGGGATGCTACAATGGTCAGCATCCCCCCGTCTTTCTGTCAGAGGCAGAGCTAAGGGTAGGTGCACACCTAGAGCTGCTGTTCGGCTCTGCTCTGGTAAGGCCATTCCCAAAGCACAACTGGGTGTCTCAAAACTAGTCTGTTGTATGAGTGAAAATGAAAGTGATCAGTCTGCACAGACCCTGTCTTTACAAGGTAAGCAGCTGTTTGCTCACTAAGTTAAAACAGATGGTAAGAAAGGAAAGGTAAGGTCGAGTTCTCCCAAACACTCCTGCATCTGCTCGTAGCTCTGCTGCTAGCTAAGTAGGTTTGGAGCGGTGGCTCCAATGGCAAAGGACCTCAGCATAGGCACGAAGACCTGAGTTTGGATTCCTACCACCACATAAAAAGCTTGGTGTGGGCAGTATGTACACAAGGTGCCAGCACTGAGGAGATAGAGAGAGATCCTTGGAGCTCACTGGGGACCTGACAATAAAGGTCCCCATGATGTTCCCCAGACAATTTCCTGTACTATTCCTGGCCTGATAAGGGTCTTGGTCTGGAAGGATCCAGAAGAAGAATAGAATAAATAGTCCTGGAATGCAGAAGAAATCACTATGGAGTTGGTAGACATTCTTCATTTGGTGAGTGAAGGAGGTGGGCTTTCTCAAGTTTCCCTTCAACAAATCCAAATACCAGCAGCATCTGGATTCAGCTACACCTGGTGCAATAATATTTTAGGTGGGAGGTTGCTTTGTGCTGTTCATGCCCCTAACCACTGAACCACCTTCAAATCCATTTGAGGGTTTGGTACCAGAAAGTGGCAAAGATCACAGCTTACATGTGAAGTCCTGTTTCCCTCTCCCTAGTCACATTCCAAGCTGCCATATGTGATTCCTAAGCAGCCTTCAAACTGACTATTCCAGACGCTACTGCACACTGACCACCTGCTAGCAAATGTTCATCAGAACTTTGACAAATCATTCCCTAGCACCTGGTTGGAACTGAGGTGTGGGTGAACACAATGGGGTGGTCTCTTATCTCTCCCACGCCACCTGAGGATTTATAGGGTAGAGGAGGCATGCTGACCTGAGACCAGAATGCTCAGGGATCAAGTGAGTGTGGCTTCAGAAGGGAGAAAAGGAAGGGGACTTGGGAACCTGGGAATAAAGCTGGTGCACAATGGGTCCAAGGTACCCAAATATCACTCATGCCTCTGGCCATTCATATTTGGCAAGACAGCCTAGGCCCCAATCCTCCCTCCCTGTGAGCCAACCAGAAAGTATCAGCCAAGTCAGAGACTCACAGGTCGGTCCCCAAATCATACACCTATGGATCTGATACCCTATTATGTTTTGTTCTCCTCAACTCTGCTCAAATCCTGTCCATTTTCTGAGTACCATCTTCTGCCAGAGCTTCTTCTGCCAGCTCTGTCCTGCTGTTTGAAAGCTTTTGACCATGTGTCACGCAGGCTGCTCCATCTTTGAAGGAAAAGGACAACCTGTCTCAGCTGTCATGCCCATGGTGTCTTTCCACCTTGATCCCAACCTACAGAATGCTATGTGGACATCTGTAGAAGTTAACCAGGCTGGACTGGATTGGACTGGACTCCGGGGGCTGGAGCAAATCCAGAAATCAATGACACAGAAATGGTTAAGTTATACAGCTTGAGAAATGGAGATACAGCCACAGAGGAGAAATCAGAAAGGCCCAAGGACAAGAGGAAGGCAGAATGGTATCAGAGAAACTGCTGTTGGCTACCTCCACCTGGTCAAAAAGGGAAACCGTGGACACCATGAGGTCATCATTTCCAGAGGGTTCTGTAAAAAACTGGAGTCTTGTGTAGCAACACACGCACAGTCAGTATATTCTGGGAAGCATGTAAGTGTTGATATAATCACTAATAAAACAGGATGTGACAGCAACAGTGGAATTGTGCATTCTCTTCTCAAAGTAGCTAAGTCCTAGACACCAGAGCCAAGACACTTTGTGGACTCCACACTCATAGTTGGATCACTTGGTGCCAAATGATAGTTCAAGAGCTGGCCTATCACTGGGGCAGTTTGAAAAGATGGGGCTGGGGTGGAGTTTGGAAATGCTCCCTGGCCTAGAAAGGAAGAGGGTCACCCATGAGTCTCTTCAACTCACTGTGCTAGTAAAAGCTTGGCCTGACCACTTCCGGGACCATCTCCAGCTGAGAATACACTGTTCTCCAAGTCCTAGGATAGGCACTCAGGGCCTCAAAGCTGCCCAAAACATCCCTAGTGACCTCAGTGGTTTACTTCCCTTGGCCTCCTCTACTCGCATAAATTGGGTCTACCTTGCACAGAACAGTCAGTGGCCAGGGGACTACCACCCATGGATGGTTTTCCCAGCACACACTGATTCCCACTGTGTCCAAGTCTGAGACACACCAGGCTTGGATTCTTGACAGGTCTTTCTCTTGGCTAGCTGATGGCTCTCTTGTCTGCATGACCATTCCTCAGTGCCATATACAGACAGTGCTCTGTGTCTATTCCTGTATTGAGGACAAACATCAGCAGCCAAGGGCCCCACCCTGAAGACTTTATTTAGTCTTCCTTACCCCCATCTCCAAAGATAGTCACATCCTGGGATAGAACTTCAATACATGAACTGTAGTTCAAGGAGCACAGCACAGCTCAGAGCAATGACCCTGTCATCAATATTCCCTATCGTCTTTCTTACATGAACCTCAACGTAGCCATGACCTTGGCTTTGTCCCTTTCTACAATTTCTGTAGAAGAAATTCAGAATGCACAGGTTTAAGATGGAATTAGGCCTAAATAAGAGGGGTATCATCAAACCCCAAGCTTTCCCAAGAAAAGCCCTGGGTGAGTGGACAGCTGGGCAGAAGGAGTTCCCAGTGTTTAAGCAGATAAGTGTCACAGGGTCACTGCTAACAGCTACTGGAATATTCCTTTTATGCTTTGGATACTGATTGTGGGGCCCCGAAAAGCTGGAGTCTGGGAGAATCCCTCCCAGGGTGAGTGGGCCCAATGCTGAGTGAATGGCTCATTGCCAAATTTGACTAGTCCCAATTTTCAACCAAATTAAGTCACACTAAATCAACAAACACAAAGGCCACCTTTGCAGCTGGGGGAAAGACCCAGGAAGGTATAAGAAAGCTAGAGATTTCCTTGGAGAGAGAAGAAACTCAAAATATGTGACAGATTATTTAAAGCCCCAGACGGAATGGGCACCGCGTCTAAGATTGATTGTCAAATCAGAGTGCTTAGTTAAGAATGCCTGAGGGGAAGGGAAGCCCACAGGGGGATCTGCAGGGAAGCCTTCATAAGCACAGCAGCTGAACCAAGAGCTAACAGGAACTATTAAGAGAAGAAAATTATATTCTCCAAAAAAGGGGGGGCCTCTCAGACACTTCATGGAAGCAGGAGTTAACAGGACCTGTAACCAGTTCCTTCGAAGGCTATGGGGGCCTCAGGCTGAGGAGCTTGGAAAGTGATTATTTTCAGCCCTCAGTGTCCATTTAGACACATGGTAGCAAAGGACTGGACCATGGAAAAAGTGCTCGAGAGAGAAACAGGAGAGGGGCATGCAAAGAAATGAACTCACACCCATGAACTTCACACCCTAGTTCCAAGTTTATTCTCTATAATAAATAATTGGGATCAACCTTATTGTCATCAAGAGATGAATGGATAATGACAATTCAGGATGTATGAAGTTAAAAAATTTGCAAGAAAATGGATAGATAGACTCTGAATGCATGTTATGAAGCAAGGTCACAGAATCTCAGAAAAAAATAAACCATATGTTTTATCTCATGTGGAATCTAGCCAAATACACACACACACACACACACACACAAATTTCTATGTGAGCACAGTATAATATGAAAAGAGAGTAAAAAGTAGTGAATATGTAAATATAAAAGGACGATGAAGGCCTAAGTGCAGACAATTAACCCAAGCTATGAAAGAACAAAGTTCTCCTAGGTCTAGCTGTGTCATAGGACTTTTGTTTCTGGTGGTAGATAAATGCATATTAGAAACTAACAATATAAAATTCAATGTAAACTTTCACAGCTTCTAATCTGAATGCCGATTCTAATTGTATGTGAGTTCATTAAATTGTAGTCTTTGGGTCTGATTAATTTTGGTGTCTGATGCCGTTTTATTTATTTACAAGGGCTTTTTCTGTTTTTAATGACAAAGAAAGAAAGGAAGGAAGGGAGGGAGGGAGGGAGGGAGGGAGGAAGGAAGGAAGGAAGGAAGGAAGGAAGGAAGGAAGGAAGGAAGGAAG
>NW_026585644.1:18288663-18292317 GCF_907164565.1 Psammomys obesus
AAGGAAGGAAGGAAGGAAGGAAGGAAGGAAGGAAGGAAGGAAGGAAGAGACTCAGATGGTTATAGATGGCAGGACCTGCAGTACAGGCCCAGAGGCTGCAAACCTAAGGAAAAGTACAGATTTAGCAGAAGGGAGAAAGAATGCCCTTTTCCTTGAAGGACTCAAGTGTTTTGTCTTAAGACCTTCAACTGATTGGATGAGGCCCAGCGACTGCATGTCTCTCAGACAACTGATTTAACTGTCCATCTCATCTACACAACTCCTTCACAGCAATACTACTGCAGTGTCTGACTCAGCGTTCTGTGAGATGGACCCTCGTGTGGAAATGCAGCAAACCTCACAAAGGGCCTGGATCTGTCTTCTTAACCCTGAGTGAAGGTAATTCACTCAGCAGAAAACCCTGTACTTAGGAAATACTTAGGAAAAAGATGGATGGCTTCATGGCTCACTTTAGTCACTGGGAGAGAAGCCGTCGTATGCTAGAGATAGCCTTCCTGTAAAAACCCATGTTCAACTGGTAATGATACAAAACAAATGGACATTGGCAAATAAAAGCACTCACTCTATTTTGAGTCTTCCTCTCTGGATCCCAGAGGCCAGAGGCATCATCCACAGGCCAAGCCAGCTGCCCATCCCAGTCCTGACTCACACCTAGAAAAGGAACCACACTTGTAGAAGGCAAAGTGAGAAAGGGTGGGAGAGCCAACCTCCTGCCAAGAAACTGGCCACTGCTGTTTCTGTCTCCGGAAACAGCCCAGGCCTAGAGGAAGTTACCACAGGTGTCCTCTGGCCTCTGTGTTGTGTCCCCCAGAACCAGGGAAAACAACGCAGCAATCTTACTCAGTTCCCAATGTTCTACAATCTCACTTATAAATGTCACTTATAAATTGGACAGCTTTTTCTGCTGGTCCTCAGATCCAAACTGTCCCTAGGGAATGAAATCTTAAACATTATATGGAGTAACACTAGGAGTCAAAGATTTAATGGAACTATCTGAGTACTCCTGAGTGTGATTCAAATGAAAGAAATAAAAATAATCTGCATTCTGAATAGAATTATTCAAACACCAGAAGAAAAAGTAGAGGCTCAGAAAAGCTAAGGAAGGGTTCAAAGTCACAGAACTAAGCGGTCCTGGAATCAGAAAGCTGTTCTGGTCTCAGTCCAGAGATTCAGTTTCCACTGTAGTCTGCCATTGTGGAGGAAAGGTACAGCCTGGCACGCTAATAAAGGCAAACAGCTCATCTGTAACTCAGGGACATTAAAAAAAAAAAAAAAAGATTTCTGGTCTAACATTCGAACCATAGTTTAGATCAGAGATAAATTCCATGATTTCCCCCTTGCCAAAGCCAGCATTTATGGCACCAGAATAAGTGGTAAATTACCAGTTGCCAGTAAAACACGTGCTGTCTCTGTGTTCACAAACACTCCATCATCTCCAGCACTCAAACTATAATACAGTATATGGCAAATTAGTTTATTATATTTGAGGTAATTTAAACAACAGGCTAATATATGTTAAGCTAGTTTGTGTACACGGTTCCTAACTATAGTGCATCGAGTCTAAATTCACATTAATGGACTAAGAAACTACTTCAAAATGAATACCAGCCTTATCTCATAATCCAAGTTTATATTAGAAAGGTATGAATATGGGATGCCATCTACCTGAGCAAAACCCCCACCTACCCATCCAAGAATCTCAGGGACTATTAACCTCAAAGGAGCAGAAAGGGGTCCGATCTTCAGAGTACCTCAGAGTCCCATTCATCAAACTCATAGAAATAGAATTTTACCTAAATTAAAACAAAACTGGGTTTTCTAAATAAAATCAAAGTTGTGCAGACCCTTGGTAAGCTAGCAATTTTCTCTGTCTGGTAGATTAGCATTCAGCTTTGGTATCCACACTTGAGCAAGGCCAAGTCAGAAAATGAGACTCTTTTCTCTCATTAACCCTGACCAGTCCACCATCATCCATGTTCTCACTCTCCACGATGTCCCTGTGGGACTCTGTTCTATGAGACAGTTCAAGAGGAGACACTTTGGGAAGGGGTGTTTGGTGCCGCCTGCTTCTGAGTCTATCCATTTTCTTCTAGATCTAAAATAATACCCTGTGGGTTCAAAAACAGCCAGGACCTTGGCCGTGATGGGTAGTTGCTTCAGATTGTTCTTCATGTCCCTTAGGGTCTATCACCTGTTCCAAATGGTAAATCCCTTTCTTCTAGATTATACAGCCACAATTACAAGTACATTTCTAAGGCACATATTCCGTCTAGAAGCCTTTTTCCTCATCCTCTTCCCTTCCAAATATAGCCTTCTTGAACATTTTTGTTGTTGGTTGGTTGGGTATTATTATTATTATTATTATTATTATTTATTATTTTGTTTTTAATTAATCTGGTTGAGCCCCAAAAAATTGGAACTTCATTATTGATCACGCGTCATACTTTGTTATGCCATTGAAGCATCACACAGAGCATTCATTGCCTTTGCCTCAAGCCCTACACAAATAGGCACAGAGACATCCTGTCACTGTCAATAAATATCTGATTGTCACAGCAGCACCTCTCCACGACTGTAGAGTCTAGACCTCTGTCATCTCCCAGCCACATGACCCATACTCAGCCAAAGGCAAGAGGGCTGTTTACAATGGGAATTCCTCCCCTGATATTCTCAGGAAATGTGTGCTTCTCTGAGCCTCAGTTCTAAGAAAAACCAATTATGAGAGCAGGAAAACAAGAATATGGTAATAATCTTCCTGTAAGAAGTAGACTTAGCAATCAGGATATTGTGAGTTCCATGGAAACTGCTAATTCAAGAGCAAAGTGGGAGCAGGACGTGCCATGAAAGAACCTCACAGTGGAGCATAAAGGCTGTGGAGCCCAGAGGTGGCACCAGGAAGAGCGCAGCGAGCACAGTCAGGCTCTCGCAATTGTCAAGATGCTGCAGAAGGGTTCTCTGGTCTGGCCTGCTCCTGGCACTCACCATTAATGCTAATAAAACACATAGTAATATCTTTGTGCACAGACTACACGGCACTTTCCATAAAGCCTATGGATGTGCTCCAAGAGCGAAGAAATTCTGGAAGGAAAATAAACCCTTAAATTGGTAGCACTGACACAAGATTCCGCATAAGTCTGCCCACTGTGCCAGTAGATGCTAGCGTTACATCATTTGAATAATATCCAACACCGTTCTCTAATGTTTTCTACCACTCAAGAATTTGCTGTTGTCTATTTTTTTTGGGGGGGAGGGGGGCTTTGTTTTCCAAAAGAAATGAGAAAAGAAGACATGACTGCTGTGGAATCAGAAACTGACAGAGAATTTAAATTAACAGAGTGGTTTTGATCCTAACCTGACGTGGGGCCAGGAGATCCAGTGCTAAAGCTGCAGCAGGCAGGGAGCACCATGGAGTACAATGCCAGAAGCAGATATGCAGCTCTTACCTCACAGGGAATGACAGCCGACTCTTGAGCCAGCAGGGTGGCACAGGGGTATAGCCACTTGCTTTGCAAGCCTGACAGTCTGAGTTCAATCCCCAACACCAACCAACTCGCCACAGTTGTCTTCTAACCTGCACACACATAAACACACACACACACACACACACCATACATACATACATACATACATACATACATACATACATACATACAT
>NW_026585644.1:18292327-18302582 GCF_907164565.1 Psammomys obesus
CATACATACATACATACATACATACATACATACATACATACATACATATATAGCCCAAGAACACAGATTCATGTTACCCCCAAATACTATGTTCCAGTGTGGTATCAGTTTCATTAAGGTTTTATAGTAAGAGAACACAGGAAGTTACAGATCAAGACACTTCTCATCAGATGGATTTACCTCCTCTGCTCTTGATCTCAGATGCTATCTAGCCACATTCTTAATGTCTGGGTTGGGGGGTTGTTTATACAGTCCAAGGAGAATGTCCCTGGTAGCCAAAAGGATGGATGTTAGGTCAAACTCAGAAGTGAGCAATAAGTGATTATTTGGGGTGCTGACGAAAGCCCAAGATAATTTGACTCTAGACTGACAATATTTCATCTTGTGCCTGTGTCTTAGTTATTTTTCTATAGCTGTGACAAAACACCATGACGAAGGCAACTTAGAGAAGAACACATTTGTAGTTCCAGAGGGTTAGAGTCCGTGACCATCACAGTAAGGCATGGGCCAGTAGCTGCTGGTTTACATCCTCGTCTGCAGGCAGCGGGCAGAGAGAGCCAGCTAGGAGCGGTATGGGCTTTGGAAACCTCAAAGCCTACCCTAGTGTCATGTCTCCCCCTCCAAGTCTACACTACCCCTTCCGAAGCAGTTCAGTGGAACTAAGTTGGGAACAAGAGTTCAAACATATAAGCCTATGGGACCACTCTCATTCACACGGTCAGAACCTGGAAGCACTGCAGTGACTCAGTGCTTGCTTGAGCTCCCCTTCATCCACCTCTGCTGGTGGCCTGCAGCTGGGACTCTCCAGGAAGCAGAGTTGGGAGTACAAAGGTTTATTGTAGAATGACACCTGTTAAGGAGTAAAGGGTGGGGGGATGAAGGAGGGAGCCAGGAGAACTGGCAGATAACAAATGACAAGAGGAAAGGGAAGCCTCTGTCCTGGGAACCCAGGGCGAAGGTTACGGTTTAGGAGAGATGGCTAAGCCCCACTGTGCGGGGACATGGGCTGCGCAGGAAGCAAGTCAATTTTAGAAATGGAGAAAAAAAATTAAACAAAGGAACCGCATAGCTCTTGATCAATCATAGAGCAAATGTGAGAAAAAAGAAAAAGCATGCACACAAAAAGTCAATACATTTCCCCAGAGCTCTACCCAACTTTTAACATAGTACTTTTAAAACTTGCAAGAGAGGTTCCTAGACTCAAGAGCATAGCTAAAAAATAAAAAAAAAAAAAAAAATTAAAGGTACCCCAACTAGGCCTGGAGGTATATACTCATCATCCTAGCATTTGGAAAGTAGAGGCAGGAGGACCAGAAGTTCAAGGTCAGTCTGGGACACATGAGCTCCTGCCATAAAAATAAAATATAAGCTAAATGTACAGAGCCAGATCAGAAGGCAAGTTCTCTTTGTCCAGATTCTTCTCTCTGAACAGTTCAGAAGGTTACAACAAGTTCCATAGAATTCTGGGAACTTTCTAGAAATGAAACCCGCCTTGGAGAGCGTGTCATAGTAAAGGATAGGTAAAAGTCGATACGGAGTAGTGAGCTACATTTTTGAACTAGTGACTGAATCTATAATACTTAGATTTCTTTCTAGAATGGAAAAGTACAGGAATGTTGGCCACAGAGAGCAAGCAAAACTGTTTATTTTCTGCATCTCTTTCTATTTGCAAAGGCTCAGAATCAGACACTGTGGCAACTTTATAAGGAGCACTTCCCATTTCAGGCCAAGAAATTAACTGGAAACATAGAATCTGCCCTACAACCACCTAATAGCTGGTACTGTTAGGCAGGATCCCCATTCAGAAGCTTGGTGACAGGTTATTCAAGACAAGAGACAGAGGATTTTCACTTGCAGTTCTGGATTCAATGCTGTCCACTTTCCCCAAAGTTGATAGCCAGTAGGAAAGACTCCTAGAAAAATCTCTTTTCCACAATTTCCAAACTAACTGTGCTATGATAAAAGAAGAGACTGCATTGAGGTTAGGTCCCTGTCATGAACTTGGGCCAAGAAAAGAAAGCCCAACCCCCACTAGCCCAAATTCCTTCAAAAGTCTACAAGAAAAGGGAGACTGAAAAATTACCTTGGAACTCCTGGTAGTTTTAGGGCCAGTCCCATCTAAGCCCATCTAAAACATATCATGCATACATCAAGATAAAATCACCAAGATTAAATCATCTACATGTCAGGGATAGAGGCTAGGACCCAGTCTCTTGTGTTCTCTCATCACGGAAGAGATGTAAGAACAGGAAGCAGAGCTATCTCATCTGCCTTCAGTAGACTCTAAGAAGGACTTCCCAGGAGGTAAACTGCATTGAAAAGAGCAACAAAGTCAAGGCATCGGAGTAAATGACAGCTGGAGAAAGCAACGCCTGCCAACCAGGGATGCAGCTCTGCCTACTAATGGCAAATTTCATTTTGTAAGTTACAGAGAAAGAGAGGGACAGATAGACAAACAAGACATGGTGGTATATGCGTATAATCCCAGGAGGAGTAAAGATAGGAGGATTAGGCATTCAGGATCTACTACTTAGCAAATTTGAGTCTATCCTGGGCTACTTTGTCCCAAATATGTCAGTAAATAAATAATTATTTTAATTAAAATAATTCTTCTTCTATGTATTTTATTTATAGACCAAATCCACAGACTCAGACATGGTAGCCATCTCCTCCACCACTGAGTGATGGCACCAGCACTGCTTACTTTTGTCAAGACTATTCTTCGGCATTAGTTAGAATAAACAAAACCCAAACATATGTTGAGTCAAAAGCCACAGAAATCTGAATACCGAGGTAATAGATTTCAAGCTGGATAATCAGTGTTTTTATTAAATGTATATAGATTACATGCTATAAGCCAAAGACAAAAATCCATAAGACTGAATTTACATAGGAAAATCCAACTGCATGCTTACACATAAGGATATTGAAGCACAAAAGTAAAAAAGGGGGTGCTAGATGCCATGTAGATGGGAGTGGAAACAGCCACCTGACCACGGAAATGTTAGTGCAAATGAGGTTTGCTTCATGATGACAAGAGAAGGCAGAGTTATCAATAGAAGGGGCTGGAGAGACAGCTCAACAGTGAAGAGCGCTCTGCTCTTGGAGAGGACCTGAGTCCAGTTCTCGGTACCCATGCTGGGCTGCTCACAATCTATACACGCTAAGCTCCAGGCCACCCAACACCCTCCTCCTTGGACATCTGCACACATGAGCAAGTACACACACATGCAGACATACATGCACATGTGAATAATTAGAGATATTGAAGATAGAATGGTATGAGCAACATTAGCATGTGTAGAACAGCATACCTCCTGAAGAAAACATATACTCACTGCTGTTCCAGCACAGTATGTGTGGTAACCCACTGAGTACCCAGGTACCCCACAAGTGAGGCTGAATATCTCTCTCTCTCTCTCTCTCTCTCTCTCTCTCACACACACACACACACACACACACACACACACACCTACCTACTTAGACCAGCATATTTCAGGATTTCATCCTCCATTTTCCCCACCCCTATCTGACTCCCAAGATTAAGCATCACAACCATAGAGATTCGCCCCAGTTTGCTCATCTTCAGGTTTCTACAACCATGGGAGACACTTCACAATGTGATGTTCTTCTCAGCTCCCTCACACTAGAAGTACCATGACAGAGTTTGCCCCAAACTTTTCTCTAATGCAGTGGTTCTCCACCTTCCTAATGCTGTCACCCACTAAGACAGTTTCTCATGTTGTGCTGACCCCCAACTGCAAAATTTTATTGCTGTCTCATAACTGGAATTTTATTATTGATATGAATTGTAATGTAAGTATCTGATATTCAGAATACCTGATATGTGACCCTCAAAAGGGCCTCAATGCACAGGTGGAAAACTGGTGCTCTAATGTATCTCTGCTCACTACATTAGACAAAGAGAAGGCTGGGGCCCCGTGTAGATGGCACACTAGCCCTGTGTGCCATTCAGAAGCATGTACCAATGAGAAGCTTTGGCCACGTGGTTCAGCCTCTATGCCAATTAACGTGGTTCTTCGTCAACTTTAAACCTACCTTCCTCTGACTCGCTTTGTAATGCTCTTAGGCTCGGTAGTGCTCCCATTGCATGATGGGAGAAAACATTAAAGGAGCCTCTTTATATCACAGAACTACATGAAACAAATGTAGTTGCCTTACAGCAGAGTACCTCAGGGTGTTAGGTAGCCACCTCTGACACGCTGGCCTTGCTGCGGATGACCTAACTGATGTCACTACTTCCCCCTAAGGGAGACTGCTATCCTGAACACGTGTCAGTCCCTGAGGACGTATAGTCATATGGAAATAGGAAGCCAGCACGCATTTCTAATGCCTGTGGCCAAATCAGCTGTTTCTGTGCCCTTCTGCATTCACACCTGTCAGGCACCACCAGTCCCATGGAAAGTCCACTCTGGGCTGATGCTCCAGGGGCCAGCGTGAGCGGAAGGAAGGAAATCTTCCCCCCAGGCCACCTGACAGGTGTGGGGTACAATGCATGCAACGTGACTCCCTTCACTCTTCACTTATGGAAAGGAAGTCTCAAGTCCTGTGGCGACAGGCTCACAGGGCTAACACTGCAGTGCCCCTCTGAGGCTGTTGGGATATCCACCACGCTTGAAGGTGGGGTGTGGCTGGCTGTGAGTGCCAAGTCAATCAACTGAACACTTTCCCCCGCTGGCTATTTTCAGAAGAGGAGTGCAGGTGCCCAGCTTCCTGTGGCTGAAATGACTGCGCTACTAGAGATGACTCAGTGGCATGTGTCGTGGTTGTCTGACACCGCCAGTGTGCCTCAGAGCCCAGGAAAGGTCCCTGCCCACAAACCAGTCAGGCTGCAGCCAAACAGCCCTTGAGTTCCAGGCACCCAGTTTCAGTCCCCTCCCCGCCCCCACCCCACTCTGTGCACAAAGCAGGTGTGGGAAGGGAGGGCGGGGAAGTTGTCCCCATTGTTTCTGTAACAATCACTTCTCATTCTTCTATCCTGCATCCTTCAGTCCATCGCAGGCAGGCAATTTCCTGGCATCACCCAAGCTTGAAAGGCCAGATCAAAAGTACTGAGTGTCCCAGCTGTGTGGGGCTCACTCAGTCTGAACACTAACCACAACCCTTGCAAATAATTTATTCCATTGGAGACATCCTGTGCTTCCTCCCTGGGCGCCTGGCCCTGTTGTCCCCTCCACACTCCAATTGTGGAAGTACTCTTTCCATGTACTCATCTACCCTACGGCAAAGCAGGCTGCTCTGTCTTGGTTTCACACCTGCGGGGCACACAGGAACATACGGTGGGTCGGAAAGCTGGATTTGATGTCAGCAAATTGAGCTAGCTTTATTGTGTTAGAAGCAAATAAGAACAGGATGGTGATGTGCGGTGCATAGTAGGTGATCAAGGAATTGAAGCAGAGGCAGGGGCAGAGGTTCAAGAAAGAAGGGTCAGGGGAGTCCTGGGGTGGAACCAAAAACAGGAAGATAGCGACAGCATACAGAGATGACAGTGGGCAAAGATCAAGCACAGTGGTCTCTAGAGTCTTCATACAATGTATTATACTTTCTTATTTAGATGCGTGCGGGGGGAGGCGTATGGGGGGGGTGTGTGGGTGTGTGTGTGTGTGTGTGTGTGTGTGTGTGTGTGTGTGTGTGTATTGTGTTTGTGTGTATGGTATGTATGGTGTTGTGTGTATTGTGCATGTTGTATGTATGGTTTATGTGGTGTGGTGTGTGTATATGTGGGGTGTGTGTATATATATATATATATATATATATATATATATTGTTTGTGTTGTACGGTGTGTGTAGGTTTGTGTGTGTTTGTGTATCTGTGTCTGTGTGTATGCTTTAGCATGTGTAAGTCGGAGGACAACTTGCAGGAATGGGCTTTCTCCTTCCACTGAATCGGTCCAGGATCAGAGCTCATCAGACTTGGTGGCACATGCCTTCAGCCACTGAGCCATGTTGTGTTGGCTCCGATCGAGTTTTAGAGTTTTCAGTCAGTGTTTATACACCTTCTACATGACACTCTTACATGCAACAGTCATTATGAAATTTCCGTAAGCCCATAAAGTCATGGCGGAAGGAAGGGAGGAGCAGAGTGAGGGCCAGTATTCCTGAGTCCCATACACCCGTTTGTCTTTTTACTCGCCATCCCTCCCTA
Organism: Psammomys obesus; assembly: GCF_907164565.1. Lineage (NCBI taxonomy): Eukaryota > Metazoa > Chordata > Mammalia > Rodentia > Muridae > Psammomys > Psammomys obesus. The sequence goes on from NW_026585644.1 coordinate 18,298,494, forward strand.
GAGCACAAGAGTAGTAAGAATCATTCATATCTCCCAAATGAGGCCAGATTTTGGCAGGGGCTCGGGGTAGATGGGAGAATGGTAAGAAACATAAAACTCTGGGTAAATGGGAAAGTGTGTGTGTGTGCATATCTATGAAGGTACACATGGGTAAACATGTATGTGGAAGCCAGAGATCAACCCCACTCCACAGGGGCTGTCTAACTCGAAGTTTGAAACAAGGTCCCTCATTTCCCGGCACCATGTCAAGTGGGCTTGGCTGACTGGCCAATGAGCCCCAGGGATTTTCCTGACTCTGCCTTCCCAGTACTGGGAATACAAGTATGTGCCTGTACCCAGCCTTTTTCCTGAGGTCTGGGCTTGGAACTCAGATCCTCCTGATTCGGTGGCATGCATTTTACCAATTTAGCGATCTTCTCAGCCAGGAAGAAATGATTTTACCAACCAAAGAAGATGACCACAGAGTAGTATGGACATTTGGAAAGTGGCCATGCCTGAAGGCTTTTCTTTCCTTTCAGTTATTTATTCTACTGATGCAAGGTCTCAGGTAGTCCAGGCAGCCTCAAACTTCTGATCTTTTTGTCCCCACAGAGGACATAGGTTACCACAACTGCCCATGAACTTTGGTTTTGTTTGTTTGTTTGTTTGTTTAATAACATAAACAATGTAACTTCTGGGTAAGATAATTCCAGCTCTGAGGAGGCTAAATCAGAAAGACAGGACAATTGCCTCAAATGTGATGCCAGCATAGATGTCAGTGATTTCCAGACCAGCCTAGACTGTACTGTGAGACCATGCCAAAAAATGAGGAAGAGGAGGAGGAAAAGAGGAGGGGGAGGAAAGGAAGGATGTACAGAGGGAGGGAGGGAAGGAAGGAAAGGAGGAAGGAAGGAAAGAAGGGGAAGGGAAAACGGATGGGAAGGGAAGAAAGAAAGGAAACACCAATCAAAAAACAACAGGGCTAAGGAGATAATTTTTCAGCTGAGAGTGTAGTCCAGTGGTGGAATACTTGCCTAGCATGTGTTAAGGCGGTAGAACGAGATGGAAAGGGGAGAGGGAAGGTTTTTTTTTTTTTGTTTTTGTTTGTTTTAAAACAACATCTGGAGCATCAAGCCTGCCTCTCCAGGCAGAGTCAGAAGCAAGCACAAAGTTCAGCATTTGAGTTTGGGTGTGAGATTTTAAGGAATTTGGTTTCTTGCTGGTTACAACAAGAGCTGTAATCTATGAAATACATCAGGTACCTCATGGGCTGAGTTCTGCATGCCTGCTAACATTTAAAGCTGCACTTGTGGTGCATAAAAGATTTATAATGATCTCACTCACAAATATAAATTTTGCCCCACACAGCATAGAAAGACGGAGAAGCAGAAGCAGCAAGCAGCTGAATGTGAACAGAGGGCCATAAATCCATAACACTTGCAGGTTTTTTTTTTCATAGCTCCATCGTAAATGTGACTGATTTCAGTTTAATTTATAGGATTTTCCAGGTAGGCCTAAGAATGTCCCTAGGGACATTAACCTTTAGAAACAACAACATGTATTTGGGATTTCAAAGGAAATGTGTCAGGTAACCCTGACAAGACGACCTTGAGTGGCCCCTCATTATTCAAAGTGACTGGGGGAGATCCTTAAGACAACTCCAGTCAATTTAAGGTCCCGAAGGCTGAACATCAGGCATGTCCACCCACTGGGCACCAAACACGGGGCTCTGTGGGGAAGTTACTAGGGAATCCGATCTCCAGCAGGAAAAACCTTGACTTTGTTAAAACACACAAATCGGGATTCAAGTTTAGTCATGCCTTCCTGGTTGAGTGACCGGCACCTGGCACTAGGGCCTTGGGATCCCAGCATCTGAATAAGGTATTAAGGAGCCATGGAGACTAAACCAGATGGCATTAACTCTTCCCAAGTATCAGCTCATTGCACATTTCCCCATAACTTCTTGGTGCTTTTTACTATCCCATTTTATACCCAAGAAAACTGAGGTGCCCAGGGTTCATGGCTTCATGGCTTTTCCTGGCTCCTACTGCTAAAAAAAAAGGGGGGAGGGGTGAGATTAACATGAGGGTAGTCCAACAAGAACACTACAATTGTGAGGAACACACCTTACTAAAATACAAGGAAAGCTGGATGAGGCAGTGCACACCCACAAACCCAACTCCTGCGGAACAGATGCAGGAACATCGGGAATTCAAAGTGGTCCCACTAAACAAGACCAAGGTCAGTCTGGACTACAGGAGACTCTGTTTCTTAGTTAGGGTTTCCATTGCTGCAACAAAACACCATGACCAAAAGCAACTTGGGGAAAAAGAGTTAGTTCATCAGCTTACACTTCCAGATTATAGTCCATCGTTGAAGGAAGTCAGGTCAGGAACTCAAGCAGGACTGGGACCTGGAGGCAGAAGCTGATGCAGAGGCCATAGAGGGGTGCTGCTCACTGGCTTGCTCCTCATGGCTTGCTCAGCCTGCTTTCTCCTAGAACCCAAGACCACCAGCCCACACGGATGGCACCTCCCACAATAGGCTGGGCCTCCCCCGTTGATCACTAATTGTGAAAATGTTTTACAGCTGGATCTCATGGAGGCATTTCCTCAACTGAGACTCCTTCCTCTCCAATGACAAGAGGACATCCTATCTCAAAAACATAAATAAATCATGCCTGAAAAGATGGCTCAGCAGGAAAAGATGCTTGCTGTCAACTCTGAGGACTTAAGCTCCATCTCTGATGTGCATCTGGTAGAAAAAGAGAACCAGCTCCTACAAGCTGTCCTCTGATTTCCACATATATGCTTTGGCATATGAGTGCCACATACTTACATTTACACACACGTACACATAAATTCATAAAAATAAATGCAAGCAGAGTCTACTTCAGAAAATGGCTATGGGTAAAGGAGCCAGGATGGTGCTCTTCCTTGCTCCCATTTTGGAAAAATGCATCCGCTTGTTTCTCCCGCTGCCACTTTCAAAAAATCATTGTATTGACCCAAAGAAAGGAAATAGAATCTGTCCAACTACCGGTCATTAGTCTTCCATTCATTCAGGCAGACCCAGCACCCACCTGAGATTAGAACAGAACAGCCTCTGTCCCAGCATCCTAAGTGCTACACAATTCTCAGGACCTTTAAGTTCGATTTTCTTGGGATTTCAGAGGAGGTGCATCTCGTTTTCAAAGCAGGATCTGTGTGCATCGTCTTTGGAGTCTCTCGAAGATATTCAGACATTATTCTCACATAAAGCAAAATATACCATGGAACACATACTCTGACTATTGTCACCTGTTGGAGATACCTGTGCACACCTGACCTCACTGATAGCTCACGATGGAGATGGTCAAGAAGCCAGGTTGGTGCCAACAATGTGGGGCTGGGGTGAGCTGAATGATAAGGCGTAGAGTACATGGATAAGGGGCACCTGGGCTGTTGGGTGGAAGGCTGATTGTCAGGCTTTCAGAGACCGGGGGCCTTTAAACTGGCATATGGCAGGAAGGATAACCACAGGCTAGCCTAGTGAAGACACCCAGTAAATCATAGAGGTCATGCAGGCTGCAGGCAAGAGACAGAGACATAAGGCCAGGCACTGTACATGCCAGGAACTATCCTAGGAAGGTGGTGTATTTGGGGACCTACAACCAGAGGCTAAGCAAAGGGAATGAAGAAACAACATAGAGGATAGGAATGAGAAGAGAAGAAGCCATGACAGGAGCCAAACATCTCATCGTTGTGCAGAAGCAAAAGAGGTGCACACAAAATGACTGCCCATCTCTTTGCTCTGCATACAGCCAGGGAGTGTACATGAAGACACATAGATACACATAAAAAGTGTACCGTGGGATGAATGAGGAGAATAATATGCTCATTGAAACTTCAAGCATCAAGCTGGGCATGGTAGTCCATGCCTGTAAACCCTGTATTTGGGCAGGCAGAGGCAGGCAGATCTCTGTGACTTTGAGGCCAGCCTGTCTACAAAATGAATCCAAGACAACCACAGAGAAACCCTGTCTTGAAAGAAAGAAAGAAAGAAAGAAAGAAAGAAAGAAAGAAAGGAAGGAAGGAAGGAAGGAAGGAAGGAAGGAAGGAAGGAAGGAAG
>NW_026585644.1:18302592-18311475 GCF_907164565.1 Psammomys obesus
AAGGAAGGAAGGAAGGAAGGAAGGAAGGAAGGAAGGAAGGAAGGAAGGAAGGAAAGAAACGAAACTTTAGCATCAAATTTGATGTGTGGGAACAACCACACGATTCCAGGGGTCTTCTCCCTTCTGTCTCAACCTAGCCATACGGGGTCATCCGCAGAACCACCAGAAACTGCCTTCAATGACACTACACGAGTGTGCTCACGTGGCCATGCACATGTCAGTCTGTGCAAAATCTATTGAGTAAAACATGCCTAATATCTCGGAAGCAGGGGGAGCAAAGAATAATAACTTTTCTGCCGAAGCCTGGGAGTTAATTTCCATGAGTAACAACTTTTTGATAATGTTGGCTACATGGTTGGATTTTCAGGAGTTGGTTTGGTTTTGAGTCTTCTGGAGTTATCATCTTCCTCCTGACTCAGATGAATCTTTCATCCATGGTAGACTTAATACCCCTGCTAATCTTAGCAAAAAAAAAAAAAAAAGCTTCATAATTTGAAAGGAAGAAGTTTAACAAGACACGAGGCTGATTGTTTGCACAATCAGAACATCTAATTGAGCTATAGTATTCTAAACCATGCTTGCGTGCAGGGAGATAATTTTTTCTTCATTTCCTACTTTATCAGAAAATTAACCTTCATTTAAAACACTGTAGTCTGAAACACTTTTATGACTACGTTCTCTCCCTGCTGTTCCTATGAATTTGAATTTTAAATTTACTCATCCCCGGTCTTTAAAAGTGAAATGAACTATGGCTGCTTTAGGGCCCAGGTGTTTATGATCCAATAGACATCAGAATGTGACCTGGGTCCCAAACATTGCAACTGCCAACTGGGGGGGGACTATGTTACCATCTCTCTTCCTTTTTTTCCCCCCCAAATCTTGCTGAAATAAGGATGCTCTGACTCTGCATAGCAGCCAAAGGTATCCCACTTGACCCTGTGGACACTGACTTTTAACCCTGTAAACACAGAAGCATTTGTTCAACGTGTAGAATAAATGTTGTGTAGAGCTCAGTCTGGCCCCAGGCAAGCTCTTGAATCCTGCAGGATGACACAGACTTGGCCACAGTACCAGTGACATTAGGTAATGTAGTTGACGAACAGCACGCCAAGAACTGACCACTCATGACACATAGACAACTGAAACGGCCCCGAGTTCATCTGAGGTCATCTTGTCCTGTAATAGCCTAACAAAACACCCAAACTGTAATCTCACAGACCACCGATAGCTCTCCCAGAAATAGAGTCTCCCAAATGTCTTCAAAGGTCCTGAGCAATGGTGGGACTGTAGAAGGGGAGCACAACACACATCTGGCATCCACAGTGGGTGGAGCTTTGCTGCCATCAAAGCAGAAGCGTCTAAGTCCTAATCACTTGGTGTCTGTGAATGTGAACTTATTTGGAAATACAATCCTCATGGATGACACTACGTTAAAAGGAGCCACTATTATTAAAAGAGGGCCTTGATCCAATAAGACTAACGACTTTATGAAAATAGGAAAATTTGCACATGACTCATAGGAAAAGCAATGTGTCAGCAGAGAAAGAGCAGAGTGAAGCTACCACAAACCAAGAGGCACCAAGGACGTCTTTGTACAGCCTGCCTTTCTCATTTGCTGTTGACCAAGCAGGGGGGTGGGGGAGCTAAATGAAGGGGCTATGAAATAAAGCTGCTGCTATCAGCAGGGATGAAACAAAGATATGGATGATTGTGTCACTTCACCTTCTGTTTCTCCATTTTATTGGATCCAGAACCCTGTAATATGGGCTGGTGTCACCCACATTCAGGACGGGTCTTCCTCTCTGTGATCTAAACCTTTCTGGAAGCCTCCTCACCGACATACACAAAGATGTGTTTCCTTAGTGATTAAAACTGCACTAAAGTTGACAACACTCGTGGCTAGAAGAGAGCTGGAAGGATCCTCCCCTAACCCTGCTGCCATCTTGATTTTGGAGCCCTGTCTTTCAAAGCTATGATAGAACACAATTATGTTGTTTTCAAACACCTAGTCTGCAGTCTAGTCATCCTCTGATTGGCTCTAGGAAATGAACCCACCAACACATCCGTCCTTCTTGCCACTCCATTGCAAATGTAGACAGAACTCTAGACTTTGAATCCTCTAGAAAAGCCCAGATCTGGTGCTTTGACTGAAGGGCAGAGTAGATAGAAGAAAAAAAGAAAGAAAAAAATAGTAACTACTTGCAGGAAGCAGAGATTAATCAGCAGCCCCGTACTGAGGAGAAAGCTTATGATGTAAGATGGTGTTCTCAACCTTCCTAATGCTGCGACTCTTTAATAGAGTTCATGTTACAGTGACTCCCAACCATAAAATTATTTCTTTGCTACTTCCTAATTTTGCTACTGTTATGAATCGCCATATAAATATGTGATGTGCAGGATATCTGATATGTGACCCTTGTGGGAGTTGCGCCCTGTAGGTTGAGAACCACTGATCTAAGGGCCACCTCGGCTGCAGGGACCCCCAGCTCCCTCCCCAGACTCTTAACCTGGTTCCATAATTCTTGACTGAAATCCTCACTCCCTGGCTTTGATAGTAAGTCACCACACAAAATTCTCTTATCCTTCGGTCTCAACTTCTCAGAACAGGCTCCCAAACCTTTCCCTGAGCTCCCAGCCTGAGAAGTGATTCCAGGGCTGCTCTGAGGGGAGGGGCAGCATGTCTGCAAAAGGCTCTGGGAGCTAGCTCACACAGAAACTGTTCCAACAGAATTACCTCCCTGGCCTGCTGCGCTACAGCTGCTGGAGGGGGAGTTTAGAGACTGCATACAGAAATGTGGGTGACCAAGAACCACAGCTCTAAAGCCACACGCTCACACTGCAGCCTTGCTTTAAAATAGCAGCTCTTTGCTTCCTCCAGTATACACACACCACAGGCGGGGAGCTCAGAGCCTTCTGTACCTCTCAGTGGGTCCACCTGTTTATCTTCCCCTCTCTGTTAGCAGCTTCACACCTAAGCCCAGCCCCTACCCTGCCCCACCAGCACAGACAGGTCTTCTGAACTTTCCCTAACTCCCCTCAGCCCAGAGAGCCTTCATCTCACATGAAGCATCCTCTTCACTGTTGCTCTTGAAACTTGCTGCCACTTCTCAATGAACCTTTGGATGGTCTCAGTTAGAATAGGCTATGCCAAGCTTCCTAGTATCTTCATTTCTCTTCCTATTGCTGCAATAAAATACCCTGACAAAGGCAACTTAAGTGAGGAAGGGTTTATATTAGCTCACAGTCTGACATAGTCCACCACAGTTTGGAAGTTAAGGCAGCAGGAGCTGGAAGCAGCTGGTCACATTATGGCCCTGGTCAGAAGAAGAGCAACATCTGTGTTCAGAGGGCCCTTTCTCCACAGTCCAGGATCCAGCCAGGGCATGGCTCCACCCACAGTTCAGATGGTTCTTTCCACATCAACCTCTCACAGGCATGTCTGGAGACCCATCTCTCACCTGTTCTTGACTCTGTCAAGTCCACAAGTAACACTAACCATTATACCTAGTGCGGTGGTTTGAAGGAAAATGGCCTCCATAGGCCCATAGGGAGTGACACTAAATTAGGAGGTGTGGCCTTGTTGGAGTAGGTATCACCTTATTGGAGAAAGCTTGTTACTGGGGATAGGCCTTGAGGTCTCAAATACTCAAACCAGGCCTAGTGTGAGTGTCAATCCAGAAGTAGCACTCTCAGCTACCTCTCCAGCATCACATCTGCCTGCGTGCCTCCTTGCTTCCTGCCAGGTTGACAATGGAAACCCTAACTAAGACACTTAGTATCTATGGAGACATGCAGATACTCTTCATCAGGTACCTGCAAGATTGCAGGATAAGCTCACAAGTACTGATGTCTGCAGTTCCTTGGAGACAGATTCTGGCAGGCCAGCTTGGGGCAGCAGGCAAGTCACAGGAGCCTCACAAGTTGACTCATTCATGCTCATTTTTAAGGATATTCTAGACCAGGAAGTTGACGAACTAAAATGGTATAAGCAAGTCCAAGAACAGGGTAATGGAACAGAAGGGATTTGGGCTGAGCTGCTGAGATGGAACAGGCACTGGGTGATGGTCTCAGGACCCTAATCCCAGGGAATTTTCAGAAGGCACTGTCAAGTGTTCAGCACCATCAAATTCACCCACTCTGACCCACGCTCCTCAGTGAGGTCAGCCCACCAGACACTGGTCTCCTCTGAGGTATTAGTGGAGGAGTCTTTGTGCTCGTCTATCCTGAGCCCAGGCCACAACCTACTACAGGTCATTTCCGCATGGGGTCTTGGCTATATACAACAGACCACACAAAGAGCCCAAAACTCGACACTATTTCCAAACTACTGGGCCCCTGAGTTCAGGAGGGGCAGATCTGTATAAGGGTGCTTCCAACAGTCTTTGCTGATGGACATGGTATTCTTACTAATGTCTTTTAAGGGCCAAACCATTCGAAATGGCAAATAAGCTTGTTTGCTGTTAGCCGGTGCAGTGTTCTGGGTAGGTATAAACACTACGGTTGAATTCACAAAGCTGTTATTCTCCTTGCAAGTGTTTATAACTGGGTCTCAATAAGGTATACATGGGGCCAGTCACCACTTTCCGCTGGGAAAAAAAAATCACAGGAGGGACACTGGCAAGCAGGGGTCCATCCACAGGAAGATCTAAAGGGCACCACAAGTTTCCATGGTAATTTCCCTCCATGAGAAATGTGACTGGTTTTGGTGTACACCAAGCCCAGGTGCCAGGTACGGCTTGTCTAGCCTCATCCCCGACACATCCCAGACTCTGGTACCACACAAAACCATCTACCCTAGGCATCCTACACACCCCAGGCTATCTGATAACATAAGCTAAATTTGCTGACTTACTAGTCAGTGGGAACTTCCAGCTTACATCAACTTAGTCCTCAGGCTTGTTTCTTCTCCCAAGGGCTTAGCTTCCCAGAATCCAGGTATGATGGTCTCTGCCAGCCTGAGACTCTTACCCACCTCCCAAGAGGGCCAGGCCACACTGTGGGCTTCCTGTCCTGCCCTGCCATGCCCTGTCCCTCTCCATCAACAGAGCAGTGGAGACCACATCCCATCCCACCAGCTCCCCACACACAATAGCTTAAAACCCACATGAGCAGAGCCCTGACTTTTTATTGCATTACCCTGTAGAATCCCAGAGCAAACAAGGGTCACATTCCTGTTTCCATCCATATCAGGAGGTTGTGTCAGGACCTGCCCTGGAGTGCAGCATTGCAGCAGGACCAGAGTTCAGGCTGCCTGGCCCCTTTCCATTAGGTGAACTCCCCACCCCCACATACACTCTTCTATTTGCTGTTGAGTTTAATTTGCAAGTCCCTGGCCTCACAAAAGCTAGTTTCTGTTAGCAGGAATTTTCCAGTGCATTTTAAGTTCTGATCTGATTGTTGTTTTTCTCCCTCCAGAGCATCTGTATTTGGCATCAGGATTTACCAGTGATACTCTCTCAAAGCAAAACAGACTCTCCGTCTGACAGGATGTCTGCTTCAGAAAGGAAAAGGTGAGTGTTTCTGTCCTTTGAAGCTGTATGCTAGCCTGCAGCCTCAGGGGCTCGCTACCACAACCAGGATGGTTTGAAGGAAAACGCTAAATCTGGGACCTGGCATGAGACTGGTCCAGGCAGCACAGTTAATAAAAGAAGGCCTCTGGGTTCATCCAGTACCTGACCATAGTGCCAGCTCCGGAGTGTGGACGCCGGCAGCACTGGGCCTGGTTTCTGGAAACAAGCCACCTTTCTGAAGTCTGGTCATCCTCTTGTCACGCCGTGCCACCAACCAGCCAATGCCAGCTAGATTCTACGTGTCGAGGATAACGTGCTGACGGGCACACTGCTCCCAACCACAAGCTTTCCAGCCAGGTTGCTGGGCCAGACTGAGGGGTGATGTCACATGTTCCTGCCCGGAGCTGAGCTGGCTGAGACAGTAACGTGTGTGACCAGAGTGCAGCTTCCCTTTAAGCTTCCATGGGCACTCCTGGTAGAGACTGGAACCCTTCAGGAGGTTTGCAGTGACTTTTTCCAGAGATACAAAAGACAGCTGACAGCACTCACACAAGAATGAAACGAGAGGGCTGCACCAGGGATGGGATGGCTCAGTGCAAACACTTGCCACAGACACCAGGACCTGAGTTCAATCCCCAGAACCCACATAAAAATATCCAGCATGGCAGTATGAGTTTGCAAACTCAGTGCTGAGGTGGCAGACACAGGGGAACCCCTAGGCCTTGCTGGCCAGCCAGCCTCACCTAATTATCCTGGCAAGAAAAAGTGGTATGACCCTGGGGGAAATCACATTGAGGGGTAGCCTCTGGCCTCCCAAGCATATGTACCTATGTGGCCCCTGCAATATAGACATGACCCATACATACATGTAAGAAAGTTATGTAGAGCCCAAGCTCCCATCTACCCTGATGAGTATAGCTCTTACCTTTCCTTAGAGAAGACAGTTACAGAGATTCACAGCTAGTCAAAAACACGGAGACTAAGCATCTGTGTGGTATACATTTGCAGGTCCAGAGAAAACCATGGGAGAGGGTACAGGAAGATTGCAAGACCAAAGGATCAGACGCCTGCTTCGAGGATAGTGGCTTCTAGACATGACAGGGAAAATGCACCCATTAAAAAAAAATACAGTAATCTAGGCAAGATTAGTGGAATGACAACATCAGCTGACACGCCAACACGGGCAACGGACAGTCCACGTGCTGCTGAGAGAGAAAACCAGTTTCCTCCAGTAACAACTCCTGCCTAGGTCATCCAATCCCATGCAGTCAGCTGTGGACACATCTATATATGAACAATGCTGAATGGATTCAGTAGCTCAAATATGCATGATATACATTGTGCACATAGATATACATGTGTATGGGAATATGCATATATATGTATTATGTACAATTAAAGAAAAGATCGTGAATTTGGGAAGGGTATATAGGAGGAATTTGGGAAGGAGAGAAGGGTGGAAATGATTTCACACAGTGCTCATGTGGGAAATTCTCCATAGGGAAAAAATAAAAAAAAATAAAAAAAAGAATGTAATTTGAGCATTCTGCTGCTTAGACAGTGGTACACACCTACAATGGTCCTCCTTCCTCAGGGTAGCGCCAGGCACCCACTAACACATGGTCTGTGAGTGCCTAGCTAATAGACACTCCCCAGTACCAGATCAAAGGTGGTATTGAGGTCACACATCCTGCTTCTGACTCCACTCCCTGCCTGGGAAACAGCAAGCCCAGCCGCACGTTCCTGCTGTGAATGTGAGACACACACACACACACACACACACACACCCGCCATGCTCTTGCCTGTCCCTCTGTCCCTGGCATTGATAACTTCTCTAGGAAACTCTTTACTCCCAGCACACCATCTCACTGTCCCCCTTAAATGCCACCACCCAGGTTCTCTCAGTACCTACAACGAAAGAAGTATAAGTAAAGGTTAAAAATAGAAAGAACAAGGCAGGATCAAGACAGGGAAAAACTATAAGGCCATGGGGCGAAAGGAGCCCATCACTCCTGAGTCTGTGGAGGCGTCTTGCCAGCTAAGAACTTAGAATTAAGAATTCCAGCACAATTCACATTAGCCGTAAAGCATGCCAACACAGAGACAACTTTTCCTTTGTACAGAAATTAGAATGTGAAAGTAGCAATAAACCAGGCATAAGGCTGAGTGTACATGACCTCAGGCAAGGCCTCACTCCTCCCACGACATGTTTCAGGAATCTTACAAACAAAACTATTAGCTTTTGCTTGCAGGAGTGAGGTCCTACCTCCCAGCATCCCTGGGATGTAGAATCTTATTTTATCAAATATAAGCCTGCCAGATGCACCTCAGGAAACATCCTGGGATCTTATTTCAATTTCTAAGCAACCATTTGAAGAAAATAGCTTCAGAGCTCACCAAGACTCTATATATGGCTTTTGTAAAGACAATAAAGTACAACTCTCCTTTGAGAAGCCCACATGTGCTTCTTATGTGTTCCTTCTTATGCTCCCATGTGGGCCTTATTCTTCCCTGACCACCTCTTTATACACTTGTACATTTGTACATATATATGCACATATATCCACATATATACATATATATTCATGTATGTGTACATATATACACATATGTGTATATAAGTATATTCATATATGTACATATATTTATACATATATAGCAAAAATATTCATATATACATGAGTACACATATACATATGTATATATGTGTTTATACACATGCCTATATGTGCATCTATATGTATATATGCAATATACACATACATGTATAGAGTTGTATATATGTATATATGTGAATATATATTAATTTTTATTACATTTTGTATGTTCATGTGTGTGCCACAACATAAAGGTAGAAGTCAGAGGACAACCTCTGCTTCTGCTTGGGTTAAACCCAAGTAACCAGCTTGGCAGCAGCCGTTATCTACTGAGTCATCTTGCCTGCTCCACCAACTTTCTACTAACTCTTCTGAAATCTGTTGGGAAATGTTGTCTTCTAAACATGGCTAAGCCACATACCAACTCACAGCAGCTGTGACTGCCTGTACAAAACCTGCACAAGCTCAGTCCAGGCAGACTTCCTGCATGGGTGGGGAGGAGCACTCAAGCCTCCACCCCGATGGAAGGGCTATGGGCAGCTGGGAGAGGAAGAGCCACTTTTTCTCTGAGGATGTGGCCATTAGTAAGTTGCCTGTGCCCAAGAAGATAGGCCCAAAGCTAGTCATGTCTGGGCAGCCCTATGGTCATCACTAGTTGAACTTAGGGGGGGGCACTGTTGATGATGATGGCAGTAATGATGATGGTGCTGATCGTGGTAATGATGATGTGATGATAGTGGTGATGATGGTGGTGATGGTGGTAATGATGATGTGAT
>NW_026585644.1:18311485-18323802 GCF_907164565.1 Psammomys obesus
GATGATAGTGGTGATGATGGTGGTGATGGTGGTAATGATGATGTGATAATAGTGGTGATGATGATGGTGGTGATGTTAACAATAACGAGAACATAAAATCATGAGGGGAAAAGGTTGGTGTGTCACAGGCTAAGTTGAGGGAGTTAGAGGGCAGGAGATACAATCAAAACAAACTGTATAAATGCATATAGCTCTCAAATAATACACTTTAAATTATTTTGCATGTTTTGTTTTGTTTTTAATAAACTCTACCTCCACTTTGGACTGGTTTATTCTGAAACTCTTCTTTGCCTCAAAACCAAGGATATAGCTGAGTCAAGGTCCCTAAAGGATTAAGGAAATTCCTCAGGCTGCTATGGACAGCAGCTTGTAGCTGTGTAACTCTTGCCACTACTGAGGAGAAAAGTGAATGCTGTCACACGTGACCTCAAGCCTCTTAACTCTCACATCCATACTCTTTCAGAATTTAAGATCAGAGGAATGCTGCTATCACAGAGATATTTTTTACTTTGTAAATTTTTTAAAATACTTTTTACATAATATATCCTGATTACTCTTTGTTCTCATTTTGTTCCTTGAAATTGCTCCTTACCTCTCCTCACCTCTCCTCTCATTCAGATACACTCCTTTTCTATCTCTCATTAGAAAACAAACAAGGATATCCCTTTTAAGGGATAATAATAAATTAATTTAATATAATATTATCAACTAACACATCCAAACTGGACAAACTAACAGAAATAAAGAAGCTCAAGAAAATACACAGGAATCAGATACCCACTCATTTGCACACTCAAAAATCTCATAAAAATACTAAAATGGAAGCTATAATATACACATAGCTATAGTACACACAGACGACCTGGCACAGACCGCTGTGCTTGCTGCTTTGGTCTCTGTGAGTTCATATGAGCTTTGATCACACTGGCTTAGAGGGCCTTGTTTTCCTGGTGTCCTCCAACTTTTCTGGCTCTTACACTCTTTCTGTCTTCTTATCCACAGGGTTCTCCAAGCCCTGAGGGGAAGGCTTTGATGGAGACATCCCACATAAGGATGAATGTTCCACGGTCTCTCACTCTCTGCACAATGTCTGCCTGTAGGTCTCTGTGTTTGTTCCCAGCTGTTGCAGGAGGAAGCTTCTCTCCTGATGGCTGAGCAAGGAAGGCCCGACCTGCTTGCCTGGTCACACTGCTATCATAGAAAGGTTTTGTTTCCTGCTTCATATGTCATGGCAATCACTCTGTGATCAGCTTCGTGAAGAGAAGGAAAACCATCATCCTTGCTTTTAGGGAACTGGGCGAGTATATTAGTGCTTCAACGTTTAATGCTACTGCAGCAGGAGGCAGGGTGCTCAGGACAAACTTAACCAGAAGCAAAGTCACTCAAAGGTAAGACTTAAATTACTACACGAATCGGACTTCATGTACCCTGGGGTCTGGGGGTTGGGGCTTGGAGGGGGAAGATAATCAAAACACATTGTATACACCTATGACATTCTCAAAGAACAAAACATATGTTTTAAATGTAGAAACAATAGGACTAAGGACTGGGTACACGCAAACAAGGTGCTTCTATGAACACTTTTCTTAAGTCTTTGCTCAGAGGGAAACAACCATATCAGTGTTCAATGAAGTCCAACTGGAGACACAAGGCTGGGTGTCACAAACAAGGTCATTTGATAGCCTTCCAGAAACAGACACAGCTGTGGTTGTAGAGTCTCTGCCTACAGCCACTCTGCACGGGTAATCCAGCCCCGGGAAGACCCCTGGATGTTTACTTTTAAATGATGCCCCCCAAAAGGGCTGAGACTTGATGGGAGCACTCCTGCTTGAACCCCAGGCTTTGACCACCATCTCAGCCCACATCTGCCCATGGATCTCTCTTGCCCAGAGCTCAGCCCTCTACATTATAAGCTCTCATGCTTCAGGTGATGGTTTGGGTGATAGCATTAAGAAAATGCCCTGGGTTTTTGTTTTGGGTTTTTACACACACACATATAACATGCTTAACTAGACAATACTAACTCTGACTGCAGTCATGGAGACTGACATTTGCCCAGAGATCTGGCATAAACCCCACTTACACTGAAAGGTAATGGGGCTCTAGCAATGCAATGCATAGAGCTCCCTTCACAGAAAACACCCTGAAACTTGACTATTTTTTTATGTTATTATAAAATTGCAGCTATCTTCTAACCAAGGTGAGAAAACATGCCTCTTTCAGTTCTTCTCTAAACCTTGCTCACCTCTCTCTGTTCTCCACTACATGCTTGGAACCAGCTGCTGGTGAGAGCAAAGCTAGTCTGCCTAACTCCACTTCTTATCAACCTATTCGTATGCAGTCAGTCTCTACTATCAAGCCATGATGGCAACAGCATCAGGTTTTCACTGTGTCTTGGGGTTTCCCACATCCCACACTGATGCTCCCTGGACCTGAGTACAGTAGGAAGAGATGATCTCCAGATACCCCCCAGACTTCATCCAGCACCCTTCCAACCACCACCCTGGATGGCTCCCTCCTGGGGACGTTAACTGAAGAACCTCATCAGCAAACTGAAAACTGCTAAATAAAGAGCTGGGATACCTTTGTGTCCAGAGATAGGTCAGTATTCAGCAATCAAAAACATCTTTATTGGCTGTCTTAGTGTTACTACTGCTATGATGAAACACCATGTCCAAAAGCAAGCTGGGGAGGAAAGGGTTTCTTTGGCTTCCACTTCCACATCATAGCCCATCGCTGAAGGAAGTCAGGACAGGAATTCAAACAGGACAAGATCCTGGAGGCAGGAGCTGATGTAGAGGCCATGGAGAGGTGCTGCTTACTGATTTCTCCCCCTGGCCTGCCCAGCCTGCTTTCTCATAGAACCCAGGACTGGCCAAGGATGGCATCACCCACAATGGGCTGTGCCCCTCCACAGCAGTCGCTAATTTAGAAAATGCTCTACAGGTTTGCCTACAGTCAATCTTATGGAGACATTTTTCCAACTGAGGTTCCTCCTCTCAGATGACACCAGCTTGTGTCAAGTTGACGTAACTTAGCCAATATTCTTGTTCCCTTGTCAGCTTGACACACAACACTTTTAAAAACACAATGCTTTAAAGCTCTATACACCTTCAGCTTTCCTTTTTTGTGGTTCATCCCCAAGATCTCAGATTAATAAATGTCACAAATATGAAACATTACAAACTTAAAAAGTTCCAGTCTTTACCAATTCAAATACTTTAAAAGTTCAGTCACTGTAAAAAAAAAAAAAAAAAAAAAATCCAAAGTTTTGATTAAAGTCTGAAATCTTTTTTAAAAAAGTCTCTTAACTGTGGGTTCCCATAAAATAAGAAATGAGCTAAATGCTTCAAGAGAGAAGAACCAAGGCACAATCACACTCTGAACAAAGCATAACCAAACCCCAGCAGTGTAAATAATTCATTGCCCACTGTCTGAGATTTACTCACAATTTTCTGGGCTCCTCCAAGGGGCTTGGGTCATTTCTCCAGCTCTGCCCTCTGAAGCACACACAGCTGATCTTACAGATCCAGCTGGTTCCATTCCACAGCTGCTTCTGCTCTTGGTGGCCATCCCATGGTACTGGCATCTCCAAAATGCTGGGGTCTTCGGCAACTAGCCTGCACTTTTACCAATAGCCTCGCATAAACTCTCTTCATGGTGCTAAGTTTCAGCTTTTCTCCATGACTTCAGTCCTGGGGCTTCCACTGCTGCTCCAGCTGCACCTTCACCAGTGTCCTCTCCTGGCCTCTCACAGTGACAAGCCTCAGCTGCCCTCCATAACCCCTTCATGCCTTCAAAACCAGTACCACCTGGGTGACTCTTAAACGTTACCAAGTTTGGTTGCCACCACAAGATACAACCTTGACCACCTCTGAACAGAACTTGCATGTGCTGACCCTGAGGAAACACTTCCCAGAGGATTTCACCTCAATGATGCTGGCAGCTTCTTAATCACAGCTGATTCTTCAGTCCCAGCTACCCAGCATCCATTGTCCCAGCAAAACAAAGTTTCACTTCAGTGGTTCTGGTCTCTTCTTCACCTCAGCTATTTCTTCAGCTGCAGCAGGCCACACACCATAGATTCTTTATACACATGGCCCAGTAGAGTCTTTACTTACTTGTGAAACTTCACAAGCCAGACCTCCATTGCCCGTACTGCTCTCATCATTCTTATCTTCAAAGCTTCCACAGAACAACCCACTGAGCTTTCAACACTCAATAGCTTTTCTAGCCCAAAGTTCCATAGTCCTACCATAATCCTCCCCAAAACATGTTCAGGTCTGTCACAGCAATACCACTCTGTCCGGGTACCAATTTCTGTCTTAGTCGGGATTACTATTGCTATGAAGAAATACCACAAAAAAAAAAAAAAAAGATGGGCCTATTTGGCTTACCTTCCATGTCCATAGTTCACTACTGAAGGAAATTAGGACAAAAAACTCAAGCGGGACATGGACCTGGAGGCAGAGACCATGAAGGGCTGCTGCTTACAGATTTGCTCCTCATGATTTACTCGGCCTATTTGTAAAACCCAGGACCGCCAGCCCAGGGGTGCCACCACCCACAATAGGCCGGGCTCTCCCCATCAATAACTAATTAGGAAAATTCTCCACAGTCTTGCCTACAGCCTGATCTTATGGAAGCACTTTCTCAATTGAGGTTCCCTCTTCTCAGTTGACTCTAGTCCATGTCAAGCTGACATAAAATTAGCCAAAACATTCTCTCTTACTGTAACTTGAGAGCCTGTCTCATCTCTTTTTTAACTTTGTTTTGGTCAGAGATAAAATGTTTTGTTCAAAAATACATTGTTGGTTAGAGAATAGTCTGCCTAACTAATAGCATTTTTTAAGGTGGGGAGAGTGTTAGCTTGTGGCATCCAAAAAGCAGCCCCAGGCTCCAGTCCAGGAGTTGGGATCAGAAACTTCAGATTCATGGGTCGGGGCTTCTCTCTATGTCACTCTTATGTCCCATAAGTCTCCCAGCCTAACCGGCTTTCACTCCTTGGGGTACCACTGTGTCATGGAAGCATGAGCAGGTGTCTGCTCTCATCGGGGATCCCACACCTGCTTCTAGTCTTGTGGGGTCTTCTGTTCCTGTGCATCTCCAGGTGGTACTGTCACTCTACCTACCCTTCCTCCCTTTGGGGACAGCAATAGTAATATCTACAGCCTGAGAGACATATCTCTTCATGGGGCCTCTCCTCCCCAGACTTGCCACCACAACCAAATCTACAAGGGTACTGGTCATGCTGAATTAGTGCTCACCTTAATAACCACATATTAACTTGTTGCGGCTGTCAGGGTACTTTTTCCGGCTACCTTCATCCTGCAAGTAGAGGTCTTCACCTCTACTTGATTCTAAACATGTGAAGTTAGGTAAACATATTTCAGCAGCCCCAGAGACCTATGCTATGCTCTGACTGGTACCCAGACCTTCCCAAACATCTCTCTCTGCCCACTGTCTGCCCCGAGCCAAGCATGCTATACACTGCTTCCTGCAGTCCCACAATCCCCCAGAAGTTCTTTGCTGCTATCGCTTTGTCCATGTAGGAACTGAACTCCTCCCAGGTAAGAATGAGACCTCAGATCATCTCTGTCCAGCATTCCCTGGCCTCCAGTCTCCCTCCTGACCTCTCACCTCACTACAATGGATGCCTCCCTGCATAGGTAGATGTCAGGGCTGGGCCTCCCTCCCACTGGCCAGTTCATCTCATGTCGCCTCCCTTCCGACTGGCACTTGGGCAGTGCTCTTTCACCAACAATTTGGATGAGAGAGGGAATGGGACATCTTCACAGCAAGCTCCCCCACCCGCAATCATGGAGAAAGGCTCTGGCTTCTCAACCAGCTGCTGCTGAGCCAGTGGAGGGAAAGTTATCCTGAGGACCAGACATGGTCTCTGCAGTGTTCGTTGCAAAGCTGCTCGACAATCTTGAGCTGTCCTTGAGTTATCTACCAAGGAGGAAAAAGCTAGAGGTAAAGGAGGGCTGGAAAGGTCCTTCCAATTTACTGTCATTTCTCCTCACCTTTTCACTCTTAGTCTGCGCTGTGCAAACCCTCACACCAACACCGGGATTGTCTTTCAAGTCGTGAGAATCTCCCTGATGTCTCAGAAAAGGCAAGATGCTAACCCTCTCCGGCCTCTGCAGTCCCCAACTGAAGCAAAGGCTCACTAAAGGCAGCTGTGCCTGATAGAAATTCAGTGTCACAGCCGCTCTGTCCTTTTGAAGTTCAAGGGCCAGAGGTCATGGGTTTCCTAGGATTCTATTACTGGTCATGTCAACAACTGGAGCCAGAGGTTCCCAGAGGTTTGGCTCCAACTGAATCTCAAAGTGATCAGTTTTTACCTGTTGAGAGCTCACCTTCTTTCCTTCATGCCAGCGGACACGTGACACATGGAATCAACAAAAGCTGAGCTCATTGGTATGTCTAATGGCAGGCACACCTCTAGGGAAAAGACAAAAACAACAAAAATGGGGAAATTGTAGAAGAGAAATGAAAGGTAATGAGAGAAGGTTAGCAACAGGGGGGAGGCAGGGTGCCTGTCCAGGTGCAGGGACTTGGAGAAGTAGCCACGGTGACTGGTTGTTGTTATACTCTGGGTGTAGCCATGCCAGCCGAGGACATGCGTGCTAGTGTTGCCCTTTGAGCTGCACAGTTCTTCTCCCATCTCCCTTTCTTCCCCCGAGGTAAGACATATCCCCATGTAAATTAATGCCTTGATCATCTCCCAGCAGTTGGTGATGCCTTACCCATCACCCAGTAGGAACTGGTGCCACATGCCAGGTGAATTCACACTCCCCACTTGCAAAAAGTGCTAGAACTCACACACACACACACACACACACACACACACACACACAAATCGATTTCTGTTGACCTTGGTTTGTTTTGGCTCTGGCTTCCTTTCTAAATCTATGTTCTCAGGCTCTCCCTCCCTCTTCTCTTCCATCCTCAACCGAGGGACTATGCTCTGGGGAGCAGAAATTACATGAAAAGCCTGAGCCAGAGCCGCCAGTAGCATTTTAAAATGTATGTAGGAGTCCACTATGCAAGGCCACCAAATAGAATATACAGTGAAGAAGGAAAGACGAAAGCAGGACAACGCAGACTTATTTGAAATTCAAAACCATCAGACTTACTCTTAGCTCTGAGAATAAACCCCCTCCTCATTCATCTCTGTCATAAAGAGAGCTATTTTAGAGGTCATTGTGCAGAGGAACATTGCTTTAATCTTTCCTACACCCAAGGAAGCCATAAATATATCTTCTGCTGGGAGGGGACAAGAAAAGCAATAATGTTGCCTCTTTTCTTTGCAGGAAAAAAAAAAAAAAAAGGCAGCTTCTTATTTTTATGTAAAAGAGTTGTCAAGACACTTATATTTTTCCTAGCATTAAAAGTTATTTTTTTATTCCACTTAATTGTTCATTGAGATTTCAAAACCAAATCTGCCTCCTTGCCAAATATCTTTGTAATATGTACATTTCCCACTGGCTTATTATAATAGGGTTTCTCATAGGATTCAGCCACCCTGCATCTGCTCTGTTATGATATTATAACAATAATTAACATCTCCCACTTTTACTGTATAGGCAGCCTTTGATCCATATTTTAACAAAAAAAAAATGTAATAACAATGCTCTTTCACAAGCCATCCTTCATCCCAGAATCTCAGACTCGTTGGCAGCATCATATTATAACCAGAGAGAGTCGCATTCAGTCCTGAAATCCTCCCAACACCCCATGGGGTCCAAACACAGCAAGCAGCTTCCCTGGGGAAAAGGAGGGAAGAAAGGTCAGTGAATTGCCAGGCAGCTGAGTGGATGGCAGCAAAGCCTGGATAGAAAGGTCCAGAGTTCTGGGCCAAGGATCTAGAAGCTTCAATAGTATCTGTGTTTAAAGAAAAGAGAGAGACAAGAGCTGGTGAGCTTCCTGTGCTGGGGTTTTGGACAGATATCAAAAGGCATCCTTCCTGTAATGAATCCTTGGGGGAAAATCTGACTCCATGCAAGACGCCTGTTCCACCGCAGCTGATGACCACTTACTCTCTGCTTGGTCCAGTTCCCTAAGACGGGACCCAGGTCAGAGGCTCCTAATGCTCCAAACATGATGGTCCCACTCCTTCCCAAAGAGCTGGCAACCGCCAGGAGGCACTGTTTGTACTTAGGCCAAGAGCAATCTTTTTGCCCAAAGCTTCAGAGAACAGTGACCTCATCTCTCCTGCTTCCTCCTGCGGACCCCAACCCCTAACTGGCATGCTTCTTTACTGAAAAAAGAAAGCCTTCCACAGGGTTAAGTTCTTTCTGGGGGTAATTCAATGTGACATCAATCCGAGAGAGGCCAGGGATCACTCTTAATGCCAGAAACGATGAGTGTGACTACTGCAGGAACATGGACTGTGTCTCAGTACTCAGCTAATGCCTAAAAGAACACATCTTCTTTTAGCTTCACTCCAAACCACCATGACATACCTGATGGAACCAGCATGTTCACTGCAGAGAAGGAATTCAGAGGGTACCCGCTGTGAGCAGAAACAAGGCTGCAGTGTAACAGGAAGGGCAGTGGGTCCAGTACAAAGGAAAGACTTCAGCAGCCAAGGTTTCAAGTGGTCACTCGGGATCCATGGCGCTCCCTATGTGTTGAGACACTGAATGTGGCAGCCGCATTGTGAGGCCATGCTATTATGTCCGTTCATAGACGACGAAACTTGAGCCTGCAGGTTTAAGATTTCCCAGGGTAAGGAAAGGGTCAGATCTGTGTGGTTTGAGACGCATCAGAGCTGTGGGGTTTACACAGCTTCTGGTGGCATGCATGTAAACTCTAACCTGTTTCAGACATGATTGAGGGGGAAAGGAGAAAGAGAAGAGTAGGAATTGGATGAAGAGTAGGAAGGGCAAAAGGAGAAGAGACAAGAGGAAGAGAAAGAGAAGGAATGGACAGCACAGGAAGAATGTGGCAAATGGCACACTTACATTCTATTCACTGTCCAACTCCCATTGTAGCTATGCATCATCGTAACGCCAATACCTCACTGTTGTCTCCTATCATAGAACAAACTTCCAAGCTAGCTGAGCTAACAGTCATCGCGAGAAGAGACATAGCAGCATGAAACCCTCTCATGCCCCTTCCCATTCTTCGGTCAACAAAAGAAGGACAGAGGAAACTGTCCTTCTGAACTGTTTGTCTGAACTGATTATAGTACAATAAAAGCTCATGTCCATTCCCATCAGTTCCTCCAAGGGTCCCCCCACACACCAGGGAAGACACTCTTCTCTGATCCCCGTCACAATTTTCATCTCTACTCAAATAAAGACAAATATCATCAGGACACAAGTAATTCGATAAAGAAATTTCAAGCCAGTCTATAAAACAAACACTCTAAAAGGAGTCTAAAACCAATTCATCCCATCTCTGCATTCCACCATATGTGCCTCGCTGGGGCTTCCTTTCAGTAGATTTTCATTTCATGTGCAAATAGCAGTAGCAGGGCCTGGCTGAGCAGACCTCAAAGAGAACACCTCTCGTAACAGAGCACACAGTGAGGAAAGTGTTTGGCTCTCCACCCATGCCTGGAGACTGAGAAACCCATGTCATTGTGAGCTTCTAAAGTAACAGTTCTCACTTCATTCCTGTTGCTGCAACAAACACAACAGCCAAAAGCGACTTACAAGAGGACTGGGTTTACCTTGCTTACACTTCAAGGCCATATACATCACTGAGGGGAGTCAGGGCAGGAATACAAACAAAAACTTAAAGCAAAAAACATGGAAGAATGCTGCTTGGTAGCTCATGCCCAGCTTAGCTGGCTTTTTTTTTTTTTTTTTTTTGTAGCCCAAGACCACCTGGTGCTGTCCACAGCAGAGCTGAGCCCTTCTGTGTCAATCAAGACACAAACATGCCTACAGACATGCCTACAGACCAGGCTGGTCTATGAGATCCTTCCACGGAGAATCCCTCTCAGGTCTCTCTAGGCTGTGCCTGGTTGACAGGTACAACTGTCACAATCCCATACAACCACCTGGCCGCTCTGCTCGGCAAATGAAGGTCCACAGCACTAAGAATCTCAAGTCTGTTCTCTTTTCTTGAAAATGGGGACAGGAGGCTAAAGTTGTATAGATATGTTAACTTACACCCCATTGCCAACAGGGAAGGCTATGTCTAGTTTCATAGCAAAAAGAATGCTTTTCATTTGCTTGCCTGAAAATGATTCCAACGCTGCCTGTCCCCAGGGGTAGGTCTTCAGCTCTCGCCCTCCTCAGTCCCATGGCCTGCCCTTGAATGCTTTTTTATTTGATTTGATTTGATTTTTTACAGAGGGCTTTTAAATACCATTGTCTTTCTAGAAAAGGAGCTAATCTAATGAACAATGCTTGATCTAAAGAGCTTTACCATAAAAGCAAGGAAGGGAGTCAAGGATTGTTTAAACAAGAACCACATGCTCTCCGCAGAGCCATGCAGAGAAGGACAGTCCTAGAACACATTGGTGATTAATTCAGTCAGAGGAAAATAAAACCTGCCGCAAAGCCGAATGCTGGAATGTAGGTGGTGTCCTGGAACACTGAGTCCTGAGCCATCAAACGTCTGAGCTTCCTGTGTTTGCTGCTCAGATACTCACCCAAATCCTTCAGGAAGGTGTGAAGATTTTTGTCCTCCAAACACACCAGTGAGGCTGGCTACATATGCAGCTGGCAGTGCCTTCCCTGGAGCCTTCCAGGGCTGAGCCTTGTCTTCCTGGCTAGAGAAGTGAAATGAATGCATCCAGAGACTACTCAAAACACTCGCTGTGCTTGTGTGGCTGCTCAAAGATCCTATGGGGAAATGCAAGAATGCTTCTGGTTCTCTCAGCTTCCTGCGGGTGTCAGAGGGCAAATGCTAGACAGCAGGGAAAGTGAAACAAGATAAATGAAAAGGGGTGAAATGATAAAATAAAAGCACACGAGGCTCAGGCCTCCCTGGGGATCTACAGGTGGCAGTTAATAGTTTGCTGGGTGGACAGAGATATTTTTCCTCGGTAGTGTAGCCACTGGAACATTCCCCATGCTCCTGTAAATAACCCCTAACCTGTAACATGATCCTTGTAACCAGTCCTAAAGGGTTCATTTACACCACACACACACACACACACACACACACACACACCATGAAAATAAAATCTGGGCTAGGTGGGAAGAAGAAAGGGTCAGTAGAAGTGAAAGACACCAATGGGAAGTGAATAGATCAAAATACATTATAAACATCTATAAGAAAGTGTAATAATAAAACCCATGTATGATTACTATATGCTAAGAAAACACTTAGGACGGAACGTAAAAGAAGGCTGTTGCTAAAAGTTGGGGTAGGAAGGCACCCACCTGGAGAGCCAGGGTTATCCTCCTGCCCCTGGCTCTGATACGAAAACCTCATTTGTGATTGTGACCCCGACCAAGCCTGGAGAGCTTCTGTCCATTTAAATAAAATTTCACTAACACCAATTAAAAGCTAAATTTGGGAACAGGGGCTGAATTGGTTGTGTAGTGCAGGAAGCTGTACTTAAAGTTGTTATCTGTAAGCTACATGGGAATCTGGTGTCTTTCTTGCTTCCCAGGGTTCCCTTGTGCTGCCTAGAAGAAAGGTGCCACCTTCCATGGCTGTGACCCAGGGAACAGGAGTTCCAGCAGAGCTCAAGCTAGCCAGAGGACAGCCCATTTCCAGCCGCCAGTAGCTGAGTGTTATCTGAGAACTAAATTCAGTGTTTTGGTCACCTGCATGGTTTAATTTGCATCCCACCATACCACCTGGACAAGTGGCAGATTCAAAAAGGGCAGGAGTAGAGGAAAAAAGGAGGCGGGGAGAAGAGGGGGGAGGACCTAACAGCTCCCAGCGTAGAACCTATTAATAAGAAAAACCACAGGGTGAGAGGAAAGGGTGAGACCTTAGTTTGTAGGATGACACTGCTCCTCTATCTGGTTCGTAACCTTGGGGAGATTAGGGAAAGCACAGCTTCCGATCTGAGCCCAAATGAACTGCTAAATGAGTCAGCTTCTGGCTGTAGAAGAAATGGCTGCATTAATTCCCCAGCTCTGATTTTAAACCTCGACAGAGGCCCTGAAGCGACAGGATACTTATCTCAGCAACAATTAATATTCCGAAAATGCTGTTTAGAAATAGCCTCGTCGCTCACTCTGTTACCATCAAAATAAGTTTTGTTCCTTGGGCATCTTTATAAATTCTTATAAAAATATGGTAAATGTGATATATAAATGTGTGTGTCATTTACCACGTTTTATTAGGTGTGTGTGTGTGTGTGTGTGTGTGTGTGTGTGTGTGTGTGTGTGTGT
>NW_026585644.1:18323812-18367215 GCF_907164565.1 Psammomys obesus
TGTGTGTGTGTGTGTGTGTGTGTGTGTGTGTGTGTGTGTGTGTGTGTAGAAAGAGACAGACTGAGCAGTTTTGGTTTACAAATAAGTGCCAGTTTCAATTTAATTTCTAATCTCCAACTTGAAACTCACATTGAAAGTAAAAAGGCACTTCTATATTATTTTCTGGCGTTTGTGAAAACGGCCTTGGCTGTGATAAATAGATTGGGTGTTTACCTCTGCTTGCTATTTTGTCAGCTGGTAGACCCTTATCTGTTAATTTGCCCACAAGATTATCACCCCATAGCACTTTTTCCTCCACACAGTAAGAAAACTGCTTTCAAGTTTAATTTGAGAGTTGAAAGACAGCTGCCTAAGATGCAATTGAACTTACACACCGTGAGGATTTATCACACTGTTGGCCAAATTTATAGAGTCAGTGTAGACAGGGCCCACGGGGCTCTTTGAATTTGATATAAGGGATGCAGAAAGACACCCTGACCAGTTCAAGGGGCTGCCTCAGCAGCAGGTGGACTGCAGCCACAGTTTTAATTACTCCTTATTAGATGAGGGTGTTTCCATCACTTCCTGGGTTTAGTTGCTTTATTAAGATTCACCTCTTAGAAGATGTATTAGAGCCCAGGTGCAGATATGTGCCCTGGGTAGAGTGTCGGAAGTTCGTGCATGAGTTGGGCCCCACTTTCCTGCTTCCAAACCGTTGTCAGGATCCTGGGTTAGAAGTCCCCTTGACAGGCATTGGATTCCTAGCCTTTTAATGATGGCCCTGTCTATCTATCACATTCCACCTAGCCACCTCTGTTGCTCTCCTCTCAAGATGTATCCTTCATCAACCCACCTTCTCTCTAGAAGGGGCCAATCACAGCCAAAGACAAGTCATTCACTGAGAACTCATCAGGACCCCAAGGGCATTGTCCAGAACAGGGTATATGCTGCAATGAATGGAGACCACTCAAAGCCTCCTTTGCAGTGAGAGGGGCAGGAGCAACATTGTTCTTCTTAGCCGATGGGACGAAAATAGTTTTTAAACATAAAAGCAGCTGCGAGGTCTGTCGCAATACAGAAGTTAGTGGCACCTATTCTAAGATGAGAAGTCCATGGTTTGGTCAAAATCCTGGAAGACTGTATCCTCCAAGGAGCCCTGCCCAACCAGCACAGGGTCTTCTGACTTAAAGCCTCATTGCACTCTTCCTCCAAACTGGATCATGGGCTTTCACTCTAGGTCAGCCAGTTTGGCACAGTGATTATTCTGTCTTACAAATTCTGGATTTTGCCTTTAATTAATTGACTCTGGCAGTTTGACACAATGACTTTTTTCTTGAAAAAAAAAAATCATTGAACTGTCTTGAAAGAAAAACAACTTCATTTGATGAATGTAATCAAAGTGCCAATCAAAGCATAAATGTGCCCCACATAATCTTGCTCCAACACCAGCCCACAGGGAAAATGCTTTAGAATGCACAAACTGATACAATAAAATACTAACTAGAAAACTCTCATCAGATACACACAGTATGTCTGGGCAGAGAGCCGCACCTGGGTTCTATAAACCATGACACGCAAAACTGCTTAAAATTAATAGGCAAATCAAAGCAAAAGCCACCCAGCTTGTAAGATAAGCACAGAGGTAAGCAGAGATAAAGCATGGCTTTCCTGCCGCAGGAATGCTGAGCTGAGCAGGCAATAAGGCCTACTCTTTCTTTCCTTGATGCACAGTCAAATTACAAGAAAGGAAAACAGAAGTAGAATATGACGCCACCGGCAACCAAGTTCAGGTGCCATCTGTATATATTCCTGGCACTATTAATTTGCAATTAACAAGGGCCTTATGTTTTATCCCCTGCAACTCCCTGTCTTAAAGTGTGAGGGAGGGAACTTAGCGGAAGAGAACACGCAGGTGGGTGGCAAGCCTGCTCAACAACAAATAATACTGAATCACTGGCATGTAAGCTGCTCTCTCCAGCTAATAAAAGGTCATTTGTTGATGGGAGATAGAACTTCCCATTATGCTAAGACATGAAACAACTCTTCAAAGTGTGGCAGAACGTCACAGAGGTAAATGATGCATGATGTCACACAGCCCATGCTCTATTCCAGACTTAATCTCTAATGAGAGTCTAGTAGGGTGTCCAAACTCCTCCCCCTAAAGAATAGGCAGAAAGGGCCCACATCTGTAAGTGCCAAAAAAGGATGACATGATAATAAATTTAGAGTAGGACTTATACTGTTTATTTTTCACGTGTATGTATGTATGTATGCATGCATGTATGTATGCATGTATGTATGCATGTATGTATGCATGTATGTACATTCCTGTGTGCTGGTGCATGTGCACATGTGAGTGAAAGAGAGTGTAGAAGGCAGAAGGTTGGTGTGGAGGTGGCCTCCTTAATCACTTTACACCTTAGTTTTGAGACAGGTTCCCTCACTGAATGTTGGTCCTCCTCCCAAGGGTCCAGCCTGTGGGTGAGGACAGGGGGTTCAGGCTGAGGGAATGAGAGGCGCAGAGTCATCATACAGATACCAGGAGTTGGATGAATGCAATCCAAGGGCGAACAGATGCAGACTCATTTACTCCAGAAGGGAGAGCATGTAATATAGCTTTGGGTGACCAATCAGGTTCCTCCACACCATCTCCAAGACTGCAATTGGTTGTTCAGCTCTGGGCAGACTCTCCAGCATCAACAGAAGTTGCCCCAGGCTGTGAGCCCTAATGGCCCTTTGCTGGAGATGCCCACAACTGAACGCGGAGATCATCAGTTCAACTGGGGTGACAGGTCACCTCCTCAGGGCTAGAAGTAAAGGTGCATGGCAGGCCACCCAGATTTTCTCATGGTTTCATGGCAGGCATTTTAGGACCTAAGCCATCTTCGGGATCCTGGGGTGACACACACTAAGAGAATTACATGTTGAATCAAGTTGATCTATGACCTAGAAGTGGAGAATGGACAGAAACTGATTTTCTTTTCTTTTTTTTTTCTTTTGCTTAACATTTGCTCATAAATGTAATAGCATCAGATGCCTGAGGTTGACTGAGTGTGATATAAAGCAAGACAAATTCATAGTACTCTTAAAAATCATAGCCAACTGTAATAGTCTTCAAGAAAACAAAGGCTCCATCAATGTTGACCCAGAGCTGAGGATGTAGGCCAGTGGTGGAGTACTTGCAGAGTATGTGTAAGGTTCTGGAAACCACCCCCAACACTGAAGAAAAATAAAATAATTTGTATCAGGTTCTGAACACACTGGGGAGCCTCTTCCTCTGGGTATAGATGCAGCGCAGATAAACAGAGCTCCGCAGTCAATCCTCCCCGCTGTGGTGGTCTGGAATGACCCCAGAGGCTCATGTATTTACAGGCCTAGTCCCCAGTTGGTGAACGATAGAAGGCGTGGTCTTGTTGGAGGAAGTATGACACTGGGGGTGGGCTTTGAGGTTTCAAAGCTCATACCGGGCCAAGTGGTGCTCTGCCGGTTAGCTCTCTCAGTCACTGCTCCAGTGACTGCGTGTGTATGCCTGTATGTGGCCACACTCCCTGCCACAACCAGGATGAAGCAACCATCTGAAACCGTGAGACAGCCCCCAAGTAAATAGTTTATTTTATAAAAGTTGCCTTGGCCATGGTGTCTCTTCACAGCAATTAAAACCCTATATAAGACACCGATACACGTATCAGAGAGAGAGAGAGAGAGAACAGGGCCTTCTGCACTATCAGCCAGTCTTCCAAAAAGAGCATTTCATGGTTGGTGGAGACTGGGGCAGAATTCCCTGGAACACCCAACTGCTCACTCCTGGGCCAAGACTTAGAGACATGACTCATCCCAAGTGAACGAGGCCATATTCTGTGGGCAAAATGTCTCCACACCCCAGATGTCAGCCAATTTCTGCTTAACGACCTGAGACTCTGTGCACTGGCACACGTCGTAGCAAGAGCTTCCAGTTCTGTGACAGCCGTGAGAAAGACAGGGAAGGCAATGGGGGTGCTGTGTGTTTCACACTCATGGGGCTCCCACACCGTTTCAGTTTCTATGACTTACACATGGATCGTTGATCAAGGTGTTTCCATTCGCTTAGTGAAGGATTTTATGTTTTACAAAAAGGTCAGTAGAATTCAAGATGTGTTTATTTATCATCTGCTCTCTGTAAGACAATTCCAAAAATAAAAACTGGGGAGACTAATAGGTAGAAATGTAGAGTTAGAAAGAAAGGAGGTGAAAAAATGTCAGTGAAATTATTCTTGAACAAGAAAGGCTAAATATTAGAGGATGCCAAAGGGCTGACTTTAGGCAATGGACAGGAGTTTTGAAAAAGGATATAAAGTTAATTATTTTCTACTTCTAACTCTGTCATATATTTTGTTGTTTTGATGGTGAATAAGTTCATGCAATAATTCGACCGTGAAAGTGCAAAGTCTGATGTGAAGTCCATGGCTTCAGGATGGTTATCGTAAATGGACAGAAGTTTATTGAGGTGTATAATCTTTGGAGCTGGCTAACTTCAGTGCATAATGTTCTTTATCTGCAATTTTTAAATAAAGTTTATAATGAAGGAAAAAATTATTCCTTCAACCAAGCTTTCATTTTTTTATGATAATGTATCATAGCAAACATTACACATGATCAACTATCAGGTAAATAAAATTTAAAAATGTTCCACAGGAGAGTAGGGGAAGAGCTCATTAATTCTCA
This sequence comes from Psammomys obesus, assembly GCF_907164565.1. Classification (NCBI taxonomy): domain Eukaryota; kingdom Metazoa; phylum Chordata; class Mammalia; order Rodentia; family Muridae; genus Psammomys; species Psammomys obesus. The sequence continues at coordinate 18,328,493 of NW_026585644.1, forward strand.
CCAGAAAGAGAGAATGGAGAGAATCCCACAAAAAAGGGCCTCTGCTACTTGGTGTCTTTAAAAATTGTCCATACTAGCTCATGATTGCAAGCATACATCTTCAGATAAAACATTAAATGACTCAGGGGTTATGAATGAGCAGCAGTCCTCAACAAAGATACACTGAAATTTCTGTCTCCTGGACCTACTATTTGTCTTTATTTGAAAACAATGTCTAGTGTGGGTCTTAACAGGCAGTAGCATGTATCCTTATATTAGTCAGGTTCTGTAGAAAATCAGAACTTATAGAATGAATCTATATTAAATGGAGATTTATTAGATTGCTTACACAGCTCAGCTTGGTCAGTCCAACAATGGCTGTCTTTATACTAGAAAAGCTGAGAACCCAGCAGCTACTCAGTCCATGAGGCCAGATGCCTGAGCATGCCCAACCTGATGCTGAAAGCCTAGAGGATTTGGGGAGGAGGCACTGGTCTTCAGTTCACATTGGAAGGCAATGAGACAAATCAAAAAGAGGAGACCTTTTCCCTCAGACTCCTTTTATCTGGGTTGCTACCTGAAGGGCCACCTATACTCAAGATGGGTCCTCCCACTTCAAATAACCTGGTCAATCAAATGGCTCCCAGGTGTACCTGGAAGCTTATCTCTTCTGGATCCCATTAAGCTGACAACCAATATTATTGATCACAGTCCTCATGGGAGGGAAATCTGAACACAGAGACAGAGCTGTGCAGTGGGACATTGGTGAATGAGGCAGGAAAACCTCACGAGGATGAAGGCAGAAAATGAGGTGATGTTCTACACTCAACAACCACCAGAGACAGCCGACAAACCATCAGAAGCCAGGGGACATGTGTGAAAATGGGGTCTCCCCTGGGTTATTCAGAAAGAACCAATCTCACCAGCCCTTGACCTCTGACTTCCAAGCTCTATCCTATTGCATAACTGGTCCAATTTGTGGCCCTTTCTCTGATAGCACCAGCCAACTAACACAAGTGGTTTGCATTTTTGGAAGCCTGTCCACCTATGACTAAAGCCCAGGCAAATGTGCTCCAAAATCATGCAAGGAGAGTCAAGGCTTCTGCATATCTCATGGGCTTTCTATCTCTAATAGTGCCTTTTATAGTCTAATTTTTCCCTCTGGTTATGGAATCTAACTATATTTTTGCAGATTGCAACCAAATATTGTATTGAAAATGTGTCTTGTTTCATCTACTGTACCTACCTTTTCCCTTAATTTCTTTAGCAAATTGATTAACAAGTCCTTTAGGGTTCTTGTTTTTTAACTTCATCCATTTCTTTCTACCAACTGTTCATTTGAATCTTTATTTTTGATCCCTTCTTTTTTAGGTGTGTGTGTGTGTGTGTGTGTGTGTGTGTGTGTGTGTGTGTGTGTGTGTAAATAGAAGCTGGTTCTTGTGTACAATGATACTCCAAAGAGGTCTGAATGAAACCCCTTCCTAGTGAGGTAGAGTTGCTCTGGTGGACTGTCAAATACAAGCCTGGCAAGCCTTGCTTGGTAAATTCTGTTTCAGTCTGGGCTCAAGTCCTGAGGTTTACTCCTTAAAGCCATGACCATCCTTTCAGGGTCTCCATAGAGATAATCTAAGTATATTATTCAAAGTTTTATCTACAAACTGAAAATAATACCTTCATGTCTATGGTAAATTTTAGTGAACAGAAAGATTTGCTTAAGCACAAGGAGCCAAGGTCTATATGTCTATTCCTTTGCCTTTCAAGTACCTATTTCTCCCAGATATAAACATCACCCTTCTGTCACCTTAAGCTTTCATATTTGTTACTCTAGAGTTTATAACAATTGTGCCTTTGGTGGCCAAAATTTATGAGCATTACCTTCAGAAAGACCTAAGAATATGTACCAGTACGTTCCTCAATTTCTGAAAGGTGAGAATAATAATACCTGCCTTGGAATAGTGCCTTAAGAATATATGCAAAGCACTCATAGTGTCTGGCACAGGCCTTCTCTCCCTCCAAAAACAACCCAAAAGAAGGCATACAAGACACTATCACCTAATCAAACCTTCTGCCATCTCTCCCCAGTCCCACAGGCTGCTCTGAATTCAAACTGAAGTCCATTTTCACAATGTAGCATTACCACATTGTGAATGAAAGGACCTCATCTCCCAGCTGGCCTCAGAGTATTGAGAAACAACTGTGAATAGACAAAGCTGTCTCCTAAAAACCCACCAAAGGAGTAAAGTCATTCCGTGCTTTCAGTTGAAAAAAACAAAACAACAAAACAGGGCTTTACATGTAGGGCAGAAGAGAAGGACACTTTGCCTCTCTCCCCACAGCTGACCTAAATACTCAGGTGTCTGCCTCTACTGTTGGCCTATGGAAAATGGGACTGAACATGGAGGACTGGAGGGAGACATTCTTCTTTCTCTGATCAATGTTGATATAAACAATCTCTGTCGGGAGCCGCTCCCGCCATTACAAGATGGCGCCGGCTTCCTGCTTCCTGGTTCTTCTTGCCAGCATTTTCGCGCTTCTTGCCTGCGCCGCCCTGCAGTTTACGCATGCGCAGCTTTATGCTAATGAGGGTTTAGGCTGCACTCCAATTGCCAGCCATATGCTTATGAAGACTTGAACAGAGCACCAATTACAGGCGGACAGGTCGCGCTGCTGGCTATTTTAAGCAGAGCACAACCCGGGGTTTGGGTCCTTCACCATCTGCAAGAAAGAGCTGTACAATAAACTTGCCGCTGAAGAAATCCTCGGTTGTTGCGTCGTTCTTATCGGCAAAGGCCGCGCGCGACAAATCTCTGCAAAGCAATTGCGAGCACAAGATTGTTAAACAACCCCCCTTTAAGAGGCTGCATTTGTAACATGCTTTAAATCTGACATAAATGAAACCAAATTGTGTTGGTTTTCACTGAGATATGGGACCAAATCATTATTTCAGAATATGTGCAAGCTCCAAATTAGCTCTGAAAGACACAAATTGAAAAGTCTGAGAGCCAACAGCTCAGCAGTTACCAAGTGTCTACTTTATGTTTAATTCTAGGGAATCAAAAATATTAATTAGACTTCAAGATCATCCTAAAGAGTAAGGACAACAGTAGTGTATAAGTTTCCAGTCACCAAGGGACCTCTGAGTTGGGTGTTCCTCTCCCATTTTCCTGTCACACTGAAAAGTGGACATGACCCGCCATCTTGTCATCCATGGTAGTTGTGTCTGGTGTGAGGCTGGTACCAAGAAAGAAGTGACCACTGAGGATAAAGTACCTCAGATGGCTTGTGGAGCAGACAGAAGGGGCTGTAGACAACATTTTACATCTGGACCTCATCATCTCCAAGAGACTCTTTGAAATTTTATTTTTAATCTGTGCATGTGCATGAAGGGGAAATTGCACATGGCTAAAGGTGCCTGTAAGGGCCGGAAGAGAAGACTGAATTCTCCAGAATTGGAGTTGTTGGAGGCCGTGAGCCACGCAGCATGGGGGCTGGGAATGGGCCTCTGGTCCTCTACAAGAGCAACACACATTCTTAACCTCTGAGGCATTTCCAAGTGACCCTTGAGAGTTAAGCCAACTCTTGTTTCACTTTGTTACCACCTTTTCATTTCACCTTTGGGCCAGGCTCTCTGATCATCCCTGCTGCCACCAACAGAGCCCTGTGACTTAAAAAAAAAAGTCACATGTCTATGGTAGGCTCTCTGATCACCTCCCAAGGGTGCAGCCTTGCCAGGCCACAGAGGAAGACAATGCAACCAGTCCTGACGAGACCGGATAGGCTAAGATCAGAAAGAAGGGAAAGAGAACCTCCCATATCAGTGGACTAGGGAAGGGACATAGAGGAAGAAGAAGGAGAAAGGGAGGGATTGGGAGGGGATGAGGGATAGGGCCACAGCTGGGATACAAATTGAATAAATTGTAATAAATGATAATAAAAAAGGTCACATGTACCCAGAGGATGGCTGGTGGGAAGGAATGCTTAGATTGACTCAGGATGCTGTAACATTTTACACCCTACACATACAGCCATGCACAGGTCACCCCCAAAATATTTAGGACCAATCTGATTGAGGAAACTCACCCACTGCAAGCTCGCAGAGCCCACTGCCCTACCTCCTGGATCTAGCTGTGGTGTCTCTATACCCCAACTCCTCCCCTCACGCTGTGGATGTCAGTGAGGGATTGTTTGGGGAAGAGGAAAAACCACTCTCCTCAACTCCTGTCAGAACATTTGCATTTTTGGAAGAGTTTCTTTCTTTTTAAGACTCGGAGTGAGTGAGAAGCTTTTAGAAAAGCTAAAAATATCTGTTAAACAAGAAGGGAACACCCGCCAGCCCGCTGTTCCTTCTGAGCAAAAGGCTCGCCAGCTTGGGTGTGAAGTCTTCTGCTGGGCTTCAAGGACCTTGAGGGAGAGGTGTCATCTGCTCAAATGCTTAGAAACAAAGATCTAAGGAGGTGAAGTTGGAGGTAGAGATAACAGGAAGCCAGGAATGGCTGCCAAGTCACAGCTCCTCAAAGCCTAAAACAGCCTGAGAAGCTCACTGGGTGCACATTCCTCCTGCTATAACCAAGACAAGAACTGAGACAAGAACAGACTGAGACACTTGTCCAGAACCAGGCCATAGAGAACCACACCCAGTGGGAAGGAAGACCCGGCTACCCTTGCCTGTGTGGGTCTCACCATCATGCCGGTATGCCCACAGAGGATGTAGGGGAAGGAAAGAAAGAGGTAGCCCTGGCTCGTGGTGTGATCTTTCTTGCTTGAGTTTGCCAGCTAGTCTAGATGGACAACAGAGACCTACAGTCAATATCTGACTTCCAGGGATCACAGGAGCAGACAACACTTGAGGTCTTCCTCTGGACTCAGCATGAGTACACACAGACATATGAAGCAATGAGTGTGAGCATAGAAGAACATGTGTACACACACACACACACACACACACACACACACACACACACTTCCATACTCATATGCAAAAGTGATGTTGTGCCATTTATCTGTGCATCCCCTAGCCCACCCCCCATACCCAGTTACCCTTCCAGCTCTAAGTATTAGCAGAAGCCCAAGGAGCCTGCTGCCATGTCCACCCAACACTGCTCTAAGGTGACAGCAAAAAGCACCATCTAGAAATGGTGCTTTGGGTCTGGGAAAAATTACAAAAAGGAGAGGCAAGAGGAAAAAGTGATAGAATTCATCAACAGCCCATGTGCCCTTACTGACAGAGCTCAGCACATTTAAGTAAGTTCCTCATGACACCTTGGTTCATGACCCATTCACTCACCAGGTACACACACACACACACACACACACACACACACACAGCTTAATCCCTGTATCATTGGCTGCCACTGGTTTTCTAAGGAGCTTAACGGGGCATGCTCTGACTTCAACAATGACCCACTAATAGCTTTACATTTCTCCCCAGTATTACAAGCTCCTATCTCCTAATGAAATCAAGAAATCAAGGAGACAGCAGGAGAGTGAGCAAAGCCGGAGCAGAGCCAAGGACACCCTGGGACTCTGCTGAGCCACAAATAATCACCTGCAAGCAATGATCAAACCTTAACTTCCGCTTAGGAAAATAGAGTTACATCTCTCTGGGTGAAGCAAACTCCCTTCCCACTGTACTTGACAAAGAGTAACACACACCACATAGCTGTGATCTGGCTGACATTGAACATGTTCTCTGTTGTGGGGAGGGTTGTCCCAGTACTTTTTAGTTGATTGTCAGCTTATAGTATCTAATGTCCAGATCCTTCACAAGGGTGTTCATGTGATCAGTATTCTGAGCGGGGGGAAGGGCTGTCAATGTTAGTTAATGCTCAGTTTGCCTCAACCTTTGTAAGTGACTTGTTCTTTAAAAATCTATCCCTCACCCTGCAGACTATCAAAGCAGATGCTGAGCCTGATGGCCAACTGTTGGGCAGAGTGAATGGAATCTTATGAAAGAAGTTGGAAATAGTAAGATCTGGAGAGGACAGGAACGCCACAAGGAGAGCAACAGAACAAGAAAATTTGAACACAGGGAACTTCCCAGAGACTCATACTCCAACCAAGGACCATTCATGAAGATAACCTAGAACCCCTGCACAGATGTAGCCCATGGCAGTTCAGTGTCCAAGTGGGTTACATAGTAATGGGAAGAGGGACTGCCTCTGACATAATCTGATTGGCCTGCTCGTTGATCACCTCCCCCTGAGGGGGGAGCAGCCTTACCAGGCCACAGAAGATGACAATGCAGCCACTTCTGATGAGAACTGATAGACTAAGATCAGAAAGAAGGAGAGGAGGACCTCCCCTATCAGTGGACTTGGGGAGGGGCATGCATGCAGAAAGGGGAGGGAGGGTGAGATTGGGAGGGGAAGAGGGAGGGGCTTATGGGGGAGATACAAAATGAATAAAGTGTAATTAATAAAAGTTAAATAAAAAATTTAAAAAAAATTTATCCCTCCAGGTTACACTTTGGTACTTACTTCTAGGTATATGGGTATTTGTGTTTTCCCGATTTCCTTAGCTGTGTGACATGACCTTTTGTTTGAACTCCCTTGGTAGCACCCCACTACTATGATATGAAAGGAAACAACAAAGGCTCCTAATATGGCCCTACCTGCTTCTGCTGTCCAGTTCCCCTTTCACCCTTGGCTGCATGCTACTGTCCTACTTCCACTATCATGGGACCCGGCTGACACCTCCCTTCTCCATCCCCCTACTCCAGGGTAACTCCCCATGTTGTCTCCTAGCCCTCAGCACCTCTTCCCCACACTCACCCTCTCACCATTCACAGAGGCCATAGGTCCCCATTGGCCTCGTTCTCTGAACTGGACATGCTAGTGAACTGTAGACCATATAGATGGATTAGATACAGATACAAGCATGGAGCATAAGGACAAGCTCAGAACTGGACACAAATGTGGGATCCAGTAGCTTACAGACAGTTTAAAACCAGAGTGAGACTTAGTGGGGCCCTTTTGGAAAATTTGGCTAGAGAAGAAAATAAGGCCAAGGACCAAGTTTCAGGTATTCCAAAACTGACAGGAAAAAAAAATGAGGTAAAAGAAAAATAGCTGTCTGAATAACAAACCATCAAAGATGTTCACATGCTCATCCTCAGAACTTGCTGCTGTGTTATCTCACAGGGCAAATGGACCTTGCAAACTTGATTAAATTAAGGAGGCTGAGATAGGCATGGTGGTGCAAACCCCAAACCCTGGGCATCATGGGAGTCTGAAGCAGGTGGATCCCAGGTTCAAGTAACCTGGGTTTTACAGAGTGAGTTCAGCTGGGCAACTTAGTATAGAACCTTCCATAACATAAAAACATAAGCCAGTGGCTGGGGATACTGGGCACCAATGGTAGGGTGCTTGCTGAGCATTGATGAACCCTGAGTTCAATAGAAAGTACTACAAAATAAGTAATAAATAAAATTAAGGGTATGGATATGGCAGTGTATCTGGGGATGGTTGAAAATAATGGCACTTCTCTAAAATGACTAGTAAGTGGAGCCAAGATAAAATCCTTCTCTCCCAAGTTGTACCTTTTGGTAGTTTGGCCACAATCACACAAAAGTAATATAACCGGTGTGGTATGAAAATATTGGCAAAGGCATCAAGAAGATGAAAGAGTCATAAACTGATGACAACAACGTAAGCAGAAGCAGCAGTCAGAGAGGAGAGATATTGGGTCTATATTGAGAACTTTGATATGAGGAGGGACAGTCCTACAAAATTAATGCATACAGCACACTCAAGCTTTTCTGGGACAGTGTCAAAACACTTTAGACCTGTTTTTCAATTTAACAGTAATTTTAAAATCAATGTAAAACATGGTCATTGGCTGTATAAAATCTGTTATCATTTCTTACTCTTTGGAGATTCCATTTAATTTAGGTGTTGAACACTATTCAATTTCCCTCAGCCTGCATTGCTGACCATATGCTTCTTTAGGGTGGGGTGCTGTTTTCACTGCCTCCCCTACTTAATGAACTATTTTATAAGCTTGAAAATGTGATTAGTTTATTTATATTTAAGCAAAATGTGCCACCAAAATTTGCTAACTTACTCCGGGGAGCTTTGCATCATTGATGACAGATGAAGGGGGGGGGGGGTTTCAGGAACTTAATCTGATTTTACCATCATAAATATTCAAATGATGTATGTTTGTTCCATAAAACAGTTGTTTAAATGGATTTAATTTATTTTCAGTTTTATTGCCTCAACTGTATTGTACAAATCAATTGTTAAAATCGTCTGGTAACAACATCTGATAAATGTTAATCTCTCTCTCTTTTTCTCTCTCTCTCTCTCAACTGAACCGCCTAGAATTCCAGTTCTTTTCTAGTTTAATTTCTACTGCTGTGACAAAACACTGACCAAACCAACTTAAGGGAGAAAGGGTTTCTTTCATCTTGCAGCTTACAGTCTTCCATGAAGGGAAGTCATGGTGGAAACTTCAGGCGGGGACCTAGAGGCAGAAACTGAAGCAGGGGTCCCAGAAAAACGCTGCCTACTGGCTTGCTTCCCTTTGCTTGCTCACCCTTGCTTTGAAATACAACCCCAGGACCCAGCGATGTCACTGCTCACATTAGGCTGGGCCCTCCCTCATTAATTGCTAATCAATAAAACACCCCCTACAGACATGCCTACAGGCCAATCTGATGGGGGTAATTCATTAATTAAGGTCATCAGTTGAGGTTCCCTGGGTGACTCTAGGTCATGTCAAGTTGACAAACACTGACCAGTACACTGCATCCTATAGTCTACCCTCGCAATTTAAACTGGTTGTTATCATGAGACCGCTCCCTGAAGAGTCCATGTAAGTAGGTGCTAAATCTCAACAGTATCGATAATTGGAGGGCTAACAACTTCCCTCTAGAAATTCTATGCTGTTGTATGCAAGCGTGAGTACTGACAGTAAACACGGGAGTCTTATTTTGATTTTTAAATGGTTTATTTTTATTTTATGTGCATTTCATGTTCTGCCTGCATGTATGGTTGTGTGAAGGCGTCAGATCTCCTGGAACTGGAGTTACAGACAGTTGAAAGCTGCCATGTGGGTGCTGGGAATCAAACCCAGGTACCCTGGGAGAACAGCCAGTGCTCTTAACCACTGAGCCGTCTCTCCGGTTCCCCTGTATTAATTCTTGAAATGGGGAATTAACAGATCACAGGAAGTGGGAAGCAGAAGCGAAGAGCTGCCTGAAGTCACTGCTGCCTCAAGAGTGACTGGTAACCAGGTATGTTCTTCCGTCCTTCCTTCTTTTCTTCCTTCCTCCCTCCCTTCCTTTTCTCAATTTTAATACTTATCTATTTATTGTGTGAGTGTATGTATGTGAGCACCTGAGTATCAGAATGAATATATAGAAATCAAAGAGCAACTTTCAGGAGTCAGTCCTCTTCTTCTACCACATGGACCCCATCAGGTTTGGTAGGTAGCAAGCACCTTTACCGGCCCAAGCTGTCATTTTCATGGACATCATGAGCGGAGAGGAGAGTAGGAGATCTCAGCTCTGGTAATCTGGGGCCCCAGAGAATGATAGTCTCAATGTGAGGGTGTGAGAACAGGCTCAGTCCAGAAACAGGGGCTGCCTTGGTGCTGAGAAGGCAAGCCTGGAAGCAGGAGGCTATGAGAATGTGTAATAAGGCAGAACTTCCTTCCTAAATGAACACTAACTCGAGCAAGATTTATAACTTGAAGTTCCTTGGGATTAGAGCAAAACACCCAAATTACACTGGAGGAACTGGATTAATATCACACCAAAATAGATTCTAAAGCAAAAAGCCACTGGGAACAAACAGCATAATAAAAGAAATTTGACTGGGGGGGAGGTGGTCACCACGCTTCAGTGTTTTGTTGTTGAAAAGGGGTTATGGTTACTCTTGCTTATGATTTTCCCCCACCCAAATCTTATACATTCTACAAACCTCCTACATCCTGAAGGCCTGGACTTTCACACTCTGAAGTCAGCATATGGTCCCTGAAAATAGATTCTAAGATGCAAAGCTGCATGGAAAGCCCTTGGGAAGTCCTTGTCCACCTCCACAGGAAGGAAGAAGGCAGACTTAAGCCAAGGAAGGGGATGGCCATAGGGAAGGCCATACCTGAGCCTCACCCTTCCAAAAGAAACTGAAGAGCAATGGAGACTATATGTTCCAAGCTAAGAAAGGACCAAGTCTTGGTATCCCATTGTCAGCCAGTATCTGAACGCGGTGCATCCTCTGGAAGGAGATTTATCCTCCTTTGAAGCACTTCCTTGTCTCAGCTGAGGTAGCTGGGCCACCAGAAGGCCATCTGCCACCACAGTGTAGTTGATGTGTTAGCTCTGGAAATGGATCTGGGAAGAGCCCATGCTATGCACCTGCTTCTAAGATGTGCCCCAGTGGGGAACAGCTGCTTGGGCTCTTGCTCAGACTAGTTCTCAGAGAGCCCCCAGATGACGAGTAGAGTCGATGGCAGCTTGTCTGCTGCCATTATCTCCAAGTTCCATTTGGTATGCATCACTCCCTCCTCCGTAACTGACTCAAGATTCCTCTCCCGTGGGCTGGGAAGATGGCTCCGTTGATAAGGTGCTTGCTACGCAGACAAGCAGATCTGAGTTTGATCCCCAGAACCCTTATGAAGAGGCTGCACGTCATGGTGAGTGGTTGCAATGCCAGTGCCAGGGAAGACACAGGTAAAGCCCTGAGACTGGATGGCTAGTCAGAGTAGCATACTTACCAAGTTCTCAGCCAATGAAAGATTCTGTCTCAAAATATAAGGTAAATCATGACAGTGGGGAGTGACACTTGGGTTGTCTTCTGGTCTCCATACACATGTGTAGACATTTGGAGATAGATTAGATTAGATAGACAGACAGACAGCTCCAATCACACTCACAAAAACTCCCCTTCCTTCAGCCTGTACTACTGCTGATCTAGAACACTCACTTGGTGGTCCATACCGTCATCTCTGACTCTTGATTACCATTCCCATGATATTTTCCTTCTGCTGTGACTGAACACCTGATTAGACAAAGGAAGAATGATGTACGCAGGCTTGTGGTAAAAGAGAGGAAGGGCAGATCCTTCATTATGATGGTGGGAGAGGTTGTAGTCTCTGCTGGCAAGAGTGTCAGGCTGCTTGCTCACATCTTAGTGAACCAGGAAGCAAATAGTGGGCAGGAAGCAGGGCAGAGCTGTTAACCTCACAGCCCTCCCCCAGCGAGCCACTTTTTCTAAAACAGTGCCACTAGCTGGGCCCCAAGTGTTCAAACACAGGCGCTTGTAGGGTCATTTCACATTCAAAGCTCAACAGTTCCCTTCCCAGGCTCTGACTCCTGTTGTTGGCCATCAGCAGGGGCAACTGGGCTTGAGATCTCAGGAGAGACACCCTGGCATACCAGCTGAACCCAAAAGGCATCCATCCCTGAACCATGGTCCATCTGCGGCCCGTCTTATCCCTAGTGCTTAGGGCCAACTGCATCTGCCAGGTGATATCCCCTTTTTCTTGCCTTCTGGTCATAATCATTGGAAACTTCAAGTAACCAGGTGGCTGGCGGAAATAAAATTTCGATGGGACTCTTAACTGCATCTTCCTCTGGAGGCCTTTCCTTTGCAGAGACCTCCCCCGGAGTCTCTCCTGACCGAGAGGGGAAAGGCAGATCCTCATGGAGAGCACTGGGGGTGATGGTGAACACGACAGGTCCAATAGTCTCCTTGGCTCCTTGGCCCCTGTGCTCTGCCTCCCAGGCACACAGCCATCACTGACACCATGTACACACTGTGTCCTGCAGAGAAATGCTCTTCCTCACAGGGAACGTTCCTATCTCACTTTTTCTTCCATTGCTGTGATAAAATATTCCAATCAGAGCAGTTTAATGGAGAATGGGAGCTTGTTTTGGCTCACAGTTCCAGGCTATAGTCCTGGAGAAGTCAAAATGGCAGGAACCGGAAGCAACTGGTCATGTCACATTCACAGTCAAGAGCAAAGAGCAATGAATTAATATGTATAGGCTGCTGCTCAGCACCTCCCCACTTCTTATACAGTCTATAAATGGTGTCATCCCTAGCTAGAGGGTCCTCTTTCATCAACTAATGTAAGGTAATTTTTCACAGAAATTCTTGGAGACTCTTCTCCCAGGTGATTCTAGATTGTGCCAAGTTGCTGGTTCAAGCTAAACATCACAGTCCCTAACCTGTAACCTCAGCCACCATGTATAGGAAGCTCTCTGCCCCACACCCCATGCCTCTCAATCAGGCTAGCAGCTTCCTTTTCCAAGTGACGTCACATGGAAACTGTGGTCTCTTGCTGTACTCCCTGTGTATGACGTGGCCTTTAGCGATGCTGAGTGGAAGCCAGTGTTGGTGGGTAGTGGTATTAGGGTTGTAGTCCCTTGGAGGCAGGAAATAACTTATACCAAGACAAGCTGAGGACCCCATTCCAAATGAGTCTTTGTTCCTTACACAATGAAAAGGTCCATGTATTCAACATCCTTCTTGAAGACCGATGTGGAAACTTGGTGTTGTTAGTCACTGTGGCTGGCGGGTTAGACATTCAGAGGCAACAGTGGGTAGATGAGGTATACTTCAATCTCAAGTATGTAGAGTGAAACCATTACAAATTACCAATGACCTCTCAAGTGCAGCCTTCCTCGCTGCCACTGTGACACCCAGACCTGCGCTAGGGGTGGCCAATGACAGACAAGATGCTTGTCAGCTGCCAAAGTCATCCTGTTTTCTTGGTGGCTTACTGCCACTTCTACAGAGGTAGCACTGTGTAGCACGTGGTTCACTTTTCACCCTCTGCTCACTTCCAGGGGTCTTTCCCAAGACTGCTTCATCTTCTATGTTTCATAATGTTCTCTTCTCAGAACATTACACCGACAGTAAGATTTGCTACAAACACCACATGTAGATACTCTTAGCTCAGGGCACTTTGTTTCTCCTACAAAAAGGATGGCCAGGTGACCTCCCCATGTACGCATCCCCGGAGATTTTCTCCTACCTACTGTCCTTCCAGAAAGCCCCTGGGGGGCACTGCCTACAGCCCATTTCTATGTGTGTATAGGGAAGAGCTAGAACAAGCTCTGATGGGGAAATACTTGAACGAGAGTGGGTAACGTGAGCAACAGACCAACCCTCTGTGCAACTTCCTTGTTCTCTCTGGCTTTGCTTGTGTCCGGTCTTAGAGAACCTACTTCTCTTTTTTGACTGACCCACCCAATCTTTCAAATTAGTGACTCTAACCGAACCCAGCCCAGATATGTGCTATTTAATATCCCAAAGCAGCATGCTACATCACTGCCAAGGCCCAAAAGCATGTAAGGGCCACTCCTCGCATGGTACCTCCACTTTTCCGACACTAATGTCTTAGCCTTTCTCCAGAAAGCAAATGGCTATCCAAAGGTTCTCCAGGCCTAGTTGCAGCTCCCTTTGGTACCTGTCATGGTTAATACTGGTTGGCGGTTTGACAGGAGCTAGAATCACCTAAGAGACAAAACTCCTTGGGTCTCACATGTCCCTACACTTAGCACCTAGTCCGCTAGCAACAGGTGAGTACTGGAGAGTTTTTAAATTGAGGTGGGCAGACCCACCAGACATATATACCCAGCTGCTGCCTCTGACTTAGTAGAAAGGAGAGAGTGAGCTGAGCTTCCAGACTGCAGACACAATGTCGCCAACTACCTCCTGTTGCATTGTGATGACTTCCCTGCCATGGCAGATGGAAGTCAGTTCAAACCATGAAGCAAAACAAACCTTCCTTCCCTAAGTTATTTTTCAGTGTGTCATCACAGCAATGAGAAAAGCAAGTAATGCAGTGTCCTTACTAGATGATATACTCTGAGTGTCATCACGATCTGCTACATCATAACATATCATCCAAACAACTACACAGCATCCAAATGGTACCACCGGTTGACAGACACAAACAGCAGGCTCCCTGTACCAATAGTGGGGAGCGATGGTTTCTCCTGCTCAGCCTCCGATTTCTTTGTGATTGAAGCCTGAGCTTCTTGCTGCTGCTGGCTTATCTGCTCCAACTACACAACACACTCATGTTCCAGACAACTATATACACAGTCTAATGTTCAGACAGAAAAACAACAGAATCCACCAAGCATGAAAAACTATTGGTAATCCCGTAGTCCTCGGAGAAAATGAAATTTGCCTCTTCTAAAAACTAAAGGCACATCATTTGGAAATGTGATCTCTCCCAATTGCAAGCAAATTGTAAGGGTTTCATTTGTGGCATAGATTCCATGACAAACAAACAATAGATGAGATTTTCTTTTAAATGAAGAAAGAGAATTTATGTGAACCTGGAACAAGGCCAGAGAATTACTGTTTGCTCCAGATCAATTCAAAAGACTCTGACTCCCCTTTTTTCAGAGACCTTCAGTATCATTGTCTTTGTTACTTTTGTTCTGACAAGATACCTGTCGAGAAGCAACTTCAAGGGGGAAGGGTTTGTTTGGGCTTCTAGTCCATTATGGTGGGCAAAGCATGGCATCCAGAATGACAGGCTGCTAGTCACATTGCATTCACAAGCAGGAAGCCGAAAGTGAAAAGGATGTAGAGAGGGGATATAGAAGCTCAAGACCCACCCCCTGGAATCCTTCCTCCAGCAAGTCCTAAACTCCTTAAAGCTCCACAGTCTCCCCAAGTGGTGCCACCAGATGGCAATGACGTGTTAAAACACATCAGCCTGTGAGGGACACTTCCTGTTCAGATCACCACAACCATGGACCTGCCCGCTACTATTTCCCAAGTATCAGCCACGCCGCATTCACACTAGCAGTGGGTTGACACCCTGTTCCATCATGCTCTTCCCTCCACCTTTCCATTTGCAGCAGCTCATCAAAACCACTTTCCTCATCCTTCCCCAGATAACAGAGTCTGTGTGGAAAACAGTAATACCCAGAGGGTTCCTCAGGACCACCTGTGAGACTTCTCCTCTAAGGATATAAGAAAAGGAGTTGAGTGACACCCATTGAGGACATCTCTTAACACCCACAGCATTGCCTCAAGCCAGTGGAGGGGCTGAGGTTTACAAGGCTGCTTCAGCCAGAGCCTAAGCCAGGAGGGGTAAGGCCTTCCTGGAACTGCACCAGAGGGTGGCAGCCAAAATGCATTAGAAGCTGTCCCTCCCAACAAGCAGGAGCCAGGGATTTAGACTCTGAAAAGCAAGCTGGGTTAACTACCCTAGTACTCACTGCAGCCAAAGGGGTGGTAGCTGTTTCCTCCAATTGTCTCTACAGAGACTGCACAGTTCAAGGGCTGTGGAAGCAGGGAAGAGCAAGGGTTTCAGAATGGCCAGGTGGGAGGGAAAAACTCCTAGCCTTGGTTCCACTGAAAGCCATACCCTCACTGAGCTCCTGAGATCTTGTTGTTGTTGTTGTTGTTCCACAGCCTCTGCACCAACCTGACAATGTCTCAAGGGCTGCGCTGGAATCTCTCTCACATGTCCCTACACTTAGCGCCTAGCCCACTAGCAACAGGTGAGTACTGGACAAATAAATATCAACACTGGCAAGTCATCCATTAGGATTATTTACACAATCAGCTTGACCCTCCCTGAGGTCCGTTGTCAACACCAGGCAGAGACTAAAATCCTCAAGGCAAACTTGACCTTGCTAAGTAGAGAAACCTCTTGTGCTTGAACTGTACCCCCAAATCGGTACAGTCCCAGTGAGCCAGCACCCAAGAGACCCACCCAGAGGTTGCTACATCTGACCTATCCAGAAACCAGCTGGAACCCTGCTTCTGTGGCAAGCGACAGGAAGCTAAGAAGACACGCAGTCCTCAGGGAGGGTCCCGTGGAGTCCAGACCTCAGGTTTCTGTTCCTCCCAGCCCTAGGCTCCCCTGTGGGTCAGGAATCACAAGTGCAAGAGGCAGATTATCCACAGGGGCTGCCCTGCAGGGGAACCAAGACTACCTCTGCTCCCCTTTCTCCCCCGAGCCCACAGTAGTGGCCTTATCATTTCCTTCCTGCCAAGCCACTGGGGGCATCTTTCAGTGAGGGGTCAGGGCAAAGCAAGGTGGGCAAGGAGGTAAACCAACTGATCAGGTCCACTGTGGGTGAAGCAAGATAGAAATTACAGCTTCGCTGTGTTGTCCATCCGAAAGGAAGCTGATCTCTTCAGGAGCCTTGCCAGGAGGTAGCTTGAGGCCATGCTCAGGCTGTTTGTGCCCACATGTCTACCTGACCACATCTACCTTACCGTCCCTCCCCAAACATCTGTGAATAAAAGGATGATAAAAGGCATTGAGGGTTCCAAACTCCTCAGCAGAGTTAAATAGAATAAACTACACACCAAAAAGACGGGAAGAGGAGAAAGGACCACAGACTATTATTTTATTTCAAAATTAAATGTAAATTATTATAAAGAATAATCATCAGGTTGTTTAAAAGGCACTGTATGGGTTGCTACCAAAAAGCCTTGAGCCGAAGGGACTTCACACTATACACACAGTCCAAATGAGAAAAAATATTATTTAGGAACATGTGAGGCAGAGTCCTGCCATACAAGGATGTATGTACACCACATAAATAAACTCAACCACACACATGCACACCCCACATATAAATACATATAAATAAACACAACCACACATACACACCACACATATAAACACACAAGCACACACACAGAGAGACGTACCACACACATACACCTACAGATACAAACACACAGCTCACAGCCCAGGAAAACAGATCCACCGTGGCAAGACTGAGCATTCTTGGAGGGCAAAGCTCTTGTTTCATGCTCCATGAAGACAAGTAAACTCGGGGGGTGGGGGGGGTTCGGTGTACATTGGGGAAAAACAAAGACAGATGAGGGCAAAGGATTTGTGTGTCAAAATCTTTACAAACCCTCATTTTGGACCTCTGACTTGCTTATTTATTAATCATGGCATTTAGATAAGCTCCCTCAACCTCACAGAACTGTTGTCTGCTCCTACAGTTTCAATGACAGGATAACAAAGCTTCCTGCCTCACTGCTTGGGGGAGAGGGCTGGAGGAGGTCATCCTCATACCCCCTTTCAATTGCTCAGTCCGATGCTCCAATTCGCAGTGTATAATGGAGCTCATGATTAGCCACACCCTCCAGCGCTGCTCAGGCAGCCCTGAATTCCTAAACCACAAAGCACGAGGGACATACCCTGCCTGGAGGCCAAGACCTTGGCTTCTGGCCTCTGGCATGCCACAGGGTCACATTGAGAAGACTTTAAATGTCACTCGGGGAGGGAGAAGTTGCAGAATAGCACTGGAATATCTCCTTATCCAGCCAGGCCACCCTGTGAGCCTCCAGGTAGATCCCCTGAGGTGCTTCTCTGCTTTGATGCAGTCCCACAGGTGAGTTGCAGCTTGCCTGACTTCCACCGGGCTTACACTTCACAGCTGAGAGTGAGGTTCAGTCAACACTCACTGATTCACAGAAAGTGCCTGTGTTCAACAACTCAAGGAAACTAAGGCCTCAAGAGAAAGCTTACCTGGAGGCCTTTTCCTCTCTGTTCCCTGTCTTGGGTCTCTGTTTTTGGAGTCATCAACCAGAATGGCCACTCACACAAAGGGCCCCCAGGCGTGGAAGTTGCTGTGGCTGTGAGGAACTGCACGAGGCTGGGGTCAAGGGGAGATTACCTTGGGCCAAGGTTTAATAGGGTAAAGGACATTTTCTGGACAGTCCTATAGGACAAAATGAGAGCAAGCTTCAGAGTAAATGGCTCAAAAAGGCCAATATGAACAACTTCCAGTTAAAGCCATCTCTCCCCATCCCCACTGTGTACACGTGTACCCCAGAGCTCCATTCGAAGAGAGGTGAGGAACAATGGCAGGCACCTCCTCACACAGAGTATATGAAAATTCACATCCTTGCAGCAGGTTTCCCATGTGGTTTGCTATCCTGTTTTGTTGGCCTGGAGGAAATGATTGCACTGCCCCTTGCCTCAGTTTCTCCATCCGGTGAAATGAGTTTCATCGAAGAAGCATCTGAGGTCAGTTCCAGTTTTGAAATCCTGAGAAATTTTCAGTGACAGCTCTTTCATTTCTGATAGGGCCTGGGGGCAGTTTGAATCTCCAGTCCAGTCATGTCTGCAGAATTATCTAGAAAGTTCATGAACATGGATGAGTGTGTGCCCAGCCTGTGAAAGAGGATTCAGAGATGCCCTAGATCCTGTCTTAGAGAGAAGCTAGGCTTAAACTTCACAGCCCCAGAACACTAAAGATAAGGTCTCTGGAAGAGAAGCAAAAAAATGGGAAGCAACAGCTGAGGGTGCTATGGAAATGGGAAAGCTCAATGTGGGAATAAATATGATCATAAACTTATAAAGTATGGATGGAAAGCTAGGTGCAGTGGTGAATGTCTATAATCCCAGCACTTGGAGAGGCAGAGGCAGGAGGATTGCTGTGATTTCGAGGCCACCCTGGTCTACAAAGCAAGTCCAGGATAGCGAAGCCTCCATGAAGAAACCCTGTCTCAAAAACAATAATAAAAACAAAAACAAAACAAGACAAAAGACTGGACCAAAATTTCATCTCATCCTCAGACACAAAAACAAGATGTTCAAGGAGATTTATGGCTGTGATCAGCTCCATGCTCTGCCAGGGAGGCCAGGTGGAAATACAGAGAAAAACGGGTTCTGAAGGACCAGGTACCATGAGAATGACCAAACCAACGGGTAATGAGTTCAGTGTTTCCTCCAGATGTTCCATGTATGTTTCCAAACAAGAAAAAAGCTGGCTGAAGACCAAATCCAATTTTTATATTCCTTAAAGGGGTGCCAGGCAAACTCCACTTTCATTAGCCCATGTCAGGAACCACCAAGGCACCTGGCCACAGTTGGATAGCTCTCTGTTCAGTCCCATTTGCTGAAGTCACAAGCAAATGAACCTGGACTCAGAGTGCTCAGTGACTCATGTCAGAGTGTAAATTGAAAATCTACACTTGCCCTACACATAATCTAACTCCAGAAGAGTCCATAGGGCAAAATTCTCTATGTTGAGTGTTATTTGGGTATCCTAAAAGAAAAATTACAAAATGAAGGTGGATTGCTAGGCGCACTTGTGGGCATACTTTATCCATTTGATTGGCGTTCCTTCACCCCAATCCCTTCCCACACCCCAACACCAGGTAGGAGACAAAGAAGGTTAGTGGGGAAAGGGCTACTTCCTGCTGTTAGGGTCATTGGGTTCCTTGGGGCAAGTCCAATCTTTGTTTCAGGATATCTCCAACTTCTTCCCATCAAACTGCAACAGTAGCCACCAGGAGCAGCAGAGGGAGCAGCAGAGGGAGCAGCAGAGGGAAGCAGCAGCGGCTGGCTTCTTCCTTCAAGCGCCCCATTCCTCTCTGAGCTCTGGTATTTATTCCCTCTGAGTCTCCAGAACGAAACTATCTGCAGCTGGCAAAGATCACGGCCCCCTCAGAGCCCGCATGAGGCAACTTGTCTGCTGCTGTGGACAATTTCGAAGCATCCCCATATCCCACACCTGGGATTAAAACAAAAACATGTTTACATAACATAACTGAGTTTTTAAAGACACCAAAGCTCCCACCGCACACACCTACTCAAAATCTAAGCACTACCCGCTATAAGAAAATGGAATAGAAAAAGAAAGAGCAACTAAAATTTTTCTTAGACACATGATTTTTAAAATTATGTATTTGTAGAGGAATTCTAATTTAGGACATGGCTGTTCTAACAAGAGATCACATCCAAAGACCTTCTTGGTCTGTGTGATCTGGCTGAAGTACAAGCAATCCTTTAATCCAGGAGACAGAGGCAAACAGATCTGAGTTCAGAGCCAGCCTGGTATAGAGCAAATTTTGGGTAAAGAAAAGCTTAGATCCAGGTATGGTGGCACACACCTTTAATCCCAAACATTGAAGGTAAAGTTGGTTTGTAGAAGGAAGCACCCATGCTTGAACATGATGCTTAATTGAGAGGCAGAAACAGTGATGAATCAGAGAAGATTTGACTATATAGGATATGCCCAACTCTCATGAGGAGAGGAAAGTGAGGCTACTTAAGGGACAATGCAGAGAGAGAGAGGCAGTTATACTTGGACAGTAATAGAGAGACAGATTGCAGAGAGAAATCTCAAGTGAAGACAGAATGAGCCAGAGAATGAGAAAAAGCCAGGAGATTAGAGCAGATTTCTTGAAGTAGTTTGAGGCCAAGCAGAGCAATTCAGGGGCTGAGAGAAAACCACATTGAATAATAAGTCAGCTGGGAGAGGAGTTTGAGCCAGAGCAGCTGAGGTGAACTAGCCAGCTATGAGATCAGTAAAAAGGGATGAGCTTATTCATCAGTAAGTCTCAGAGGCTGAAAACATTCTAGGCCTCGATTAGATTGTATGGAGGCTAGAAGCTTCCAGGGCTAGGCCTAGGTTAGCTGACAGAGGCCGTAAGCTTGAGACAACTGAAACTGGCAAATAGAAGTTCATGTTACATATACTGGTGAAGAATTATCTACAAACTGGTCACCCATCTCTCAGAATGTGGTGTGGTATTGGTAGCCATCTGTACCTACCTATACCTATGTCTCCCCTGGTGTAGCCATGAACCAGGAGCATGACTGTCAGTTTAAGGTGGAACCTTTTCCTTCCAGACATCAGTGTGCTTGCTCACCCCAGCTCTTCAAACCCTACTGTAAGCCCCACAAAACCTAGGATGGTGCTTGCATGTAGACAATCACAACTGATAAATTCCATTATCAGCTGCTGCTGGACACTGCAGTGACAAGAACATCAGCTGAGAAACAGGTCAGCGAGCTCCAGCTGGGCCACTCTCCTGTTGCTTTCACATGAAGTCTTCTCTTGACTTTCCCTCCTTGGTTTCCTCCACTACAGCACAGAGAGTATGGACAAGATATAGTAGCCACACTTAGCCTCGCATCCAGCTTCAGAAGAGACTACCCACACAGGGAATGAAGTGATGGACAGTTCTGCAGGCTTCCCTTCCTAGGAGGGATCTGAAGTCTGCGCAGGAGATGACATACATGCTCAATTCTCTGTCAAGGATCTGTCTAAGGACTACATTGGAAAACTGCACTCAGGCCCACTTTGCTTCTAGAAGATCAGCAAGCACTAAAGCAATGCTAGGAAATGAAATGGCTTCCAGAGAGCCCTTCCGTCTCACACTGCTTGCCCTCACACCCACCAGGCCTGGCTCTTCTGAATGACTGTCTTGCCTCAGGTGTTGCTCTAATCTCACTGTGCAGGCTTCCTTCTGTTTGGAATGAGGATTCTCTGAGCGTCAGTCTAATTGGTGTCTAAGTTTTATTTTTTTCAGTACAGTTCACAGCTGCTTCATAATAAAAGCCTAATGAGAAGCTAGGCATGGCGGTGCACACACACACACACATGACCCAGCTCTTGGGAGGCTGAGGATGTCTGGCTGGCATAATGAGACTCTATGTCAAAACAAAAATTTGATGAAAGAAAAGAAAAGAAAAGAAAAGAAAGAAAGAAAGAAAGAAAGAAAGAAAGAAAGAAAGAAAGAAAGAAAGAAAGAAAGAAAGAAAGATCTAGAAAGAATGAATGAGTGATCTAGCAAACCTGAAGAGGTAGAGATGTCTCAGAAAAGCACTCATCTGCTAGGCACTTGCAGATCCTGGGTCTCACAGAATTGGGGACAGGAAATGATCAAGCTTTGCCTCGTTGAGGAGGCTTACCTCCCTTCCAAGCACTTAATCTCATTCACCCCAGTTCTGTGTCTCTCCTCTATCCTCTGTGTATATGACAGGAACAGGAAGACAAAGCAAGTGCTGATGTGGGCCCCCTGGCCACCGAGGGCTGCTGCTAGGTTTCTATCTGTAAAGGATCAGATTCCCCCCGGGAAAGGGCAGGGAAGCTCAAAGAACCTGCTGAAGAAAGCAGGAATGTTCCCTAAGGTAAGGTCTAGATAAAGGCAGACCAGCTAGCACAGCTGTGGTCCCACACACAATTCATTCTGAAAGAACAGAGACAGGAACAGAACAGCTGCACCAATGACCAAAATATAGAAGAAAATCTCCCCAGCAGCAGCCTGCTGGGCAGGGAGACCGACACACAGCTGGATATGAAGCCCCAGGACGGAGCCCCAGGGACATCTTTACTGAGTTACTTTGTCTTCTAAGTGTTGAGTCAGGCTTATGACAGCACCATGAAAAGAAATCTAACTTGGCTCCCCAGACCCCCTTGAAGTTCTTCCATCATTCTAAGGTGGAAGAGCACAGGGGCTTGTACATTTCACATTGTCAATAGACATGAGTTTTGAAACTCAACTTCCCGAGCTCAGGCTCCCTGCCGTCATTAGCTCTGAGACTCTGGGCAAACTAACAGAATAGTCTCTGGCCTCCAGTCAGTGCTAGGTGTATCTGTGTATCATAGTCATTATTTATATGTTAATGTAGGCCATGAGAAAAGGTCACATACCATTTCATGAAGCAAACAGAAGAGCAGCACAGTCATTTTGTTAGCAAGGGTCACAGGGCCGAAGGCAGGGCACACTCCTCTGTGTGTGGCAGCCAACATGCGGTAATGGCAGGTACGTGTACAGGTGTGTCTGTGCTCACACTAGGTCTTTATACCGAAACGGGGAACAATCACTTGCAAGTGTTAGATTGCTTACCTGCAGAGCTCCGATAACTGGGAACTCACAAGCCAAGGCACCTGTGTCTAGGACACATGTAAGACCGGACCTCACTCTCAGACCCACTAGCCGGTCCCCGAGTATGACCTGGGGATATAACGTAACATCTCTGGACATCTGGCTCCTCGTGCAAAATACCAGAGAGGACATGGAGAAGGACATGTCTCAGTTTAAAGACACCTGGTGAGCTGAGCTTCGTGAGTTACTTCCTGGCTTCTCAGAATGCCTTCGAGAGTTGGTCAGGCAGGCTATGTAGCTCATCTGTTCAGGCGTGGTAAGGATCAGAAGCCATCGGCCCAGGCTTTCTGGGTATAGCAGAGTTAGTGCGTGAGTTTGGGCCTCAGTTTAGGTCTTCAGGGCTAGAAGACTCAGCACAGCAAGCCTGGATGAGTGAGCTTGAAAGGGGTGGGGGACTTACCCAGTTATGCAACTAAACAAGTGAGGCAGGGAGTCTTTCTACCCCTCTCATGCCAGTGTGCTGGGCGCTTGGCCTTTATGACTGACAGCTGGCAGAGTGGCATAGAGGTGGAGTTTTTGGATGGTACACAGCTTTGCCTCGGGTGAAGGGGGTGTGCAGGTGGGAGGAAGCGGCGCTCTGGTGGCTTTTGTGCAATAGTTTTCCAAGGCTAACAGGATGCCTTTCTCTTCAAATGAATCTGATGTCCTTGCGCCCTGTGGCCCTCGGAGCAGATCAGTTACAAAGACAACTTTGCAAGGCAAAGACAACCAGGCACATGACTCCCCTTTCCAGCTGACCTTTGGAAGCCTTTGATGTGCTGGTTACCCCCCCCCCCCCCCCCCAGCACATTTTCCTTGGTTCAGTTATCAAGTCCATTTTGAAGCAGTCTCTTTTAAAAGCCTTTTCTTTGAAAAGCAGCAATTTCAAAGAATATTCTTGGTCAACATTTCAGCAAACAGCTGTATGGACGTTGAAGTATCTTATCACTTTAGCCATCGGGCTGCCCCTGATAGCTAGAAGCCATCCATGGTTATCATGCTCTCCAAGTCCTACACATGCAGAGAGGGACAGCATTGCAGGTCAGTGTGTGAGAGCACAGCCATTTCTATTTACCAATTCTTTTGTTCCCTCATTACACAAAGACATGCTGAGCGGTGGCTCCATGCTCTACTCCATTCAGGAGAGGAATGAGACAATTCCTGCCCTGGAGAGGCTTACAAAATGCAAGGAAAATCAAAACAGTTAACACCCTCAAGACAAACATGTTCTGAAGGGGATGTGCAGACCACAGTTGGAGGCTCCAGAGGAGAAATGGGCTGTCAGTGGAGCTGGAGAAGGATTTCAAGATGGAGACCTGAAGGATCAACGGGTCTCTTCCATGCCCTTCTAAGGTGGCTGTCAGAGGTGTGCCAGAAAGAAAACACCATCTTGTTCTTAGTTTTATGTTCCCAGTTAATACAGAAACTTTCAGACTATCTATAACCACCAAAGTGAGGTGGCTGAGGGGAGACAGGAAATAGCCACCAGCACCTACATGTCACCTACAAATATAAGGGACACAGGACCCTTGGGACAACATCTGAGAGTAAAACCATAATTGGGAAGCAATGGATTTGATGACTGTATTTGCTCTTTCTAGAATCCAAACTCCTTGCAAGTTTGAGAATCGACTTTGAAATGATGGCTGTGTTTAATAACCTGTTCCTCAGAGTCCTCAGAGGGTCTGGCAGCAGCCAGCTTCCTTGCTGTCATTCCATCACTTGCTGCCACAGTGCCATTTCAAAATGCCACCCAGCCCTGACTGAAACCATGCCTCATTCTTCTATTCAGGCTCCCTGCTGTGTAGGTAAAGGTCTTTGTGACCACTCTACCTGCTCTCTAATCCCTTTTCCACAGTATAGTCCTGGACCCTCCAGAAACACATGCCTGGTATGGTAGTTACCCTGAGCAAATCCTTATATAATCCCTCCATTTTCAGGCCCTCTGGGCTATGCATGGACCCTCTGTCTCTTCAGCTAAGTCCTTGCCACCCATCTTCCCACACCCAACCTTCCTAGGATAGCCTAGGTTTCCTTGGCCCAGGTGTCTCTTGTTCTTTGGGACTGCCCAACTCCACCATCCTTCATATGCACTTAGACTTGGCTTCCTTGGGGAGATTTTCCCAGTCCCTGAAAAGAGACTCCCTCTTTTGTGCTCCCATCAGATCCTAGGTGTGAGGCCTAGGAGTTTCCACAACAGGATTATGGTACCTTGGTCTGGCAGCTCCACACAGAGGATGAGACGTGATTCAGACTGCATGCATGTGACCCTGGCTGGCTCTGTCACTGGCTAGCTGTGTTTCCTGGAACCAACTGTGCCTCTGCTTCTCTGTGAAATGAAGAAAAGGACACAGTCGTAGAACTAACCTGCATATCGCTATGTGAGCTTTGAACAACTTCATGGGCAATGAGTGTTCAGACAAGTCTCGGGCTCAGGGGAAGCACAAAACAACTGAGTTGATACCAGTTCAGAGCTTGCGCTTGCTCTTATCTGGGTGGGGCTGTCTGTGTCTGCTTGCGCCTATCTACAAAAGTATAGCAGGTGCTGGACATGCAACATGGGCTCAGCACCCCTTCTGGAAAAAGACACCCAAAGGCTAAATGGATCTGTGAAAAGAAAGGCTGCTAGGCCCTGGCTGCTGGTGGCATACTGATAAGGGGTCTGACTAGCGAAGGCCTTGCTGGCAGGGTCCAGGGCTCAAGGCAATGGGAGCAGGCATATGGAAGCTAGTGTGGCAGCAGGAAACCTCCCTAGGGTCCACAGGAAGGATCTAGCTTTCTGCAACACCTATCTCCATTTCATCACCCTGTATTAGTCAGCTCAGGCTACTGTAACAAAAATATCACCTGCTGGACAGCTTAAGTCACTAGGACTTCTCTCTCATGGCTCTAGAGGTAGAAAGCTCAGAATTAAGGCTGAATGAAGGGAGTTTCCAGGGACAGCACTCATACTGGATTATAGACGGTCACCTGATTCCTGAGTCTTCAAACAGCCTTGACTTGGTAAGTGAGTATAGGGAGAGAACCCTAGTACCTCTTCTGAGGACACAAACCATTTTGGTTAAGGCTCCACCCCGAGCGCCTCCTATAACCTTAATTGCTTCCTGAGAGACTACACCTCCAATACAGCCTACAAGGAGTATTAGCATTTCTAATGCTAATACTCAGAGGAACTCAGAGGGGATGCAGGTATCCCCTTATTCTAGATGTTCTGGCTCTCCATTCAGGAAGAGCAATCCTGGCCTTTCCTCCATTACCTGGTGTAGAGAGGGGAGGAGGGAAAGAAAGCATTTCCCCAGCATGCCAGGTCAGCCATCTGCTCCCGGCCTGGCTGCTAATGGCCACCTTGGTGTGTCCACCACACCTGCCACCTGAGAATTTGCTTCTAAACAGGGGACCTTATTAGCTGCTAACTGCTGAGCAGAGAAAGTGCGATGAAGCCTTTCAGGAGCTGCCCTTTCCGCTCAAGTCTCCTCTCTGGGGCTTGTCTGGGCCACTGCACACTCTGAATTTTCAATCTAGCTTCATTTCTGTCAAGTAATTATTTACAAATTAGATTCCCAGGGAATACAAGAGCAGAAAATGTAAGCATCACATATGTAAATAATAACAAATGGCTTTCCAGTAAATAGCAAACTAAATTCTAAATGCCCACTGGCATTAGGGAACTCAGGGACCTGCCACAGTAACACCCCTCTATCTGAGGGCATGCAAGTAGCTCCAGGTCACTCTTCCTCCAGGGCAGGATTGAAGGCTGAGGGGCAGAGGTCAGGGGCCAGGAACTTACGCTATGAATATGACTATCAGATGCTCACTAGACATAAGCGGCTCTTGAAGCAAGGTGGTTTTCAAATCATTTTTTCCAAATCAAAATTCTTGTATTCCCGGTGAAAGTGGGGTTTACCTGTGGCTTTATTAAAACTACAACAACTGCTCAGTTTAGAACATCTACTCTTTTCTGTAGGAATGGCTTTGTCTTTGGACATGACCAGCAAGAGGTCACCAAATGGCCACCTTTCTTTGATGGACTTTGGGATTATCTGCTCCCAGCTGAAAGATTACGTTTGCCAGCCTCTCTTTCCAGAGGCCTGCCCAATGGACCTGTAGCCAGAGAAGTACAAAATGGCTGGCATGCAGCTCACAGGAAGTAGCAAAGGGGCTTCCAGGAAAGCTGTGATATATAAGCATAGAGGAAGTGAGCTGAGCATTCTTCCCTCTTCCCCTTTCTTGCTCTCTGAATACTATGTGCTGTCAGAACATCCAACATAGCTTGACCAGGAGTTGACCTGATTCAGGCTAGGATGCTGGGGCTGTACCACCAGAGGAGGGTGTGGTGACAGAGGAGTGGTCCACTCAGACCGCTGTGACTCATGCAAGCAACAAACACACCTCATTCCCAACCCACAAGGCTGGCATAGACTTAGGGTCCAGACTTCATGTAGGGGCTACTTTGCTAGTCTCTCTTTCACTAATGCTCACTAATTTTTTGTAACAAAAGCTTCCAAGAGGTAACTCCATCCTGCATCATTCCCAATGTAGTTTATATTATAACATCAGTCTTGATGTTGTTAAATTCCAAGGGGTCATATCCTGAGCTGGGCTCAGCCTGCTGAAATTCATGAGGGTCAAAGTCAGGTGTGCAGGTTTGGCCTTTCCTTCTTTGGGAAGGCTGGAAATGCTAAAGAGATGTGACTATAAAAGCATACAAATATGTGTGCATGGGTGTAGATATGTGTGTGCATGCATACAAGCATATGCATGTACGAATGCATGTGTGCATATGTGTGCTGTGTGGGTGTATGCATATATTCACATGTGAGCACATGTGCCTCGTGTGCACATGTGTTCACGTATGCATGTGTATGCTTGTATCCATGCGCTTTACTGGATGTCAGAGTGTTGAAGAACAGAGGGAGCACAGGACATGTGTGAGGCTCTGTGGATAAGTGCAACCAAACTTCTGTGAAATGAAGTTTCACTATTTCCTACCCAAAGCCTGTGATTCTTAACATTTACATCTCAACACTAACTTGTCTGCATGTGAGGGCTGTTAAAAACTCTCACTACCAAAGCAGATAAAATAAAATAAAATAGTATCATGTCTCAACTCCATATAATTTTATTATTTGCAATAAAGGCAAAATAAATTTTAAGTATATAACTAAATGTGATTGAGTTTTTATGTTTATGCAAGATGCAACACATAATCAGACCCCCAATCCCTAAACCTAACTTTTTTCTGTGGCTCCAGTTTCAGTGCAAGATAGAAGACACTAGCGAGCATCATGGCATGACATTCTATTGAGAACTTGAGCATCCTCTCAGGGGAAGGAAAGCCACTCTTTACACTACTCCTGCGTTTCTTGCACACTCATCTCACGTAGTCACAGATGAGAGTCATATTATTTGGAGTGAAATGAAAACCCATGCTCTGTGCCTAGAAAGCTCACTGACATGTGTACACAGCATAAACCTGGCAGTCAGAGAGTACTCCTGCTTTTCACTTGAACTTCACTTTTTCAGGAGTGTGTTAGTGGCCTCTGCCTGGGAGCCTGGGACCTGGATTCTTTTTGTTCAAAGGAAAAAAAATGGCAATAACTAAAGCAGGCAGCTGCTGCCCCTAGCAATATGACAACCTCTCTGCTCCCTGGAAGTTTCTGGAATCGCCCTGCCTGTGCCCATCCTGTTCAAATTAGCTGCTCCCGCCCCGTGTCGCAGCGATCTGGGTGAGTTCCCATCTATTAGCTGAATTATTCAGCTGTTTCCCCACAAAGGCACAGCAGTCACATAACTGGCTTCTAAACCATCAGTGAATCACATTATTGACAATCTGGGCAGATTAATTAAGAAATCTGTCGCAACGACACGATGAGCGCTGGCTCCTTTTCAAGGCAGACCCACGCTGTCTTCAAGACAGGCACACCTGATGAGATTCCACAAGAGGGGAGAGAAAGAGTGGCCACGGCACCGTGGCTGGCGGCAGTTCCTCCTGGTTGGCAGGGAAGGCTGGGGCAGAAAGTGCAGGCTGCTGCCTGGCTGGGTGGGCTGAAGATGAGAGCTGGGCACGGTATCCTCCACACAGGGGAGTCCCTTTCGGCGTGATCCTTACACTGTGGACACCTGGTAGTGACATCCTAAGGCTGTCTCAACGCTGTTGTTGTCTCTGGGCTCCCGAATGCATGTTTGCTTTGAAGGTCTTCAATCTCCCAAAGAGTAAAGTCAGACTACAAGAAAACCATCCTTGTGCCCAGCAAAAAGAAAGCAATTTTTGTATTCATTTATATTTTTTTTCACCACATAATAAAAGCTTTATTGGTTTTTCCAGAGTCTTGCAACCAAACCCAACATAAACACTAATGAGTAAGTAAATAAACGTTAAAATCAGAATAGCATGTTGTTCAGGCCAATTTAACTAACTTAATTTGAGAAATGGCTTGATAGTCTGCTAGGCTGGTCAGCCATAATTTTGCAGATTGACAGGGGATCCTGCACATATTTTAAGATGTGAATTCTTGAAATGAAGTTGTACTTGTTTCTTTTGTGACCTGGTGGTCTTGGGCCTATCACCCTTCTAACAGCATGAACAGCAATGAAGAGTAAGGACAGGAAGGTTAGAGAGGTCAAGTACATTTTGAGAAATTACAGAGTTCCTAGTGACACTGGCAGCTAGCTCACGTGCCAAGCTCACGTTCTAAGAGCATAGTGAGGCAGAGTTCCTGGGTAGGGTGCTCAGGGAGGCACTGAGTGGGTTGGTTCAAAGCAAGGACAGCAAGAAAGAGATGTTCTAGAAGCATCTTATGAGGAAGGACCACAGAAAAGGAGGAGGCACAGAGGCATGTGTGCCCAGAAACAGCAAGAGCCTAAACTCTGCCATGTCCATGGAGCCAGAGGAGGGTGAGTGGTTGAAGCGGTAACACTAGCAACATCCTAACAGGGGTGATGACTGTCACTGACTGAAGACATCTGTGAGTCTGGCATTGCTCTGGGTTCTCTGTGGGCATTCCTCCATCAAGGGTGCCCATTGCTACATGTAATTGATGGAAGCAAGGCTCACAAGGCTTGGGCTCTGAGACTGGACTTCAGGAGTCCAGGAAGAAGGGAAGTGTGTCATCCCCGCACAGCCTGAGATGGCCATCACACACCTAGTGAGCGCCGTGCCTCTGATCACCTGATGATGACAGATGACTCCTCACAGCAGTAGCCACAGGCAGAGCTGCTTTATCTCCCCTATGTGCATCTGAGAACTGGGACGCATCTCATGACTGCTCTTTGTCACTGTCCCCATCTCTCACATCTCATCCACAGATCCCAGGATAAAACTTTGTTTGTACAAAACACCGCCAAAAACAGAGACACACTTCAGAGGGATATCTTAAGTCAGAGGCGACCCTGGCTAACCCCCATGATTTGAGTGAGGACAGGTTTAATGAATGAAGGTAAGGGACAAAATTGCATGTTATAGGAGACTTGCCTGGGAGGAGAGAGCAGAGGAGAAACAGCCTTGCTGGACCGGCCTGGACTACATCGGTAAGAGCACCAACCACAGGAACACTCTTACCCTGCAGAGGCCTCATGCACCATCACTGCTTTCTTGACATTCTGGAGACCCCTGTAGTTCCAGTGACATTGATATCACTAGACAGACACACCCAGGGCTGTGGATCTCATCTTGGGTGCAGCCTTGGGCTTCAGACAACCTTCCTCACCACTCCAACTTCAGCCAGAACAGCACCTCAGGCTGATTTGCTAGAGTTGTCCTTGTGCTTGTGTTGAATGAAATAGCTCTGAACTGTCTTTTTAGGATTATCATCTGATAATTATCCCAACTGCCCCTCAACACACACACCTATATGCACACACACATATATTCATGCATGTACACACACACACACACACACACACACACACACACACAATTGCCTGTGCTCTGCTCAAAGCATTTTGGCAAGAAGGTTGACTTTAACAATGATGATTTGATTTTCCCTGGATGCTTAGGTTCTATGATGCTGTCCCTTCTAACTGCTCAGATCCCTAAGTCCTGATCAGATCGTGTGACAGGGCACACCCACCTCCTCACCCAGATTTTGTTGCTAAAATGTTTCCTCCCCAATGAATTGAAGGTTTTTGAAAAATGTGGAAAAAAAAAAAAGATGCTACTAAAATTTCACAGCCTATATGCAGGAAAAAATAAATAAGATCAGGGAATAAAATGAAGATCCTCTTTCGGGTAGCAAGATGTTCTGAGTAAGGTAGCCAGCCAGAGGAACACTTGAGACTTCCCAGAGTGGGAAAGGGAGCCCAGCAGCCTGACTCCCATAAGCCCTCCCAAGTGCACACACAGCTAAGGCATTCTGTGGAGACTGGGTCAGTCCTTAAGGTACTGGATTACCATTAGCCCATTCCTGAAGATTATTTCAACAACATGGGTGATGACTCTTTGTCATTCAAACTAAGCTCATCACTATGATGCGTAAATTGGGTACTAATATGGTTTTGCATATTTCAGAGTGAAACAGTAAATCCTTAGGAATTCATTCATATATAAACCAACAATTACAAGGAAAAGTTTGCTCCTTTCTAGAGAGTTCTATATGCTGTCTCATTTAACCCTTTAACAACTCTGAGGCATAGCTTTAGCCATCTAGATTTATAGATTTGACAACTAGGGCTCTTCAAGCTTACATGTGGTGTTTGTCTAAAGAACCTGTTTTTTGTTTTGTTTTGTTTTTATTGTCCATCTCACAGAGCAAACTAACCCTGACCCCTAACCCAACCCTAACCCTCACCCAAGACACCTATAACAAAGGGATCTTAGATACCTCCTCAAAACTACTAAATTAGAATCTCCAAGAGATTCACGGGATGAAAGTTTACAAAAATATGGCTTTAAAAACACCTCCACACACAAGTGAGGCTGGAGGAGTAAGCCAAGAGCCCAGGCATCCCACTGATCTTCTCACACTTCCTTTAAAAGGCTGAGGCTTCAGACGCCTCATGGTTTCATCTATTTGTCCTTATGAAGATGGTGTGGTTAGTTCATAGAAGATATTTCTTGGTATAACTTGCCCCCCCATAGTGGAACACAGGCAAGTTATGGTGGTATTGCTCAGAAACATATGAGTTTGTTTTCATCCTTAAGGGGAGACATGATGGTATCTTCTCATATCTAACCTTGTCAAAGACTGGATCATTTTTGTGCAATGAACCATAGAGGGGAGCTGCATCTTAATGAATGTTCATATTGACAGTTTCCACTGAGGTTTCCATGGACCCACAAACTGTCCATGGAGAGTGCTTACTCACAGTTCATATAACCTTGCACACCATATATACTTCATGATCCTCTCTTTTTCTCATCCATAAAATAGATACAACTGTGATGACATCCTATATAAGTTGTGCTGCCTGATATATCCAAAAGAGGCTCAAGTACACAATAAAGACATTTGCTCAACCATGTTTGTAGCAGCTTTATTTGTAATAGCAAGAAGCTGGAAACAGCCCAGATGCCCCTCAACTGAAGAATGGATGCAGAAATTGTGGTACATCTACACAATGGAGTATTACTCAGCAATGAAAAATAAGGAAATCATGAAATTTGCAGGTAAATGGTGGGACCTGGAAAGGATCATCCTGAGCGAGCTGTCCCAGAAGCAGAAAGACACACACGGTGTATACTCACTCATATAGACATATAACATAGGATAAACCTACTAAAATCTGTACATTTAAAGAAACTAATCAAGAGAGAGGACCCTGACTAAAACACTCAATACCCATCCCAAAAGGCAAAGAGGAAGGATATCAGAAGAAGAAAAAACAGGAAACAACCTAGGAACCTGCCACAGAGGGCCTCTGAAAGGTTCTGCCCTGCAGAGTATCAAAGTAGATACTGAGCCTGATGGCCAACTGTTGGGCAGAGTGCATGGAATCTTATGTAAGAAATTGGAAATAGTAAAATCTGGAGAGGACAGGAGCTCCACAAGTTGAGCAAGGGAACCAGAAAATTTGAACACAGGGGTCTTCCCAGAGACTCATATTCCAACCAAGTACCAGGCATGGAGATAACCTAGAACCCCTGCACAGATGTAGCCCATGGCAGTTTAGTGTCCAAGTGGGTTACATAGTAATGGGAAGAAGGACTGCCTCTAACATAATCTGACTGGCCTGCTCATTGATCACCTCCTCCTGATGGGGGAGCAGCCTTACCAGGCCACAGAAGATGACAATGCAGCCACTCCTGATGAGATCTGATAGACTAAGATCAGAAGGAAGGAGAGGAGGACCTCCCCTATCAGTGGACTTGGGGAGGGGCATGCATGAAGAAGGGAGAAGGAGGGTGGGATTGGGAGGGGAGGAGGGAGGGGCTTATGGGGGGATACAAAGTGAATAAAGTGTAATTAATAAAATTAAATTAAATTAAATTTAAAACAATTTTGTGCTGCCTGGTGACACTATAGCCATGTTGAGTTGTGCGGGTATGTTCTATGATGTTCACACAATGATAAGACTGCCTAGTGATGCATTTCTCGGAATGCCTACCCTTCACTGGAAGGCACATGACTACCTGTGGTACACACACACACAAACAGAGAGGAAAGGCAAAGTGATGCTTCACCTGAGTGCCATCTTGATTGAATGCAGAAAACCCTGAATGCACAGGGTACAGTTTTGGATATGTCCATGAGGTCATTTACAAGGTCACTGATGAGTAATACAGCAACCAAAAGGAAAAGACCTACCCACAATGTGAACACTTCGCAACAAGCCAGCCACCCAAGAAACACAAAAGCAAACAGGGGAAGAAAGAAGTGAAGACAGTAAACTCCACTTTTCCCAGATGATTGTGTCTGTGGTTGGTTTCATTTCTCATGGACCTCAGATGTCAACTTCTATAGGCCTTCAATGAAGGCACACTCCAGCAACTCTCCAGGAAGACCCTAGGCCTTCAGCCCTGGACTGGGGCTGTACCCTTAGTTATTCTGGTTCTGTGACTTCCGCTGTCTGAGCAACTTCTGGGTTCTTTGCTTTTCTAGTGTGTCAAAAGTCATTGTGGGACTACCTGTCCCTATCATGTAAGCCAATCAAATAATAATAGTGTGTGTGTGTGTGTGTGTGTGTGTGTGTGTGTGTGTGTGTGTGTTAAGAACAAGTGTGTTATTGTTGTTGTTTTCTGGTTCTTTTCCTCTAGTCAACCCTGACTAATACAATTAGTATATTACTTATAATAACTGAATTTCAAAAATAGGAGAGTTATTTTTCTTATTGTCTTATTTCTTTCTTATTGATAATTTCATAAACACAAATGGGGTAGCTTGAATAAAATTAATCATCACTACAAATGGCTGACAGAAAGCCACAGCATCTGGAAACCTGATGGTAGAGAAACCAGGGCATGTGGAAAGCATGGATCACCTCCACTTTCGCAGTGCTGGGATTAGACAGTGTATGGCACCTGGCTTTTTACGTAGGTTTCAGGGGTTTAGGCATCAGGCTCAGATATTCGTGGCTGTGTGGTAGGGTGGTTTGAATAAGAATGCTCCCCATAGGCTCACATATATCAATGTTTGGTCCTAGTTGGTGGAATGGTTTCAGAGAGAACAGGAGGTATGGCCTTGTGGGAGAAGGTGTGTCACTAGGGATGGGCTTTGAGCTTTCAAAAGCCCAGGCCATACCCAATTAGTGCTCTCTCCACCTCTGTCTCTTTCTGTCTCTCTTTCTCTCTCTCCCCTCTCTCTTCTCCACTTTCCTCTCCTCTCTCTTCTCTCTCTCTCCCTCTCTCTCTGCCTTGTGCTTGTGGATCAGATATAAGCTCTCATCTACTTCTTATTTTTTTAGAATATTTTTATTCTTATTTGGATATTATAATTACAGCATTTTAACTTCCCTCCAAATCCTCCAATATACTCCCCCGTGATCTCTTTCAAATCCTTTTCTTTCATTAATGGTTATTGCATGTGTGTGTGTGTGTTCTAAATGTAACCCGATCGGTCTGTACAACCTCTCCAGTGCCATGGCTTCCAGCCGGCTCCATGCTCCCACCGTGATAGTCAGAAGACTCACCCTCTGACACTACAAACAAGCCCCCAATTAAATGCTTTCTTTTATAAGTTGCCTTGGTCGTGGTGTTTCTTTACAGCAATAGGAGAGCAACTAAGACATACAGCAAGCATTTCACCAGCTGAGCTGTCTTCTCGGTCCCCTCTGTCCTTAGTTTAATATAAAACTATAGGTTCTTTACTCAGACCAAGAGAGCCTTCAGCAATAACACTGTGCACAAAGAAGCATTGCCGTCCCTGGAAGGTCGTCTCTGGTCTTTATCATCCCAATCTATCTGACTGAAACACATTTTCCCTCACCAAGTTTAATCTTTTCCGAAAAGCTAAAACATAACCATGTCAAATCGTAACAATTCTTCACATTAATTATTGTTCCTACATTAAGCTGCTGTGTAAAATGATTTCTAACACTCCAAATTATAGCAAAACATTGTGCAGAGCCTCTTAATTTATGATTTTAAAAAAGTGTGCGGTTCCAGACATGAAGTCTTCCCACTTCTGTTGAATCTTTGACTGGAAAACAAGAGCTTCATCATTAAGTGGTATTGATGAGCCCCAGAGTGGTCATGTTTGTCAATTGCATTAACCTTTCAAATTAGGTATTCAAAATGTGTTAATGACAGTATAACAGTCCATTACATTATTCAGTGTAATTTCATGGATATTATGTATAGCTGGTAACATTAGATCTCTTGTTTTTACAGCTGTTAGAAAACATTATATTTTCCAAGACCATCAGGGACGTGTGAATACCGAACAGCTAAATGCACAGCTCAAACAATGGCCCCTGCCCAGCTCTGAGTCCAGATCAGGGGGCGACTATAACCCCGACAACAGGGTTCTGCTCCCTTTGGGGTGCTAGAGAGAAGTAGAGAATCAAGGAAGAGCTTGAGAACTCCTTCCATTAAATCCCCTTTATACTGGCATTGAAATTCGATTACTGCTTAGCAAATAGCCATAACCCATCCCCTTGGAACAAAGCATATTTGCTTTCAGTGACCATGGGATTGAGCACTGGCTCATCCTAGACAAAGAGTTAGGAGGAGAAAATGGGGATGAGTATCTTAACTGTGCTCTGGTAGCTGGCTTGTTCTTCAGTGTTCCTGTGACTCCGCATTGCAATAGTGAGCTACCTCCTCTTTAGTATAGGCCCTAGCACAATGTCACTGAAGCCAGCTCAAGTCCCACCCAGGCCTGGATCCAAGCCCACTCACACCTAATGGAAACTTCAGCCCCAGACCCTTCATTGAGAAGCATAAATATTTATCACAAGCCACTGAGGATTCAAAATTGCTTGTTCCACAGCATTATCGGGGTAATACAGACTGATATAGTAGCAGAATTATTTAACTGTTCTAGTTGATCACTGCTTCCCTGTAGAAGCAGGATTTTGATTCTTGGCTTCTAAATATTTTGCCCCTTTCATTAAAATCATGATACGAACATCAAGTGGCCATGGGTATAACTCTTACTGTTTTTGTGTATGCTTCAGGGTTTTAATAATTCATCGGGCAAGTCAATCATTCATTCACATAAATAGCCTGCAGTTCTTCCCATGTTCAGACAGGCATTATGTTGATAAAGGAAGAAAAGATGGCCCATGCAATAGACAGAGTGTGCCTCACCCCAAGGACTCACAGCCTATCAAAATAAGTATAACGCCCAGTCCATTAGCATCTTAAGGCTGAAAAACTGAACTCAGACTGTGCTTGCCAAAGTACCAGAGTTATTAGCAACACTGAGAAATCTGATTTTAACCTCAGAATCTTTATTAGTTAACAGGTAGCCCAACTACTAAAAGACCCACAAGTCAAAGCGTGTGGTCCCACTTCCGCTTAAAGGAAAATAGAAATGTACTTGTGTTTGTGTCAACATTTTGGATCATGTCTTCTGAACTTAACAAGAATACAAAAATCCCTTGTCTCACTTCTACTGCAAAAGGAAAAGGATGAATGAGCCTTCCTCTTTCTGTTTCTTCTAGTTTGTTTGTAATCCTCAGATTTATGCGTGAATTGATGCTGATTCCTCCACTTTGGCAATTGTGTAATAACAGAGATTTACTACAAAGGGGGATGGCAAGATGGTTTAGTCAGTTAAGGCTAACATTAAGGACTGGGAGGATGGAAAGTAGGAGTCCTGCTCTGTGTAGGGTAAAGAGGGCAAAAAGATGCCAGGGGCTATGCTGATAAGAACCTAGGCTCTAGAAGAGTGAGGCCTTGATGATGTGAGGAAGCACTTCAGACTGAGTGGATGCAGGCTTCTGGGCACCCCTGGACACCACAGCCATGTGCAGAGGCCAGGCCAAGCAACAGGGTCAGGTTAATGCACAAGTCTGGGAGTGTGGGTGGGGCAGCTTCAAAAAGGCCCAATGGAGTCTAGGCACAAAAGTGAGGGTGTATACACTAAGGCCCAGGCCTTATGCCGTTATGGACCGTACTCTCAAACTGTGAGCCAAGCACCCTAAATAAAGTAGGTTTTTGAAAAATCTAAGCCTACAGCTTCCTGTGTGTGTGTTGTTGTTGTTGTTGTTGTTGTTGTTTTCTTCCTCTTGTCAAGTATACTATCACAGCAAAGAGAAAAATTACACAAAGTCCCTCCTGAGCCGTGGCCTAGAATTGATTCTAGTATAATAGCATTCAGTAGCTACTCTTGCCTCCAAGACATAACAGCTCCTTCCTAAGGCACAGTTTTAGGAACACACACTAGGTAAAAAAGAAAACAGAGCTCTATGTGGTATCTCAGGCTTGGGATCACAGCTGTTCTGGAGGCTCAAGTCCTGCTTAGGTCACAGAGTAAATTCAAAGACAGCCTAGGGAACCTAGAGAGGCCCTGTCGAAAAAGTCAGACTAACTCTAAGGATTTATGAAAAATCAACATGGAAACCCAATGTTTCATACATATGAAGACAGATGGGGGGGGTGGATCAGACTCACCCCAGACCAGAGCTTGTGCTCATCCCAGAAGTCAAAGGTTGCTTAACAATAAAGGCCAGTACCAGGTGTGAGATACCTGCCCACCAGGTGTTGACCACGATACCTGTAGATCCCTAAAACAACATCGGCTATCGACATTGCTCTTGGCTACCCACCAGAACTTGATAGCAAGATTCCATGGCTGAAGATACCGCACACACAGGTGATAAGACATAGAGAGACCAAGCTGGTACTGAACAGGAAGTTTTCTGCCTGACGTCTAGCTCTCTTCATGTTGCAAAATACAGGGGTGGGGGAAGGTAAGCAAAAGACTTACGCAGCTGTGATATCTGTGAGCTGCAACAATGACCAGGATAGCAAGATACGCTCATGCACACAACGGCAACATGAAGGGTAGGCAGTAGCCAGCTACTGTCTAATTGGATTTAAGGACCACAAAAAAAGGAATCACATGCCTGGTATTGAAGATCTTACCAAGAACCAACAGACAGGGAATTCATAGGCCTGGGGTACGAATGGACTACTATTATTCTGATAAATGGATATTGCACTTAATTGTTCTCTAAATTCGTATCTCTCCACCTGTAACTTTGATCAGCCCTCTGCTCTCAGCAGAGGAGTTTCTTGGTAAGTAGATGATGGTCAATGCAGGAACTCACAAGTAGCAAAGTGCAGAGAATAAGTGACTTTGGAGTACTCGGCCCAAAAAGGGGGACATCTAGCTCACATCCCACCCCAAGGCTCAGGATGTCGGAAGAGATATAGAAGAGAGGGCAAAAAGATGGCAAGAGCCAGAGGTCAAGGGGCAGTGATGCAAAACAGTGCCTTCTGGACATGGTATGACTCCTCTCATGAACTCACAGCAGCTGTGTTTACCTGCCCAAGATCAATCCAGTCAACATTCTAGCACAGGGTGGGAAGGGATTCAAATCCCCCACACCTAAATGAGGAGCCATAGACAGTCGACTGATTCTGAGATAGGAAGAATCAATTTTCTTTAAGGGTGTGGCTCCTAGTAAGCCAACCACACTCCAGTGGATCTCACACACCCAGAAACATATGACTAACACAATCCGTGTCAGTGGGTTGCCAAATTATGAAAGAAAGAAAGAAAGAAAGAAAGAAAGAAAGAAAGAAAGAAAGAA
>NW_026585644.1:18367225-18412055 GCF_907164565.1 Psammomys obesus
AAGAAAGAAAGAAAGAAAGAAAGAAAGAAAGAAAGAAAGAAAGAAAGGAAGAAAGAAAGAAGAAAGAAAGGAAGGAAGGAAGGAAGAAAAAAGAGGGCTGTGGCTATGGCTCAGTGGAAGAACACTTCCCAACACCATGAAATGGGGGGAGAGCGGGGGAGGGAAACACTGATAAACAGGAAAGGAGTTTGGGTTTCAAAAATCAACCAGTTTCCTTACTGTGGCTGTATCTAGGCTGTGTATCGAAGAAAACAAAAATAATTCTGGGCACAGAAGGGAGATGGAATATTTCCGCACTCAGCACCAGGCCAGCTTGGCTTCTTCCCAGGCATAGGATTCTAATGTCTCTTTATAAAGATAATAATAAATAAAATAAGGTAGTTAGACCCTGTGGTGGGTGCCAGCAAACGCAACAATGCCTAGGGAGTGGGTGGGAAGTGTGAACATTTGGCAATTACTGACAGCAGCCTTGTTGTGAAGCAAACAGCTGGGAGCAGAAGGCAGGTGTGCTAACACAGCTGGGCCATTCCCACGGCCCCTCCAACTGCTCCCAAGCCTGGTCTCCGCTGTCCACCCTAGACAGGCTTGAGAAGCCTGCAACCACCCACCCAATGCCCCTGCAGGGGTGGGCTGCTGCTTCCTCACTTGGGACCTCTCCCTGACCCACCTTATACCCCAGAGGTCCTGCACACCAGCTCCCAGGCCGGAGGCTCAACTATTTGTTTCTGTTGTCCAAACCATGGACAGGTGATTTGATCAGGCTAAAACTACTAAAAGCCTGGCCCACACATGGTCAGGGCTTTGCAAAGGATTCTGGAAATTTCCATGTTCAAATCCTGCCCTGGGCAAGCTGGCCTCTCATATTCTACCTTATGACATTCTGAGCCGCATACACAAAGTTGGAGTGGCAGAGCCTGGGCAGTGACAGGAGTGTGCTCTGGTCATTTCAGTGGTGCTGGGCAGTCTTCTAGAACTTCATAGAAACACAATCTTATTCTAAACCTTGTCTGTGAGGCTTGTGAACTCAGTTCTGTCCAACAACAAACCCCTCCCACACAAAGATCTTTGGATGACCTTTCAAGTTCCTCCCTTGATGAGGACTTAAAACCAAAGGAAGGGGAAAAAAAAGCAGTCAGGTGTAAAATACTGGTGCTCCCAATGTCACTTTGTGTGCATGAATGTACATGCATGTTCACGTGTGTTCACATATTAATGTGTGCAAAACAACTGCCTTTGGGCTTGAGTATGTATGCATGTATATGGTGTGTGTGCGCACATATGCCTCTGTGCTCCAGGGGTGTGTGTTTATGTGTGCCGGTACAGGACTGTGAGTTACTTAATCTTTGTGGACCCTGGTTTCCCTGTCTGTAATGAGGATGCTTCTGTGCTGGAGGATTGTCACGAGAAAGCTTTAGAACAACTATAGAGCCGCAGGCACCAGATGTACCCACACACGGTATGAATTCTATACCTCAGTACAGATAGCATCGGGCTATTGTCATCTGCCCTTGACCAAGGTTCACAGACTGAAAAGCACTAAGTTACTTACTCTTGGCAGTGATGAAACACACAGGGAGGGGGAAAAAAAGCCTTACTAGCGCTCCAGCACAGTGCAAAGTAGGACAGATTGTGGCAATGCAGTTGTCACCAAGGCCCTGGACAGCTGAGGCCTTGGCCGGGGGACAGGCAGGCCACCGTGTGCCCTAGAATCAGGGCAGTCTGTGAATGATGCATCAGGAACTGAGCTGGCTGCAAACCACAGAGGCCATGGGAACAT
The DNA here is from genome assembly GCF_907164565.1 of Psammomys obesus. Lineage (NCBI taxonomy): Eukaryota > Metazoa > Chordata > Mammalia > Rodentia > Muridae > Psammomys > Psammomys obesus. The sequence goes on from NW_026585644.1 coordinate 18,369,003, forward strand.
CTGCGAAGTGATGGTGCCAGAAAAGGTGGCCCCAGCTGTTCAAGTATGTCTCCCCACACCCAAATCCTGCACCCTTGCTTGCCCACAACACCCAACTATTGCATGCACCCACTATTCTGGACCAACTCATTATATGCTCCAAGCAACTCTGCTCTATGGTCACCACTCTGGTTTGTACAGCAAAAGACATTTATTGAAACATTTAAGAGTATAATGTTATAAAGAAAAAAAAATCAAGAAAACGTTCAGTGGCAGCAAGCTTTCTTTTCTCCACACAGAAGGGTTCCAATGGAAAGGTCGCCCTATGTCTTATTCGAACACGGTTCTTTGCGATCACCACCGTAACATTAGTATGCCCAGGACTGTGGGGCAGGGGCCAGGGCGACTGGGGAAGCATCGTTACGGAGCCAGTCACCGTGAAAGGGAAGCATTACCAGCTGGGACACACTTCACCCAGTGTTCTCCGCCCCAGCGGCCTTTCATCATCATGTCAAGACCCAATGTGTCTTGATGGAATCTTTTTTTTCCCCCCTAGCAGTTTTAATCTCAGAAATGGGAAGGGGAGAATACAGTGCATGTGAGTGGAATATATACCAAAAAATAATAAACATTCCAGCTTGTCTGCTGTGGATGTCGTACAGTCAATATCCAGTTCTCTGTCTCCAGACACGCCTAAGGAATATGCATGATGATCTTATGGGTGACCTTGACAAACCACATGGGCTCCACAGCCACCAGGTGAGCCATGATTGGCTAGGTTCTCTGTACAGGAGGTAGATAATCCACCACGGCCTCTAAGGCTATGATCATGGGTTCTGTGTATGTGCATAAATGCGCATGATCGTGTATGTGCTTGCATGTGCACGGATGCATGCGCGTGCAGGTATGCATGCATACACCCTTTATACTCACGTGTGTAGAGGCCAAATGTAGTTTTCAGGAAGCCTTCTACTTTTTGTTTGAGATAAGTTCTCTCATATGCCTGTGATTTTTACCAAGTAGGCCAGGCTAGCTGGCCAGTGAGCTTGAAGGACCTCACAATCTCTGCTTACCATTTCTTCATCCCTGGGTTTATAGGTGCATGCCATCATGGCCAGCTTTTACCTGGGTTCTGGAGATCAAACTCAAGTCCTTCGACTTGCCAAGCAAGTGCTTCACTGACTGAGCTGTCGCCTCAGCCCTTGATCCTGAGTTTAGGATGAAGATTACACAGTGGGCTTTTCTCCTCTAAAGCAATAGCTCTGTGACCTTCCCCTCCCTCATTCTACCTCACAGCTTTTCACTGAGGACTGAACGGATTCTCGGTAAAGTACTTCACACGGGAGAGACTACCTGATTTCCCGGCATGCTTTGAATACTACTTTCAATCTAAAGTAAAGCTTAATGTTTCCACACACTCTTTTAAAAAGTACATAGTTGTGCACCATCCATGCAATTGTTACCGTTATTTTCATGGGGAATGGAAAGGTGAAAGAAATAAAGTATCCATTAGACAAGGCTACTACCTGCAAATGATGTGTAGAGAGGTAATAACAGGGGGCGATGGAGATGGCTCTGTGAATGAAGTGTTGGGAAACCATGAAGGCCTGAGTTTGAATCCCCAGCACCCACATAAAGGCCAAGGACAGCAATACATATCTGTAACCGAAGCACCGGGCTCTCAGTCAGACGTGTGAAGCCCAGGAAGCTCCCTAAAGAGCTAACCTAAGATGACAGTGTTCGAAAGCGTGTCTCAAAACACAAGGTGGTTTTTAACCTGGGGGTCATGAACCCTTTGAGGGTCACATATCAGACATTTACATTACAACCCATAACAGCAACAAAATTAGAGTTATGAAGCAGCAACAAAATAATTTTATGGTTAGGGGTCAAAACAACATGAGGAATTGAATTAAAGGGTCACAGCGGAAGACATCTGATGTTGACTTTTGGCCTCCACACAGCATGCTTATATAAACATACCAATATACACATATTACGCATACACACACACAAAGTGATGACAAGCCCTAAAAACGTATTTTCTGTATCCATCCTTTCAGGGAACTATGGAACTCTTTTAGGTAGAAATCTATGTTACTTACCAAATAGCCAAGACCTAGAAGATTTGGAAAATTCAATACAAACCAACAGAAGATAAAATTTCCCATGGATTAATATAATGGATAGTTTCAGTACTGAATTTTTAATTCACAAAATTATTGAAAATGTTCACTTATCCCTCCATCTTTATAATTAATTGAAAGTTAGAAAACTAGGTCATGTATTCAACAGGAGGGAGAAGCTGTGAAGCAAACCAAGAGTGAAGAAGTTTTATGACAGTTTAAGTAGCCTCAAAGCCTAAGTGACAAACACACAGCAGAGAGCCCTATGTATGGAGACACTGACTCTCAAGGGCCATAAACAGAAAGAGTCCATTTCAAAGATGAACAGAGGTTGGGTAGGCAGTTAGCCGGAGACCACAGAACCCAACATGTGTCCCGCCAGAGGTGTGGCTACAAGTTTAGCTGTAGGCAATGGGACCTTAGATGGTTATCTGCTCAGAATGTGGCCAGCGGTCACCATGGCAGGCTGGTGCAAACCCACGACCCTCTGCATGCCACACCACCTCTGTGCATCCCTTCCTGGAAACCCAAGCCTTGCCTGCCAGACTTGTGAACACTGTGCTTTATCCTGCAAGTGGAGGCCATGCTGACAACTGTCCTGACAACCAGAGGTCATGAGTTAGGACGGCCACCCAAAACGGGCTAGCCATTGCTCTGTTTCTTTCCAAAAATAGAAATAGACGATTCATACAAATAAAACACACTGAATCTATATGTAAAAGTGGGAGCGAATCCTCCTGAACACACCAGCCAGGCCTAAGTTCAATAGCACAGGTCAGAAGTGTTCAAAAGCTCTGGTCTTAGGGTCCTTGCACACTTAAATTCTGAGAAATCCCAAGGGGAGTTATATATGCATGTTCATGTGTACGTGTACATGGGTGCACATTCAAATGTGTACATGCACAGAAGCTGATGACAGTCTTGGTGTCATCATTCTCAGGAACATCATCTACCTTCTTTGAGACAGGGTCTCTTCTGGTAGGCTAGACTGGCTGGCTCACAAGCCCATGAACCCTCCTGACTCTGCCTCCCCATACTGGGATTACAGGCATGCACCACTGCACCTGGTAGTTTTACATTAGTTCTGGGGACTGAACTAAGGTCTTCGTGTTTGCAGAGTAAGAGAATTGCTGACTGGGCCATCTTCCCAGCCCCACGGGGACTCTTAATACCATAGTAGAAATGGAAATGGCATAGACTGCAGCCATTATGTCACTAAGAAAGGAAAGTAGAGGGCTCAATGTTAACTAAGCCAAGCTTCTGGCGGACAAAATGAACACCCTGTGAGGATAGACAGGGTGAAGAAACAAGACACCCATGCAAGGTTCAGAAGCAACTTCGTGGAACAAAAGTCAGTACCTAGTTGAAACTCCCTGGATCATCACCTTGGAGAGCCCAGCTAGCTGACATAATGTCACCTTGAATAATTGATGAGAAGGACACTATGGGTGTGACTTCCTTCCATCATGAGAAGCCACCCACCCATGGAGGCCAGTAAGATGGAATGAAGGTTAAAAGCTGACTGAGGCTGGTGGGGATTTTAATGTGGACGTTCATTCCAAACTGTGTGTGCCTTCCCTGGATCAAGCTATTTCCCAGAAATGGATTGTTCCAGTTCTCCTGGCTTGCTGCCTTGGCTGCTCAAAGGTGAACAGTAAAGAAATGTTCCTTGTATCATAGTCCAATAAGCTCTTTCTTTGGTCATTGTTCCTCTTCACAAAATTGTATCAATAGCATACGTGGTTATTACCCAATGAGCTTCAGTAAAAATCTATAGCTTTAAAATCCCAGAAGCAGAGTGAAGTGTTAGGGCATGGACATGAACATCCTTGGACATGTCTAAGGAGGGCTAACCTCCTCCTGAGCTGGAGTCATGACTCATCCATGTGGCCTTAAGGTTCTACATGGTCCTGGAAAGCAGATACCTTCAAAAAACATTTGTAGAATTGCCTGCTAAATACAGGTATCATATACAGAACATACATACATACAGCTGAATAGATTGTCTGATTTAAATTGACTTCTCTCTGTTACATTAGATCTACAGTAGAGGATCCTTACAGTATAAGGATTGCTATGGTCTCACAAGGCTAATGAAATGTTATAAGGGAAGCATTCTGGCATTCCTTCTCCTTTACATCTCTTATTTCCTTACAGCATAATAATAATGATGCTCAGGATGATGGTGGTGGTGGTGGTAGTGGTGGTGGTGATAATGAACAGATACCATACTGAACCCTTCTATTTGCCAGTCCTCTCCCACACATCCACTCCCTATGTCCAGTTTTGTAAAACAAGGTCTCACTATGTAGCTAGGTTGGCCTTAAACTCACAATCCTCCTGCCTCAGCCTCCCAAGTACTAGGATTATAGGCATGTGCCACCATACCTGGCCTATTGCCAAATGTTATTTCAATATACTTTATGTCTACATTTGCTGCCTGTTGCTATCTTAGACCTTCTTTATAAGCTAACAAAACTAGTGTAAATTCAGAATAACTATGAAACAATTTAGGCATAAGAGGACAGAGGGCACTCAAAATCCTAAAATATAAACAACATGATCAGAGCATTTTGCCAATAACTTAAGATAAACATTTCCCTCGTTGTAATGACTAATCTCAATTGTCACCTTGGTGAGATCTAGAAATACCTGGATGATAAACCTTTTTTTAATACCTTCAGAATATTATTTTAATTGTGTTCATTAGGTGGGAAGACTTGTCCACTGTGGGTGGCATCATTCCCTGTGCCAGGCTCTCTCTGCTTCCTGAGTGTGAATTATAGTAACTAGAAAAGTATCTAAGATACTGGCTAGTGTCCAGCAGGTTCCAAGGAGGAAAAGGCTACCAGTTTATCTTCAGATAAACTCTTGAGTACCAGAAGCACTTCAACAGAGAAAGCAATTTTGAATGGAGGTGAAGTTGCATCAGAGAGACTGCAAGCTTGTAAATGAACTTAGTACCCATACTTGTGACCCTCCCCCACACACTTCCAGGAGTCAATATTATCGATGCAGAAGACAGAAAAGAATACTGAGACTCCCTAAACAAGCAATTCTTGAATATTTCTAAACCTAGAAAGAAAACAAATTGGACGTACAAAAGAAAGACAGAGGGGAAAAGAAAAAGATGATTCATCTTGAAAAAAAAAACCCTCAGCCTCCATTTCCTACCTTGGGGCACTTGCTGCACCCTTGGCTGTGATCAACTGTGTTATTTTAATGTCATCATTCTTTTTCATTTCTCTCTTTGATCCAGAGATTAGCTGAGCGTATTCTGCGTTTCCCACATCCTGCCCACATCCTTTTATCTAAATGTCTTCAAGGTCTCACAATGAGGTACCAGCAACTTCTCTAAAACACCTTTGTTTCTTTCTTGGCCAGCCTTTCTGGAAATATCTCTTGTCACTGCAGATGGTATGAGTATTTTCCTCTTTTTGGCAAATGTTAGATAGTGTGACAGGAGGGTTCAGAGCTGAGCAGATAGAGATGATCTTTGCCCTCAGGATGCTAGCATTCTGGTTAGAGGGTCAACGAATAGAATAGTAAACTCAAGCTGTAATCGGGGAACAATGCATGCCCTAAAGAAGGCAGCAAGCATTCTAAGCTTAGCCTAAAACTCTGTCTCACAGGGTGGTGGAGATCCAGGATGGTGAGAAAGAACAAGCTATGTGACAGTTTATAGCAAGACTATCCAAGAAGCTATTGAAACTATACTTTAAAAAAAAAAATACTCCGAGAAGGAAACAAGTTTGGCATATTCAAAACATCTATGAGTCAAACATGAATGAAATAATACAAAAAGCTCCAGAACAGGATGAAGAGGGGAAAAAAGCCTGAGAGCAGATCTTTCAGGGACTCACTAAACTGTGGAGAGGGAAATTCACACCAGAGCAGTGGAGGCAGGGAGCTATCTTAGATGATGCAGGAATAAATAATGACTTACATTTCAACTGTTTGGCCAATGGTCCTGAGAAAACAAATAACCCAATTCCAACTTCTGCCATTAGTGAATCAACACCATTGCCATATTGGTTATGTGGAGTGAGAGGGTGCCGTTGGGACATAGATTCAAAATTCCATTTTTAATAGATTTCTGATCCTCACCAGAAAAAAAGAAAGAAAAGAAAAGAACTCTAGGCTCCCACTCAGCTTGGCATATATTAAAAATCTGTTTGGAAGCACACTGTTTTTTAAAGTACCTTTGGTTTTAATTAGTTTAGCATTTTAATTTTAAGAAAGGATGAGAAGCCTCGGTAAGAAGCATCTTCCATTCCTGTGTCTGAGTCTGCACCATGGTGCTGCACTGAGATAATTTCCATCATGTTATTTAATAATCATCTGTGGGACACTGCAAGTGTGGAAGGCCGCTGTGACTCACAGAGCACACCTCGCGTTCTGTCTGCCTTAAAACCCTATGAATCCCTATTACAAATGACAGGATCATTTAATTTCTTAAATGAGACTTTTGTTATTACCCATAGGGCCTTTCATATATCTCAGAGAATTTCTGGGTTTTGATGGCTCCTAAAACCCATCTTTATTTTTCAAAATACATTTTGGCCTGGACTGAGGCTCCGTATGAGTCTAGCTGACCTACTCCAGATCTCCCAAAGTTCCAAACAGCGCAGCTTTACATAAGCCTGAAGTGGCTGAGACCAGAAGCCAGCAGGCATCAAGTCAAAGATACACAGGTGGACTCCAACTAAACCAATTCAACTGTTTGGAAATGCACTTGTGTTTGCAGAAATGACCTGCCTTAATTTTTTTTCATGACACAACAACATTTCTGAGAAAAATGAGGAAGAAAGGGTTTCTTTTCAGCTCACAGTTTGAAGGTACAGTCTATCATGACTGGGAGGGCATGTCAGCAGGAACATGAGGCCATTGGTTGGCTTGCATCCATAGTCAGGAAGCAGAGAGAGATGAATGCTGGTGCTCAGCTCGCTTCCTTGCTTTGATTTGGCTTTGGAACAACACTACCTACATTGCTGGTGGGTTTTGCTACCTCAGTTTACCCTGTCTAGAAAGCCCCATGAAGAAAGGTCCAAAGGTTTGTCTCCTAGGTGATTCTAAACCTAGCAAGCTGATTATCAGCATTAACCATAACGACTCTTATGCTGCAACACCCAGCTGTGATTGGTGTGATGAGCAAAATGGCACCATCTGAAATGTTAATAAGCACTCAACAGATATGATAACCTCGGGAATATTGAAAGCTATAATTATGGTTAAAGAGAGAGAATTCACATCTACTGAGAGGCCACTGCTCCAGCCATTCCTTTCTCTTTACCATTGAGACATATTAGATTAACAAACATGGGCCAGCAACATGGCTCAGTGGGTAAAGGCATTATTTCCAAGTCTGATGGACCTGAGTTCAATCCTAAAGATCCATGTGGTAGGAGAAAACCAGCTCCTGCAATTCGCCCTCGGACCTCCACATACAGGTTGTAAAATGTACATACACACAAACACACACACACACACACACATACACACACACACACAAATATAATTTTAAAATCCTAATACAATGAATATTTAAAATACTGTTCCTACATAAAACCCTTGGAGAAAGACTATAAGAGCTGAGTTGAAGCTGCTCAACATCAAGGCATGGAGAGTACCTCCAACCAGACCTCCTCCGAGTCTGAGCCTTTCAAAGAACTCACAGACCAGACTCTACCATCACTCTCCTGTGCTCTCCCTGCCTCTTCCACTCGCTTAAATGGCAGTAGACATAGCAGCTCCCATTTATGGAGATTTTCCCACCATGCACCATGCTGCCTAATATGTTCAGATTATTGACTACCACTTAGACAACTGCTGGCTTCAAATGATTAAAAGTTTTAAGCTGTTAGGGAAGGGCACAAAGCTTCAGCAAGGGGAAGATTCTGATTCCAAAGTATGACAAAATACATGGAGGGTACTGTTAGTGGTGAATTAAAGGGGCCATGTAGCTTTTGGCCTTTCTCCACGGACAGCTGGGTTCCATTGCCCTTCCATTAGATACAGCCAAACTACAGCTGTTTTGAAAAATCAAAAAACTCGGAAAGTGACTCCAGAAAATTCTTGGCAGAAAAACAAAACAAAAACCACCACTCTACTCAATGTGAATTTGTATCAATAAGTAATAATTCTGTGAGTGTATGTCCCATGCAATATTTGAGACACGATGATTTTTTATATGAAGTTGAAAGGGAACTAGGCACCCTCCAAAGTTATTTAATGTCTAGAGCTAGCCCAGGTCCCAGGTCAGCCTTCAGGAGAGCTGTAACTGTGGACCATGGTCCCTGCATTCCTTGACATATAAGATATCTGTTGCCTTACTAGAGATTTCTCTTTAAGAAACCCCAAGAGGATGTGGAGATGGAACGGTTCTCTGAGCTTAACCAATTCAGCCCACCCTGTCAGGGCTTGCAGCTTGTGAGTAAAATCAAGTAAGTGGTTTTGTAGATCAGCCATGGAGGGTGGGTGGGTGGGTGGGTGGGTGGGTGAAGGGGATGGTTCAAGTAGACCAGCCACAGAAGAAACGACCTGAGCCCTCTCTGGCCATCCAAGTGCATTAGACAATCTCAGTGAAGCCTTGCCTGGAATCCTGACCACACCTATCATCTGTCAGCCAAAGCTTACCATATCTAGTCATTCCCCGGTGGGGGAGGGGTTACAATGCCATTACAGAACTGAACAGAAGTAAGGAAGAGAAGAAAAGTCAAGTCAAAGCTAAGGCCTGCAGTCACCAAGATAATGAAAACCTCAACTGTCTTCAGGCATTGGAAAACACACAGCTAATTATGCCACAACAGTTTTTAAATTTGACCAGAGCTCAGCTCTTTAGGGTTTTGAGTGAAAGCTGTTCATTCTCAAACTCGATCTCTATAAAACACCCTGAAACAGGAAAAAACAAACAAACAAACCTCAGCCTCCACCATTAGGAATCGTCCTTTTACATGAGATACTTTCTCAAAAGCAATTCGGAACAGCTTGTTTATGAGGCTGTAGCAGCTGTTGGTCCATTTTGCTAATTAATGATTTGGGCAAAACCAGTGTAGACAATCCAGTGATAACCAGTTTACAATGATCAGTTCTCCCATTGTCATAGACCTTATAAATTATAGACAGTGCTGGAAGTTTTACTCATCATTAGTTAGGAAGAAGACACTTTGATGCTGAAGTCATTATTTTATCAATCACATCCAAGCAAGAAACCTAGGTGTCCCCTCCCTGCTCTTCAGTAGCCAGTTGGTGTGGACCCGACCCTCCCTTCCAAGCAGCCTCCAGTCTATTCTCCGCACTGTGGTGCAGGACCCTGACGGCAGTCTTCTTGTATCTCGTCACCATCCTTGGTCCCTGAGGTTCAGTGAACAACTTTTCATGTCCTAACCCTTAGTGCCCACGTCTGTGTTACACTGTGTATTACGTTTTTCACAGCTATGACAAAATACCTGACAAAATGAAAGAAAGAAAGAAAGAAAGAAAGAAAGAAAGAAAGAAAGAAAGAAAGGAAGGAAGGAAGGAAGGAAGGAAGGAAGGAAGGAAGGAAGAAAGAAAGAAGAGGGATTGGCTCAAAGTTTGAAGGTCTAAAGGTCTAGCCTATCAGGACTGGGATGCAACATGAGAAAGCTGGTCATATCATATGCACAGGAAGAAGAAAGAGATGGCTGCTAGTACTCAGTTGACTTTCTCCTTTCTACTATGTAAGAGACTATAGCCCATAAATGGTGCTGCCCACATCAGATGAACCTTCCCTCCTCAGATCAACCTCTCTAGATAGGCCCTCACAGAAGTACCCAGAGAGGTGTCCCCTGGGCAAGTCTAAGTCTAGTCTTGTTGACAATGAAGATGAACCACCACACTTAGCATCCAAAGAGACTTGGTAGAAGTAAATTAAGGGTTCTGAAGTACAGCTTATCTTCACTTATCTGGTTGGACCTTGAGTCAATACCCAAGTTTGGAAGGGATACAGCAGAATCCAGGGGGTGTGGTGGGAGGCAACAGACCAAGACTCTGGGACAATGATACATTTTGAAGATGATGGAAGGAACCATGAGCTGAGAGACTCAGAAGGCCTCTAGGAGCTGGAAGAAGAAAAGAAACAGGTTCCAGCTTGAAGAAGCCACTAGCCCAGTTTTTCTTACACTTTAGATATCTGTTCCCTGGTGGTAATGGATATGAAAACTGCTATGTAAACCACGGAGTGGGGCTCACTTGTTACAGCAGCAATGGGAGACCCAGGCACTCTCCTCCCCAGCAATCAGGCCCTACGTACATGGAGGGCTGAGTATAGTTGGCTTATGCCTATAATGCCAGCACTTGGGAGGTTTAGGTAGAAGGACTGCCTCCAGTTCAGGGTCTGCCTTGGCTACAGAGTCAGATCTGGCTTAAAATGGAACAAAAGAGGGACATTTATTGATACCACAGCAGGATAAAAAAAATTGTTGTTTTATAAGAGGCTCCCATTGAGTAGAATCATGAAACTGGATTCACTAAACCATGTCCAGCTGTTCCAGTTCATCATGTCCTTCCTCCTTGTCCTTCCTGGAGGCCTTGCCTGATAAACTCCAGCCCATGGTACCTTCCTCCTGTGTGAGATGGAATGAGAATGTGTCTCTAAGTGTACCTCCCCCACTTTCAGCTTTACAGACATAAAACAGAGAGGTGGAATAATTTGCCAAGATCACACAGCCAATGAGCAACTGGAGCTTCTCCCCAGGGAATATGACTGAGGCCAACTCCAGCACTCCAAGTCACTTCCTCTTCCTTTCAAGGTCAGTGGCAACAGGGGAAAAAGAGGACATTTCAAAGTGAGGGAAGAGGTATTCTGTAAGAGCCTACAAGCTTAACCACAGCGGAAACAAAAAGCTGCTGCACGGTCACCCAGTTCTTTCTCAGTCTCACTCAAAATCTCCCGGGCATGAGCTGGGGAGACAGCTTGGTGGGTGAAGCACTTGCTGCCCAAGCATGAGGGCCCGAGTTCAGACTCTCAGCACCCTTGTAAAAAGCCAGGTATAGCAGTGTGCATCTGTAATTCCAGCCCTGGCAGGCAGAAACAGGCAGATCCGGAGCTTACTCGGTAGCCATCTAGCCAAAAGGCTCCCTCAAGATTGAGTGAGAAGCCATATTACAGAATGAAGTGAAGAAGAGGCTCAGGGAGGCATTCCAAATCAACCTCTGGCCTCTACGCATGCTGCCATGAACCAGCATACAAGTGTAATCCCATGAGAGAGAGGTGGTGAGGGGCAGGGGAGACAGAAAGAAACAGAGACAGAGAGACACCAGATTCTTCTTTCTATAGTAAATAAGCTTTGTTATTTGTTTATTTCAACTAACAGTCTACCACAGATAGCCTCAAACATGAGCCTGGCTACTTCTGCCGATTCACCCAACGCCTTTCCACTACTCTGAACAAGAAGCTTCGAGAGAGACTAGGACAAGCAGCGACAGCAGCCGACGGTAAGAGTGAGGGCTCTTGACTGACAGATTTGGGATTACTGCAGATTCTAATTCTCCTGAGGCAAGGCTCTTTTGTCTCTGCAGAGCTGAGGTTGGAGGTGACATTCACAGTCACCTGGGGCAGGGATTGAAATGAAGTCCCTCTGCCAGCTAGATCCCTCACAGTTTCCCTGCACTGAGATCACTATTGATTCCTTCCTGAGGCGCAGCTCACTCCTGGTGCTGGTACTGCGGCCATTGTTCTTTTTCCTTTGGTCTGCATGAGCATTCCTGTGGGGACATAATTTAGCCAGACATATTAAATCATGTCATAGGCAGTCACAAGCTGAATGAATTATTGATCAATGGCTGTGACATCAAAGTGCATCTGTGGAATTACATTTGGAGGCCAGGATCCCTTTACAGTTAAGTTTATTCTAGGTCTCCACCAGAGCAGGCACAGACTGCTCTCGCACCTCCAGCATTTACTTCTTATTCTCCCAAGTATCTGGGTGCTGACTTTGAAGGAGCCATGCCAAATCTAAAAAAGATTCAAAGGCTAGGATGATTTTCAATTCCAGTAATTGTTTTGTGTTTTCAGTCAAGATACAAATTGGATTTTCTACCTGTGTGTTAACCGGAGCAGTTTCCAGCTTGCCATCCTATGCATTCCTATTCACTGAACTATGGGAAGGCGCTGAACCCAAGTGCTGCCTTTCCTGGATTGGGCTGCTTTTTCTTTGCGGCTTATCCTACCCTTCCTGCACAGTGCTATTGAGTCATTTTGATCTTGTGAGACTAGCCCCACCCTCATTAACCCCATTTTACAGAAGAAGAATAAAATAGGGATGAGGAATGTTCTAGATTACACAGTGAGTAAGAGGTCTACCTTCACACGCTCCTCCTCATCTTCGGCCAGTGCACGGATCTTCTTAGAACCAAAAGGAACCACTGGAGCAATTTGCCAAGCATTGAATCCAGGCTTGGCTGGCTTCCTCAGAAAGGCAAAGCTCTCAGGGTCAGCTTGAGGAGGAGGGGCCTCAGGAGAGAAGTCACCTGGCCCTCAGCATCCCTGCAGGGAAGATAGGCACACCCAAAGAGGCTTAAAGAAGAGACTATGTGGCCACAGGCCTAGGGCAGGAGAGGAACCAGCTGAGGAACCAGTCCTATGCCTTAAGGATGATGAGGTAGGTGTCAGGTCGGAAGGAAGCTGCATTTCCCCAAATTCTGGCCCTTAGACAAAAGCCACCATTCCTCGGAACCTTGTGGAGCTGGCACCTGAGGAGGCATCTCCCTTATCGCTGGCAGGAGAGACAAACGGTGATCTGTGGTACCCATCAGCATGTCAAAATGGAGGCTGGCCACCCAGGCTCCCTCATGTATCACTGGAACTAGCTCTTCTCAGTATCTAAATGTCTCCAGCTCATGACCTCCCTCCTCCCAGCCTTTCACTTCTCCTTATAACCTTGCTGTTTCGGCTATGTGCTCCTTGGTCCTCTCTTTGCCTCCCTCTCTCCCTCTCCCCCTCTTCCTCCTCTCCTGGCTAAGTTCAGTCTACTCGGCCATGTTGAGTCTACTACTTTCTCTCTCCATTCTGGACTCTTCCGGACGCCTCTGCTGGTTCTCTTCCTCGTATCCACAATAAAAACCTTCCCCTTAACCATACTGTAGAACAGTCATGTGCTTGGTTTTCTACATCTTGTGTCAAAACTTCCAGGTGAGGTCCTGCCAGTTTGCACAGTGGGGACTTTGGCTCAGGCACAAGTGTCACCAGTCAGATGCTGCAGCCTCAGATGGAGAGACACCCTCTGCCATGATCATTCCTACAGGGAATACCCTTCCCTACAGTGTCTCAGCTGCCTCTTCTGGTTGAACCCAATTCCCACCACTTAGCCCAAGGCATGAGTTATATCTAAAAGGCCAGAGAAGAAACCTCTCCAAGGAGAACTATTTGCCATAACTCCCCACACAGGCCTAGTGGGTATCTTTGAGTCCTTTAGGTCTGGCCTGGTTTTTATAAGCTCCACATTGAACCCCGCTCACGGCTCCCTGTGCTCTCTGTTTAGTGGTGGGGACACTAGTGATCAAAGCAAAGGCCTCTCCTCTTGATCTTATTCACTGGTGTCAGGAGCGGGAGAGACCCAGAGAACAGATAGCCACTTCACAAGGTCAGGCAGAAACCACCACTCAGGTGCTAACTAGGGAAATGGGGGTAGGGCTGAAAATCACCCTCTAAGCAACATGCCACAGGGACACACACATAGGAAGGTGACATATTAACATGTTAGACTGAAGGCCCAGTGGATGTTGATGGAAGAGTAGCCAGAGAGTCAGAGTGGCTACACAGAAGGTCACAGACAACAGCACAGGTACTCTGCCCACTGCTCACACTCTCAGCTCCAGAGTGCTCTGAGTCAGTTTGGGTGCCTTTTGGGTCTGGGGTTTTTGAACACTGTGCCCAAGGGTTCCCTGTACTCAACAACTTCCATGTTCCTCTATATGGAGACATGAGATCCCTGGGGTCCTCTTCTATGTCACACTCCAATGACCTTGTAAAGCTAGGATAAAGAGGACCCTCTATTCCTCTCAGGTCCCACATTGCTTCCTGACATCTGAAACCCCCAAGCCAACACCCAGTCCCAACAATTCAACACTCTTTAGACACCAGGGAGCAGTCTGTGTCACATTCCTCCAAGAACCCACCAAGTTCCACCTTGATACAAGCATCAGATGGTCCAAAATCTCTGCAGATATTACCTGGGGATGGGCTACCATGCTAGGTTCTCATCTACCCTTTAGGTTCCCTTGAATGGCCCTGGACCTGAAGGAAAGAGGAGCCGCTTTCCACTGTAGGAAGAAGAGCCCAGCACCACTTAGGCCCCCTCTCCTCTCCCCAGGCCTCTTCTCACATAGCCTGAAGATGGGTGTGGTAGGCAGTGGGAGGCACTGGGCCTGCAGAAGGGATCCAACCTCAATTTCTAGCACTTTCTTGAGAGTATGGGCACACTTCACACTTTGGGTGTTCAACCATGGCTCCTGGTTGTACAAGAAAGGCCCTGCTCCTGCTCTGACTGCAAGCGAAACCACCACATGCCCTGAGGTAGACTTGTTAAGAACCTTGGTGAAGTGTGGCTTCCAAGAAGCCACTGCATCCTCCCAGGGACTAGAGCTTTGGCCTCTGGGTTCAGGTAATCCTCCATTTGGCGGCCACCATAACCAGGTGTCCTTATGGACCCTATATTTACTCTTTCCAGGTACCTTGTATAAGACCTACCCGCCAATTCTTTCTGATATGTATAACGCAACACCATATTCTTTGATAAGCAGGCCTTGAGCATTGGGGTCAGAGCACCATCTGTGACAAAGCAGTAAGGACTTCAGGGCCAACCTCTTCCATTTGAAGCTGCACTTCCTCAAAGGGTTCGTGGCATGTGGCATGAGTTCTGGAAGTGGACAATGAGTCAGGATTCCCAGAACCAGCTTCATCAGCCACTCCATATGGACCATGGGAGGGACAAAGGGTGCCACTACCAAAACATGTCACTCTGAGCATTATTACATTGAGCTGACAGTTGACATGAGACATGAAAGGTTTGCATCATAAAATCTGAGCGTCTTTGGAGAAAATGATTGAAAGCACATGCAGTTCCACTGAGACCCCATTTCTCATACGTAGTTGGAAGGCATATCATTTGGGGCACCCCAAAGCCTCTGAGTGGTTTGAGCTTCAGGATGATTTTACAGCATCAACTCTAATCCAAGAAGCAGAGGGAGCCAATCTCTAAATGAGTCCCTTTGGCCACTCAACCCTCACATGCATAACACCAAGCTCTCAAGGACAGTGGTGGCTATGGAAGCCCAGGATGGCATAAAATCTGTCCCTCTGAGTGTTGCCTTTGAAGTGAGACCCAACCTGAGTCTGGGTTTGCTAAGGAAAATGACAAATGAAAATAAGATATGATGTTGTATGCTTTATGTACATCAGGTACTCCTTCAAAGGCAAATAGTAAGTGTGTTGTTTCCTTGCCCTTCTGACGAGATGCAGATAAGGAAACTGAGGCACAGACCCAGAGGGAAAAAGTGGCAAAGTAACTCGAAGAGACTGTAAAGATGGAGGAGTTATGCACCTGCCTGAACTCACTACTCCTTCCTCCCTGCAGACAGGCATGAGAAACATAACATAAGACCTGAAAATGAGATCCTCTGAAGTAGTCACTCGTGGTTCAGTTTCACTCGTCCATCTTACTGTTCAGCTTTGTTGGGGAGTGCCACACAAGGGCAGAAACCGTGCAGTCACACAAAACAAATAGCCCGAGTTTGCAAGAGCCAAAAATTGCTTTGCCTAGTGGAGCGTGACTTTAATAAGCGTTAGATGTTGCGGTTGCATAATTTACAGTGGACATTTTTCTAATAGTGCCATTTCGAACAGCCAGTGCCCTGACAAGATGTCTGAGACATTTTCGTTGGAGAAATGATTTTCTTTTCTGCAAATGGTCTCTAAGTGAAAAAAAAAAAAAAAAAAAAAAAAGGATTTGAATCAATTATTTGACACTGGACACAAAGGATCGGCCTACAAAATGAATTTTAGAGGGGAGAGGGATGGAGAGAGGAAGAAGTAAGCCATGAGCAGGGACTGGTAAAAAGAATTTCTTGGTCCTAGCAGTGAAATACCCCACGCGCTCCTCAGCCTGCTTTTGCTTAGCCACCAAGCCCAAGTCCCTGACAGATGCTGTTTACCCATTGTCCTAGTTAAGGGTTCTATGGTTGTGATGAAACACTATGACCAAAGTAACTTGGGGAGAAAGGGTTTATTTTACACACACTTTCAAATCATCGTTCATCATCGAAGGAAGTCAGGACAGGAACTCAAACTGGGTAGGAACCTGAAAGCAGGAGCTGATACATAGGACACGGGGGCGCGGGGGGCGGGGTGCTGCTTACTGGCTTGCCTGCCGTGGCTTATTCAGCCTGCTTTTATACAGAACCCAGGACCACCAGCTGAGGGATGGCACCATTTACAATGAGCTGGGTCCTACCTCATCGATCACTAATTGACGAAATGCTCTACAGCCAAGTCATATTGAGGCATTTTCTCAACCGATGCTTCCTCCTTTCAGATGACTCCAGCTCCTGTCACATTAAAATAAAACCAGCCAGCAGACACATGGAGGCAAAGCCAGTAATCGTGGAAATGTGCTCAGGCATTGGTTGGCAAACATGATCGTGAGAACGACTGTAGACTGTATACATCAGGACAGTCAACAGAGACGAAAAGAAAGCAATGCCTCCCACTGAGAGGCAGAGCCCAGGCCCAGCCCAGCTGTGACTTTCCTGGAGTGACCAAGTGAGCAGAGAACTGCAGGGGGGGAGTGAAAACACCCTCTCAGATGCTCCTGCTCAGGAAGAGACTCCTCCCCCCCCCCCAGGAACAGGATGGGTGGTTTGCACTTCAAGTTGGCTATACCATAGCAGGTACCATGAGAGCGGGTGCAGATGGACTCAAGAAAGACAAAATAGCAACAGTCCAAGCACCCAGCCATGTTGACTGCCAAGCAGGCTATAGTAATTCAAGTTGCCCATTTTCACCCACTGTGGGCTAGAGTATGTAGCCCATAGCTATCTGAAAATGACTCTAGCTTGGAGGCCGCACCTTAGACTCTGGCTGCCTCACTCTTCCTATCTGGATTCTATACAAGCCACTCTCCAGGGAGATGCCAGGTTTTCAGTGCCACATTGGGACTGCGGGGGAATCCACCTTCATAGACTGAGCAGCTACCAGGTTCTGAGTCCCCAGCCTGAAGATGGCCACCCTACTATGTAAACCAACCTAATGAACCTCCTTTTGCAGCATATACATTTTATGAATTCTGTTCTTCTAGAGAACTCTGACTGATACAGTTGGGACATTCTTATTAAAAGTACCAAAAAAAAAAAAAAAAAGAAAGAAAAGAAAAGAAAAAGAAAAGATCTTGGGCTTGCATGAGTTTTAATCAGGAATGGAATCCCCAAATTACCAAGAGCTTCCCAGGAAATTGACATGATTTTCTGGGTCGCATGGCGCTTGACTATATGAATCCTCTGGAGAGCCGGCTGCTAAGTATACAAAGCATCCACAATGCAGACTCAGTGCACACATGGCAGATGAAATCTGCTTGCAAGGTGGGGGAAATAAAAGCAAGTGTCACAGGGTTTGAAATGGCACAAGTCAGGCAGTAGGCATATGGCCAGAAACATACCAACCTGAGGAACTGGTGCCCTGGAATACCACGTGAAGGGAGAACCCAGATAAGGCTGCATGTAGGAAGGTCAGACCATGCTTACCTTAACCCTACAGCTCAGTCCAACCGTCCTCTTCTGAGGCCATGTTTGTAATTACCTTGTGCTGTCTGCCTTCTGTGATTGCACCTCTGAGCTGTATTTGAAGGTCAGAGGACAATATGTGGGAGTCGGTTCTCTCCTTCTACCAGGTGAATCCTTGGGGACTGAACTCGGGTTACCAGATTTGGCAGCCTTTAACCACTGAGCCATCTAACAGTCTGGGGTAGTTTAAATTAGAATGCCCCCATAAGCTCATGAGTTTGAATGTCTGGTTTCTGGCTGATGGGTCTGTTTAAGAAGCACTAGGAGATGTGGCCCTGTTGGAGGACATGTCACTGGCAGTGGGATTTGAGGTTTCAAAAGCCATGCCAGGCCCTGCCCCTCTCTCTCTCTCTCTCTCTCTCTCTCTCTCTCTCTCTCTCTCTCTCTTTCTGCCTACTGCCTGCAGATCAGTATATAAGCTCTTAGCTACTGCTCCAGCACCACGCCTGATAACCACTATGCTCCCTGCCATTATGGTTACGAACCGACTCTCTGAAACTGTAAGCAAGTCTCCAATTAAATGCTTTCTTTTAGAAACTCCCTTGGTCATGGTGTTTCTTCACAGCAATAAGACACTTTTAAGTCTTCTAAAAGCGTCCTGTTCATCACTAAGGTTGTGGCATCAGTGTCCCCTTCTCTAAGAAGCCTTCAATCCTTCAGATGGCCTGTCTCAAATTTTATCTGCCTTTATACACAGCTTCCTCAAGACACCCATTACAGTCTTTTTGGGGCTGTGCGTATCTTCATTCTTCTTATATCTGGACCTTTAAGAGCAGGAATCTGAGTCAGATGGTTGTAATAAACCTGAATTAGGTTGTTGGAATAAAGTGCCAGAGATGAGCATCTTAAACAGAGAGTGATTTCCTAACAGTTCCGAAGCCCAAACATGACATTACTGTGTGGGCAGGATGGTTCCTCTGAGGGCTGTGAGGACAGCTAGATCCAGTCTTGAGGCTGCGCATCTTCTCCCTGTGTTTGTCTTCATGTCTTCAGCTTCCCTGTCTGGGATATCTGTCCAAATGTTCCTTCCATCAAGAATGCCCATCATGCTGACTAGAGCCCACACTAGATTTCACTGCACCTATCTGAAGACCCTGTATCCAAACAGCCTCACTCTTCCATGCTGGAGTTAGACTCTAGGGCATGGCTTTTCTGTCAGGAAGGCAGGCACAATTCTGTCCACGGCATCTCATTCCTCACTGTGTCTCCAGCTCTTCTCAAGCAGGCACTCTAGCAAGGAAAGCAAGACAGGGGAAAGCCATAGAGGGGGATGAAGAGACCCAAGGAGAACACAACACAGGGTCAAAAGAGAATAGGAATCTGGTATCCAATGAAGCATCGAAGGAGCCGACCAAACCCGCCCATGACTTGAGAAGGGTGGCTCCTGCTGCTCTTCTTAATCCAGAAGAATACGAAAGATATGAGACCAACAGGATAGGGGCACCTGACGCGAAGGAAGAGGGAAGGCACCGGTGTTGGGAGGACCTGATGCATGGTGGCGAAAGGCTATGTGCATAAAAGCACTTGCTGCCAAGTCTGAGACCTGAGTTCAGTCCCCAGAATCCGAATGGTGGAAGGAGATAACCGATTCTCAAAAGTTGTCTCTGACCTTTGTATATATGTCATAAGAAACACACACACACACACACACACACACCAAACTGTCAGGGGGTGGGAGGGAACAGAAAGGGAAAGACCCTGGAAACTCCACAGGGCATTGCTAAGGTGCCATCACAGATGGAATCCCCTGCTGGCATCATTGGTCCAGAAAGCATCCATGGAATAGAGGGCCAGAAGAGAACACACGCAGCAGTGTCTGATTCAACAGAATTATTCTCCGTGAGCACAGACAGGCCAACAGGCATGCTACCAGCACATATGTCTGGATGTGCATGATCCCAGCACAAAGGCATGCAGACAGTCACAGTTTAACTTAAGATAATATTCATGGGCTGGGGACATAGCTCAGTCAGTGAAGTGCCTGCCGATCAAGCACAGGGACATGGCTTTAGATAGCCACAAACTGCCTAGAAAGAGGAGTATGGTTTCAACACACAGTAAACCCAGAACTGGGATGATGGGGAGCGACACAGGAGTATCTTTTATGCTAATGATCCATGAGCTTCATTTTTGGTGCAAGACCTGTTCTCAAAACATAAAGTGGAGAGTGGGCAAGAAGAGTTTCTAGCATCAACCTCTAGCTCACACACACACACACACACACACACACACACACAAAATAGTCATACACACTTTGCCAGGTTATTCAGAATAAATTCAAGGTGGACAGAGGTTAGCTTCCCCTCTGCCTTGAATTTTCTGGGAGGGGGGTGGGGGGGAACACTTCTAACAATCATATCATAAGTAGGGAAATATAAACACAGCATCAAGAAGTGTCTTGCTCCTTATACTTTCTTCCCAAAATTACTTAAATGGTTTAAAACAATGTCAGTAAATTATTCCTACAGAACTGATACACTTACAGCCCTCTATAAAGGGCACTGAAATACCCATGTTTGTTTAAGCAATACGGACGCAGCTGTTTCTCGGGCAGTGGGTAACATGTGCCGTGGCTTTTCAGTAAACAATAGCTTTTTAAATGAAACCCTCCTGTCCGCTTAGAAAAATAATTTTAAAATAACTTAAACCCAGCAGCAGTGTATATGTAAATCATCTGAAAGCCTCCAAGACCAAAATGTGAATACATTCACCATTTTCCCAAAAACTCTACTTTCCTAGTCATCCCAGTGAGGGTGTAGCAACCATCTGACAGCAGGCAGCCCCGGTGTATTTTCCCAGTGCAGTGCAGGCCAGAAGTAAGGGGAGGGGAAGACGGCGGAAGCGCTTGGAGGCTGCTCATTAGGAACGCTCTCAGTTCACCTGCTATGTCCAAATGAAACTGCTGGGGTTGGCGCTGGCTCCGGGAAGCACTGCTGTCTGAGCAGTGGGCAGCTGGAACCCGAGGCTCATCTTCCCTTGTCAGGGATGAATCAATCATGGCGAGAGATGTCAGCATCTGCCCAAACCATTTCATATTAGAATAAATGGCAGATGGTGGTGTTTTTATATTTAATCAGTTCCACCAAATGCAGTTTCATCTCATATAAAGCAGAGCCATCTGCAGCGTGTAGGTGTGCGAGCTCGCTGAAGGCCCGCTGCAGAAGCCTTCTCGGAAAGGTAAAGCCTACAGCTAACGTTTGCTGACATGAGGCACAGTAAGCCCAGAAGCCTTTAAAATAAAGCCTCGAGTTGTCAATAAATACTTGCACACAATTGTGCTAAATATTTGTGGTGGCGGTGCTCTCCATCTGAGGCTCGGGACACAGGTCACACTTTTAGACATGTCCAGATTGGAAACATTCTTAAAACAGGAACAGTTATCTCCTCTGCCTGTGGATCATTCTGACTCAGGTTTGCTTTGCTCTAAGTTATTTTTCAGCTTTATCATCTTCCATGTACAGATATTTGCTGCCTACTTAAGTGTGTCTGTCCCGTGTCCTGGGCCTGGTGCCCACAGAGAGCAGAAAAGGGCATCAGATCCCTTGGGGCTGCAGTTAAAGATGTTGTGAGGCCCTGCGTGGGTGCTGGGATTTAAACTGGGGTCCTCTGGAAGAGCAGCCAACATTCTTAAGGGCAAAGCCATCTCTCCAGCCCTCTTTCTGTTTACTTAATATGATCAAGTGGGCTATGGCTGACTCAGTGAACAGTTCACATAACACTGAGTCCAAAACACACACTGAGTGCACACTCACATACACAACACGGAGTGCACACTCACACACCACCAATATAAAAACTTGTTAATGTCCGCATGCGTACTTCCTATCCCAGTGAGGGCTGGCCAGTGTAAAGAGTGGGATTGTTCTGAATGCTGGCGGACAGGACCTCACCATTCGGGGCCACACACACCTACCACCAGTGGCAAGTTCACACTCTAATCCTCCTAAGGTTGAACGCCAGGGTCAGCGCAACCAAGGGACAAAAATAGAGCTGTGTTCTCATGTCCTCCTACAAGCACTGAGACTACAAGCACACACTACCATACCAAGCTAATCGTCACTGCTCTCAGCTTCTTCATGGTACTTAAAACAGAGCTAGGAGGTCAGTAAAACTTCCGAGTGACTGAACAGGACTGAGGGTGTGCCCACGTTGGGAGAGTGCCCACCTCGCATGCAGGAAGACCCTGGGTTCCGTGCTCAGCACCAAGTGAACCGAGGGTGGGAGCCCATCCCTGTAATCCCGGCACTGCGGGGATAAAGGGGAAGACGAGGCAGCAGAGGCCTGACGTGGCATCCACAAAAGCCTCAAAGAGAAGGCAGTGCTGTGTCTCCACTCACTCTCTCCTCACTCTGCCTAGGACCCCAGCCCATTGGGAGTGTCACCCACCACTCAGAGTGGGCCATCCCTCGTCAGTGAAACCTTTCCGGAAACACCTTCACAGACTCACTCAGAGGTGTGTTTCCATGGTGATGCTAAATCCCATCAAATTGAATATTAGCTCACACCCAGTAAGTGGCCGTCTCCTTGCTTATAAGCCTATGGCTGGCAACATGGGTTCTTCCCCTTATCTTTCTCTTCCCGAAAAAGCCTCACCTGGTGAGGCAGACCCTTAGGAACAATAGTCTTGTCATGGTCTCTGCTTCCCCTGTGCCACCTCTGACCCGGTCCTTACGGCCTGGCCTTCCCAGTCATTAGCCATTTCCATCTTATGGCACTCCTCCATCCAGCTTCCTCCATCCCTCTGACTTTATCCAGGAACCAATGTCCTCCAGCATAGCATCTTCTAGCAACTTCCCGACACAGCATGAACTGCAGACATGTGGTTCTTTCTGCTCATGACCACTTCCTGTACCCTTGGACTTCTCTCCACTGGGACCACATTGACCTCCCCTCTGTAACCACCTCCTGTCTGTCCTGGGGGCACACAGTCATCAGCAGTTTCCACCCTACCGTGCTCAGCTCCTCCATGCAGCCTCCACCTTTCTTCTGGCTTCATGCAGGTTTTCTTTACCCCGTAACCAATGCCCTCAGGCTTGAAATCTTCTAGTAATTTGTTGTACAGAAAACACTCTGGCTTCCTCTTCTTCATCACTCTGGCACCAAAGCCCCTCTTCCAAGTTCCACAGTTCTCATGCCTAAAAGGAAAATTCTTGTCCCTGGCCTGTCCATTAGTAAGTTCCTGGAGTTCTAACATTGTCTTGGTATTAATTATAGCAGGCTCATTTTTGTTTGGTCCTGTGACTGTCCTATGGACCCTGAAGAAGTGGGGGCAGGGGGGCTTGTCTTTCCGCTGCATCCCCTTTGCCTAGAACTTTTCAAGGCCTCACTGAGCATTCAGAAAAATCAGATTTCCTGGTGAGATCTTTGAACATCACCGATATTTCAGCTTTCCATAGATGAAAGGGTTAAATAATTGCATGATGAGACTTCTGGAAAGTCACGGCCTCAGATTCCCATAGAAACTGTGGTGTGGAAGTTTTGGTTTATGATCTGTAAACATGCTTTTGTTTTAATCCCAGGTGTAGGATGTGGGACTGATTCAGATGGTCCACAGCAGCAGGCTCTTTGCCTCGTGAGGGTTCTGAGAGGAGCTCTTTGCCAGCTGCAGAGTGTTTGAATCTAAGGACTCTGGAGAAGGAATAAATGCCAGAGCACAGAACATGTTGAGGGGGCTCTGAGAAAGAGTAAGGCTGCTGGTCCCTCCCCACTCCCCCGCCCTTGCTGCTCCTGGTTGCTGTTGATGCCAAGAAGAAGTTGGAGATCTCCTGAAACAGGGATTAGACTTGCCCCAAGGAATCTGAAGGCCCTAACCAGTAGGAAGTAGCTAAGGAAAACTCTGTCCCCTCTCCCCACTAACCTTCTTTCTCTCCTACCTGGTATTGGGGTGTTGGAAGGGATTGGGGTGGAGTAGGGAGAAAGAGAGAGGCATTAAGAAACCTACATAAAATAGTTTTAAAAGTAATGCCTTCAAAACTGCTCTTGCACCAAAAAAAAAAAAAAAAAGAAAAAGAAAAAAAGAAGGCATCAAACTCAAGATACCATGGCAGTAAAATGAAATTTTACCTAAGTGGACTCCTTTCACCGTTTCCTAAGGTTTATGGGCTTTTATACTGGACCATCTGTTAGATGAGTGATTACCGAGTGAGAAAGTCTGTGCAGACAGGCTAGGCTCCCGGAGGTGAGGAGGGCATGGGCATGGGATCAAAACCTCCCTGGAGGTGATGTCAGAGCATTTGTGCATTTCGGGAGGGGAAAGAGGCCTATTGTACCACGTGGAGATGAGAAACCACTTTGACTGGAGCATAAAATTAGCCCACCTGGACCCCAACTATCATAAATATAGGTAACCACATCCTATCTTCTAAAACCAGTGACTCCTCCCCCATGACCCCCCCCCCAAATGAAGTCTATGTTTGGGTCCAGAGCTAGATAGCCCAGAATCTGCAGCCAGTCAGTGAAGGTACAACTTTTGTTTCCTATCAGTCAGTGTCACTCAAACCTGTCATGTGTAGTCTTGCTGTTCCTGAAGAAATTGTCTTCCACATACGTTCCCATGTGTGCCCCCTATAGTGTTCTGAGATTTTTTTTTCAGATTCATTTTTTTTCATTTATGTGTATGTGTCTATATATGTATTTACTGCGTGCTCGCAAATGCCAATGGAGGCTAGAAGGTGCCGCCGGTTCCTCTGGAGCTAGAGCCACAGGCAGTTATGAGCTGTCCCATGTGGGTGCTGGGAACTGAACTCTCTGGAAGAGCAACAAGCTCTCTTAATCACTGAGCCATCTCTCCAGCCCCTGAGGTATTCATATTAAAACTCAGACATCCCCATGTATAATTAACATAACCCAATAAAAAGAATAAGGTGTTATAATGAGCCTCATAGATGTAGTCCAACTGTGGTCTCAGGCAGGGTGACTGTAATACGCCTACCTTTGAAGGGAAATCATTTTGCTCCTGATGAACTGTACTTCTTCATGTCCATGAGTACCCTGGCTTTGCCTGGGTTGCCAGGAACCCCACGGCTGAACGAGATGGGAAATCATGCTGTGACAATTATCGTCCTCGTTTTTACCGCCTACTTCCTTCTTTATTCCCTCAAGTTTCTATTTCTGTTTCATCGTTGTTAGAGTTGGTGAGTAACAGCTATTGTTTGGGCTGGCTCGTTGATTTTCTATTTACGTGTGTATATCGCATAGCCCAGTGTCTGTTGGTCAGCTTCATTCTGTTAAACAACTATGTAATGGATTGCAGTGCTTCAAATAGAATTTCTTTTAACCTGGGCATGTGTTTAGGGAAAGAAGTGAATGTATTCCTCTGGGTAGTGGTGGACAAGGGCCTCCTTTAAACCCTGGTGTCCATCCTGCCCTCTGGATGGACAGAAGTTGAAGTCCTGTAGCTACCAAGTGACTTCAGGTTGAAGTCCTGTAGCTACCAAGTGACTGCTGCATCCACTCAAGAGAAGAAGTCAGAAGTGCTGAGCAAGGACACAATCTCCTTCATATGAGGGGGAAAAATAAATTAGTAAAACATAGTGGGTGGAGGAATATAGGCAAAGAGAAAAACCTTGGCTGAGAGAAATAGTTAATACGCAATGGAGAGACTGGCAAACTTCCCTGAGCTAACTCTGAGGTT
Organism: Psammomys obesus; assembly: GCF_907164565.1. Lineage (NCBI taxonomy): Eukaryota > Metazoa > Chordata > Mammalia > Rodentia > Muridae > Psammomys > Psammomys obesus. Next base: position 18,394,536 of record NW_026585644.1, read on the forward strand.
CCATAAGGATGTTCTCATCTGCCCAGCGTTGGAGCCTCCCTCCTTCCCTTGATAACAAATCAGCTGTAGTCTTCCATTCTGTAGGTGAGATCCAGGCCCTTGCCCTGAATCGTGTGTCCGGTCACTCAGGAAAGACAGCGCTCATTACTGTCCTTTGCTAGGGTGGGGAAGCCATTAGCTCTGGCTGCCCTGCTCCTCCCCTGCTAGAGGACGCTGCTCTGTAGGCGGGAAGGAAGAGGAACTCAAACGCACATTCCCTGGGCTCCGATCGCTGGTGCCTAGAAGAACCATGACCAGCACACACCTCCTTTCACAGGTTAGGGGACGGGAGGCCAGACAGAGGAAGAGGGGCCCATGGGCTCCCAACACCCACTCACGGCTCTCCCTGCTGTGCCCACCACTGCAGCCCGCCTATTCAGAACTCAGGGTGACAGAGTGCTGTTTTTCAGAGTGACCCCATGAAGATGTTATCACCATCTTCAGCGAGTTTCCTGTCTCTTCGCCCCAAATTCACCATGTGTGAAAAATCTACATGTTCCCAATCTGTTAAAAACAAAACAAAACAAACAGGCACACCACACCCAAGCTCTGCTCCTCAGAAGATGGCTGCTGCAATAATTAAGATGTATACGTGTGCTGTGTTCTGAGCAGGATGTTTCTTCCTCCTTCATGAGGAGAAAAAGAAGATATTGTATACTTTGTGTTTACCTTGCCCTCCTTCTTGCTAAAAACTTGCCATTTCTTTGATTGGAAAAAAAAAAAAAAAAAAAGACAGCTCAGACTCTCCATTTTAATCCCGAAAAAAGGTGAAAATAAGGGAGAGGATGTGCTGTCCCGGGTCCTCTTCTGCACTGGACAGAGCAGACTTGGACTTGACTCACATTGAAGGAGGACCCTTGGTGCCATCCCCGGCTCAGGCTCCAATTACTGACTGTGCCAAGGAGTAAACTTCTGCTTTCCCCATCCCTAAAGTGGACAGAGTGATCTATACTTCAGAACCTAGTCAAGCCTAATGGTGCAGACTGGCTAAAGGCTGAGGCACGTGGATCACAAGTACATGGGCTACAGGCTGAGCTCAAGGCCAGCCTGAGAAACTTAACCAGGCACTGTCCCAAAATAAAACACAGGTAAAGCACTCACCATGCAAACATGAGAACTAGGGTTCAGATCCCCAGCTTCTGCATAAAGTCCAAATAGGTTAGGCATCCCACCTGTAATCCTAGCACTTAGAAGGCAAAGATGGGATCCGAAGAGCAGCAAACTAGCTAGATGAGCCTTGTGCTAAAGCTTCAGGTTCAACCAAGAGACCCTGGCTTAATGAATAAGCTGGAAAATCCGAGGAAGACTCAACCTGGTGCCCTCCTATGTACTCACACACATGTACAAATGTGTGTGCGGGGTGGGGGAGACAGGAGCACACACAAACACACATCCACCATTCACTCACAGACACAAACAAAACATACAGTTTTTAATTTAAAAATGAAGGGTTGGGTCTCAGCACAGTGGTAGAATTCGTGATATGTTCAAGGGCCTGGGTTCAATCTGCAATAAAAATTTTAAAACTACACAAAAAGACTTGACATCCAGAATTCACAGACTGTATACTCAGGCCCACACCACTCTGGACACAGTGCGAGTCTGCTCTCTGCTGAGGCTAACGCCTCCTCTTTCCTTCCTCTGCTGCTTAGGAAAAGAATGTCTCATGAACCGCCGAGCCTACCTGCTCCCAAGCCAGTCACGTGGAATTACCATGTCTTCTCAGGCATAAATATACATCAGATGCCTGGCATAACATTATCGGCATAATGAATATTCTAACATTAAAGCTGGCAACAAACATTAATCCTTAAGGAATACTAATTGCCAAAAATATGGTTATCAACCTGTAAGGGGCAGAGGGATTCAACTTAAGAAATCAAGGCTCCACAGTGCTTTCCAAGACAGGGGCAGAAGTCCATCACAGCACAGAATCTAGCCATATGTGTGCACACACACACGCACACAGGCACGCGTGCACACACACACACACACACACACACACACACACACTGTTCCTTCCCTAACCTGACTCCTTCTAACACCCCTCTTTTAGCTCATTTTTATCAAGTTACTGTAGTACTAGAACTAAAATAGTATTTAATAGTGTCACTGAAGGGAGAAGACTTCAATGGACAAGGAATGGCCTGGGAGCTTCTGTGTGCTGATTTAAAACATACATGTAGCATCTGGAACATGTGGAAAGATTAAGCTGAGTAACTGGAACTAAAATAAGATCCAGCTCCTTTTTGTTGTGTGTGGTGGGGGAGGCCGATGGTAAGCCTGTCTCTCACTATATATTTCAGGCTGGCCTTAAACTTGTGGCAATCCTCCTGCCTCAACCTTCCAAGAGCTGTGATCGCATCTTGCCTGACTAATAGCTAACTTTGGAGCGTTCTCTTTTTTTCACTCACCATGTTACGGAGGCATTTTGTGTGAACTGCAGTTATCACCACCCAGTTACACACATGAACATGGACAGTCGGTGGAGTCATCCAGCTAACGGCTGAGGTGAGCCAGCAGCTGTGTGGAGCATGTCTGCTGGGTTGACATTGAAATGCCAAGGAACCCTTCCAGCCTGTCCAAGCTCATACGCAGTCACAACGAGGAGGCCGAGCTTCAAAATCAGCGTAAGCAGATGCCGCAACCTGCACACTAAACAAATAATTTCTGGCATCCAACAATGCACTGGGTACCGTTTCTTATGGTTTCTGGCAAGGGGTGGTGGGGACAGGTTCTGTTGGCTACATAAGGGACTCGTGAGTGTGGATAAAGAGCTTTTTGTCACACAAGAGTGACATTTGTCCCAGGCACTGCCGGGATGCAGATCTGGACCAGTAATTCAGCTTGGAACCAATTGTGCCACAGTGGTAGGCCAAAGCGTGTGACCTTCACCTCAGAATTAGTGTCAAGCCCCAAGCTGCCCTTAAAATTCCTTGTAAATGAACAGGGTAAACAAAATACAAAGGAAAGAGAACTCGAGCTGGGCTCCAGAAGAGAGTCAGTCCACGGCCCGGCTTTTGAGGAAAGCCTTGGAAACTAACTCAATGCAGATGTATGTGATTAGAAGTCACAGGCCCATCCCCAAAGCAGCCACTGCCAGCCAGCTTTAGATGCCAGCGTGGCACTGGACCCTGATACTTTGCAGGAACAAATCCAGAAGGCTCCGGAGATCAAGGCCACCCTAGTGGTCCTCTGTCAGCCAACCCTTCCCCTGCAACGACTTCTCAAAGAGCCTAAGAAGGAAGCAGGTCCTGGGGGCTGCACACAGTACTCTAGGAGCTTGCTTTAAAATAAGTAAAGTCAGAAAAGGTGTCAGCCAGACAGGCTTGGGTTTAGTGGGTTCACACTGGCTCAAGCGTGGAAAATGGATGGGAGGTAAGAAAACTGAAGACAGAAAGACAAAGTAGGCAATTTGGCTAGGAAACCCAAGCAAGAGGCAATTCAAGAGACCCAAAGGATGTGAAATTGATTAGACTTGTTGATGGATTAGAACTTGAAGGAAAGACAGCCATGAGGGAAATTCCCAGGTATTGGCTTGGCAGCTGACTAATAGAAAAATTCTATAAAGATCAATCTGAAAAGCTGACACATGATTACAGGAGTCCTCTTAGACAAACTCCTTATTCTGTGCGGTTCGTGTCAAGATGATAAATTGATTACTCAAAGCTTAATTCAATACTCCACGGTGACATGTGTGAAACAGAGGCTTGCCATTCCAAAGCCCATGGAGATGAAAGGAAAATGGAGGCAGGCCATGGAGAGAAGGGTGTGCACCCACGGTCAGTTCCACAAACCCATACTGCAGCTCACACCTGCTGCCAGCCAGAGGAAGGGGCCTGCAGCAGGGCAAACCCTCTCCAGCTTAGCAGGAAGTGGCAGCCTGGATGGGGATGCCACTTGTAGTACAATTTCTTCCACTCCGAGCCACAAGAGAAGTGCAGATAATGGCAAGGGTGAAAGTTAAGGGTGAGCCACTGGTGAGCCATTCACCGGGGATGAGAAAACCCATCCGCCAGGGCCTGGAAGCCACTTGAACCAACCCAGCTTTAAACATTCCCATTGGGCTACATCCCCAACTACTAGATGTTAATAATACACATCTGAACCGTCTAGCAGGAACCCTGGCCAGACTTTTCTACCTTTAGGATTGATAGCCCTGCCTGTTGACCTCCCCATTCCTCCCCTGAAACTCAACTGAGCCCAGTCTTAGCCCCAGAAATGCAAGCAGAAGAGAGCCCCAGAAGCTTAGGCAGTGAGCGGGGGTTGCGCTGGATAAAAAACACACTAGGCCAAGTCTGGGACCCCAGATGGTTAGCGTGTCTAGCATGCTTGGAGGCCATGTGGGCAGTGCATGCATGGGCTAACGGTTTTGCTTCTCTGAATGTCAAGTGAGAGGATTTTATATCCACAGAAGCCAAAAATATATGTGTCTACCCAGGTCTTAGCATGCCTCAAAGTCCATATCGGTCTTATCAGCCCATTCACTAGTCTGTCATTTATTTACATATTCATCATTCCTTCGGTGTTCATCCTGGACCCCAGGAGTAAGCCTCAACATGAGGAACCATATTAAAGGGTGGCAGCATTAGGAAGGTTGAGGACCACCGCACCAGCCCACCTTATAACCTCGTCATTACATGAATCAGCAGATTCCCTGCTTTAACGTGGGCTACAAAAATAAGAAGTATCTCTGTCATCTACAATCAAAAGATCTGCATAAAGCCTATGTAGAATTCACTCAACTCTGGACAGACCCACTGGGTTAAGAGTCCTGGGTCTTTTCCTGTGCCCTACACTAGCCAACTCTCAGTACTACCTGGAGGGACAAACTCAGTGAGCAACAACCAAAAGGATGAACGCCTCAGCTCGTGACTCGGGGATAATTCACACCACACCCACAGGGCAGGTAATCCACGCTTGTTTCAAAGTGCTTGCTCCCTCAGAGGGTTCTCTGTGACAATGAGGAATACCATATCTGGACCTGGTCCTCAGCCTGGAGGCGTCTCCTAGGTAGAGCAGGCTCTAAGAAACTAATGGGATCAGATGAAACTCCCAGGAGGAGGATTGAAACAGATGGCAATTTGCTAATAACCTCACCAGCTGCCAGTCTTTGGAGAGTTACCACAAGGCCGACTCCAAGCTGCACAGTTAAACATCTCACTTCTGTTGCCCTATTATAAGCTTGGGAATGAACTCCCAAGCTTATCTTGTCTGTCAAGGGAGACTGTGGCAGCCATAGTTGTCTTATGAGAAACTGCCATCAGCTTATACAGCATACTCAGCAAGGACCCACAGTTGTGTGGCTCCTTCTGCGGCCCTGCATACACAATTCTACCAAAGTTAGTCTTTCTCCCTAGTGATGGTCCTAATGATGGGTCAGAGTCTTCAGCCTATGGTATTAGCACTCTATGGCCTATCTCTGCATCATTCTGCCCTGACTGAGTGACCAGACCCTGTCTCTAACCTTGAGTGAAAAATATGACCAAGCTGCCATTTTGGATGGGTTTTGCATTTGGGGCAATCATGGTCCAGTCTAAATGGTAACCTACCACCAGCAATGGGTGAATTGGGGGTGTTCAGCTGACCCACCAAGGACCAAATCTAGGAAGATACACAAGCCTCAATGTTCCACAGTCCTTGCTAGGGACCAGATGTAAACAAACTGGAGGCTACAGAGGCAATGCATATCAGAGGCAATGGCCCAATGAAGGACCCTGTATCTGAAAGTTCTTCTCTCAGTATCATCTATGCAGGGTAAAGCTCCCTCAGCTTGACCAGAAGACAGGCTTAATTGCTACTACACCCTCAAAAGAAAATAACATGTAAAACTGTGTTAGGAGAAGGCAAACAAAGGGGCTGGGAAGAAGGCTCCACATGCAGAGAGCTTGCCGTACAAGCACGAGGACCAGAGTTCAGAGTCCTAGCACACATGTAATGCTGGGCAGGCTAACTGACCTGCCTGCAATCCCAGGAGGTAGTAGTCAGAGAAGTGGGGGGCCCCAGAGCAAGCTGGCTACCCAGACTAGGCAGATCTGAGAGCTTTGGGTTTAGGTAAGCCACCGCCTCAATACATAAGGTAGAGAGCACAGAGGAAGACACCCAACATCAACCTCTGGCCTGGGCACACACAGATTCACGTATTCCCATACTTGTGAATGTACACACACATTCACACACACACAGCCCTGACCAAAAAAAGTATTATTGACACAGCTAACTAGCAAGAGTTGCTGTGTCTGCTGCGATCACAGCATCGCTTCTCAGGCTGCTACAGTTGGGTCTGGACTGTTTCACCAGAGGCCATGTTTTAACGTCTCTATTCCCAACTAATGACACTCTAAAGGACGTTTGGAAACTCCAGAAGGCGGAGACTAAATGAGGTCATCAGAGGTGTGCCCTTGAGAAGGATACTGATCCCCCGTCTATGCTCCCTGGCTATCACGAAATGAGCAGTGTATTCCTCCATGTGCCCCTGCTGTGATACTCTGCTTCACCACAGACGTGCGCTGAGTCCTCAACCAAAACAGATCTGTCTTCTGATAGCCTAATACCAATGCCTTTGCCATGGCGACAGAAACAGGACTAGCACACGAACTGTCAGATTGTATAATTTATTGAGATTTTCCTGTCCTCAACAAACTTTAACTTCTGTAATTAACTGTTAATTAATTAATTTCATACTTTTTATATAAACAATTATACAAGCTTTAAACCCCATAAAACTCAGATCTACTCTCACCTTTGAGAGATTCTGATATCGAAAACAAATCTCTGTGATGGGAGGGGATTCCTCTTGGGTGACAGAGATGAAGCCCTCACTTTTCATGAGTGGAAATTACTTTGGGATTAAAAAAAAAAACCTTAATTTAGTCTAATAGGGTTTACAAAGGCATGAAACATAAGTATGTGAAATATACTTGGATACAACTCTGTGATTGTCAGTAGATGGAACCCCTTGAGAGATGACAGGGTGTGGGAGGGACAATGCATATGCCCAGACCTGAGAACAGTGGCCCTCTTCCAGTCTGGAGTCATGCCTTGCCTGCTGGTGACAGCTCTGCCTCCATAGCTGGTATGGTTAGTTACAATGCAGAGTCTCAGTGAGAGATGACTAGAGCAGGTTGACCTGTGGGCATGTTGTGGGGGATTGATTTCAAAACAGGGTGACACCATCTCCAAGGCCAGGCCCTGGACTACAAAAGAATAGAGAAAAAACTAGCACTGTACTGAGCAAGCATTCCGGCTCTGCTCTCCACTCCAGATGTGATGTGACCAGATGCTTCAAGCTCCTCCCGCTGCGACTTCCCCACTATGGATGGACTATCAGACTGTACGCTAAACTAAACCCCCTCTCCGTTAGTTTGCTCTTTGTCGAGATGCTTTCTCACAGAGGCAGAAATGAAACTCGAACAATGGGCAACCACCAAATGTACCAGGAGAGGGAAATCTCTTAAGCAGTGTCCTGCCCATCTCCCCCCCAACTTGGCTGTCACTATCTGGTTTCTGCCAACAGTCACCGGCATGTCCTTCTGCTACCCATGTCTAATCACCGTCCCCTCAGCCCTTAAGTCCAGTGCCCCTAGCTAGCTGCCAATACTGGGCCACTCCCCACTCGGAGGCAGGAATATCACAAGCCAGTCTTCTGCTTGTCAGTCCCTCTCGAGTGACCTCCCCCCTCCTATTCCTCCTGTCCAGGATGAGTGCCGACCCTTCTCCTTGACTTCTCATCTGGGTTTCTTCTTGGGCCACCAGCTGCTATATAGAATCTGAGCCTACTTCAGTCACTCCTCTCCTGCTTCAGGAGTATTCCCCAAAACACTGATGCAAAAGAGAGCCCAGAGGTTGGTCTGACTGGTACTGAGTTGGCTGATGAGCCATCTCAAAGAAAGGTTAGCACATGTCAGGTTAGATTTCTTTTTTAAGCGTCAGCTCTGCGTGTTTGTCATACAGTGTCCTGCACACATCCACCTGTCCCTTGGGAAGAGACTTGATTGCATTCCCCAGACATTTAGTTTAGAGCTTTGTCACAAACTCTGTGGGAGGAAGCCCCAGCAATCCACCTGCTATAAAATCTCACAGCACATGGATGAACAGAGCCATTTGCTCAAGTGACAAGGGGCTGCCAGGAAGCCAAGGTGCTTCCTGGATGGTGCAGCACACTGGAGCAGAAAATCATCACTAAGTAACAGGGTCTGGGTGAACTCAGAGTTCCCACCTCTGGACTTCCCCTGATCCTTCATGGTCCAAGCCCAAATGCAGGTAAAAGGTGACCCACGCCACAAGTCATGGAGAGGAGAACTAGGTCCCGGTGATGCTTGGCTCTCCTCCTTCTTTCCCTATTTCCTCCTTCCTTCCCTGTCCCCCAGGAGTCTTTCCACACAGCAGCCTCTAAACCCTCCGCTTCCACCATCAAGAGTATTTCAGTGAGAGTCAGTGTGAAAAGTCATGTGCTAGGCTTTAGGATGCCTAATGAGCTGTAGAGGGAGGCAGAACCACTTGTCAAGACCCAGAGGATGTGGACACACGAGCTACTGGCTATGCCCAGCAGCTGAGGCTGGGGTAGCTCAGGGTGTGGAATTAAAAGATGGATTTGATGATTTGTGAGCCCTTCCCTATGAGGGGCAGGACTCACCATTCTGTTTCACACCTACGCTTTTCCCTCCAACAACTCCTGCAAGACCTAAACACTTTATTAGGTTTGCAAACATTCGCTGTGTGAACTTGGGGCCTACCACAAGGACTGCTGAATCGAAAGGTTACAGAATCCTTTTAACAGTTTAATAGATACCCACTTAAAATGAGATAATGAAAAATCACCAAGTGTTTGCAATCAGCTATACCATCATTTTGGAATAGATGAAATGAGTATTTACAGGAGGAAAAAAAATCCTCTCAGAGAATATACTATTGAATAAATGTGAGCACTCCTTGGAGATTTACAAATCAATAGTGTGTGCCCTCTCTTCCCCTCCCCCTACTAAGGAAATTTAATAATTATGTTGCCGCTAAGAGCAAACTCTTCAGTTTACCGTCTGGCCACTGAAATTCAATCAAGACACACTCGAGTCACCTGCTCCCCTTTGGAAGGTCTATTACATTTCTCCCTCCATAAAGAGCAGAAGTGTAAATGCAAGAGGGAAAAAAAATGTCGAGGAGGCAGTTATGAGAAGTTCCTCATCTGGGTTCTTCAGGTAAGCAGATTAAAGGGACCTTCTTTCTTGAAGGGGTCAGGATTAATTCAATAAGCCCCAATCGAATAGGACATGGAGACATCAGAGATGCTGATGAGAAGAAAAAAGAAGCCAACCCACCCTTACCAAAGTACAGGAGAGTGGTATGAACCCAAAGGTAGACCCCACAGCATCTGTTGGGTGTGGGATCTGTGTCGCCTGAGCAGCCCTTTACAGTAGTGTAGGCTCACTCTGCATATGGTAGTGCTCTTCCTGGCTCCTGACAGAGACTGCTGCTGTTTCATGGGGCGCTACAGTGGTTACAGTAGTTACAGGAGACTGTAATTGCTTTCTAATGATGCTACTTTAAGATTTTGTTTTTATTAGTTTTAACTGTGTGTGTGTGCATCAGTATAGGCACGAGAGCGCAGGTGCCAGGGAAGGCCAGAGGTGTGGGATCCTCCCAGAGCTGGAATCCGAGGCAGTGGTGAGCCACTTGACACAGGTGCCAGGAACAGAACTTGGGTCCTCTGCAAGCGTTCATTACTCCTGAGCCATCTCCCCAGCCCTGTAATGCTATTTTTAATTCCCGCTAATTAAACATCAAAGTTCCAAATCTCACCAAGTACACAAAGAGAGTGTTTCTGAAATTTTTTATCATGAAAATTATGGCATACTTAGCACCACCTCATGGTACAAGTGGGAGATGAGGGTGAGCCCTGATATTTGAATCCTAGAGAAAGGAGCGACAGAATTTTGTAGCAGTGTGGATGTTTACAAAAGAAGCCACGCTGGGGATTTCAGCAAGAACCACCGATTTTCTTATCACTGAAATTTTCAAACAGATTTTCATGTAAATCAACCAAAACTACTTAGATAGAAAATGAAACTTAATTACCTGAGTTTAAGAATTCACAAATTATGGCCCTGCAAGATGGCTCGGTGGGTAAAGGCAGATGGCTCAGTGGTAAAGGCGCCTGCTTGCCAAGCCTCAGGACCCGAGTTCCATCCCAAGCCCACGTGGTAGAAGGAAAATAACCAATTCCCACAAGCTGTCCTCTGACCTACACATACATACAATAAGTAAATAAATAAATGAACATAACTTTTTAAAGGATTCACAAAGGACATAATTTCTTCATAACTAAACATCTTCTTTGACTTAATAACCTGAGTAACAAATAACTGATAAACCATATGCAATTTATATAATTAGCAAAATTCTCGAATTGTGAAGTAACATATGCCAAGAGAATATGAAAACACCACACACACTTCAGTGCCAGAATTCTTCCCCAAATTTGAACTTTTCTGTATGCAAAATACAAACATCCTAAAGGATGATAAGAATTTGGGATACACACAGAGCATTTTGCCTAGTATGTATAGCACAAGAAGAAAAGGTCCCTAACAGTGAAACAAAAATAAAATACGCAGTGAACAGTTCGAGTTTTAATGTGGAAAAGTAAAGGAGATATTCCAGTCATCTTGTAAAGCTACCTAGAAATTTTAGGGACACTCCCAGGCGCTGACAGTCCCACTTAGTGGTGTTGAAGCGGGAGACAGCTGTGACTGTGGATCTCAGGCAGATGAGAGAGCAAAGGGCCCAGAGGGAGCTAACACTCTGAAGGCGAGGTAGCCTTCCTTACTGGGGACACAATAAAGGGGCGGGGTGGGGAACAACTTGCGTTTAAGCAGGTGACACAAAAGGAGAGAGAAAATCTCAGCGAGTCGCACTGTATATGCTGCGAGCAGACTGTGGTGAGGCAGGAGCAGAAGAGACCATAAGCTGCTGGCTAGAGTAACAGCCGAGCATCTCGGTAGACTTTTAAGGTCATGTCTGGAAGGAACACTCTCAAACAGGCCTGTAGCATATGAAGAAATCCTGCTGGTCTTTTCCATAGCCTTCACCTCCATTGTGTTACTTTGCAAAAACCTAGACCAGAAAGAATTTACCTCCGTCATATGTAACTGTTGACCAAAAACAAGGCAGCACTCAAATTAATCAATAAACTATACTACAGGATAAAGACCTTAAACTCAAGAAAAAAAAAGTAAAGTTATCATAGAAAAGGACAAAATCATCATCTTTAACACAGCATGGTGTGGTTGAAAGAATTCAGATACAGTCATCTGACATGACGGGATGTCAAAGTGGAAAGGGCTCAGGAAACCATGGCCCAGCAACCACAGAAGGTGGACAAGCAATAGCTTTCAAAAGACGTGAAAAGAGACATAGGAACATCAGATGTGAGGACCGCAGCAGCCACATCTTAGAGGGCAAAGAACCTGAGGAAAAACCAGCAGAGGGCATGTCAATGAAAAGCAGGAGACACAATGAAGATGAAATGAGCAGAGGGCCAAGGAGGACTACAGAGGAAGCAAGAGAGACACACCACAGGCGCAGCATGGCCTACCTGTTGGTGTGCCCACAGTTGATTGATAAGAGACAAAGAAGAACACAGAGATGGGTAGAGACAGAGAGACATAGAGAATATTAGAGAGACGAGAGGCAGAGAGACAGATGCGGACAGAGCCACTGAGACAGACACATACACACAGAGGGAGATGGAAAGAGAGATATAAAGAGAGCCAAGGAGTCAGAGACAGAGAGATAGAGACACAGAAACACAGAGCCAAGGAAATGCAGAGAAATGGAGAGACAGAGAAAGACAGAGACAGAATGACACAGACCAAGACTGAGACTAGATAAAAGACGCACATAAACAGAAACGCACACAGACACAGAGAGCATTGGAAAAACTTTCAGAAACGAAAGGCTTTAATTTACAGAAGCAAAATACAAGCCCTGAGGCAATTTGACAGAAATGGATTAGAAATTGATAGGGAAATTAAAACACAAAAATAAGTACCAAAACCCTACCAGTGGGAAACTTAAAGGCTCTTTCTCAATTCACAGCCAGATGAGAAATCCAAACTGGAATTATATAACAAATAGGTAATAGTAGTAACCAAACTGTCTGTGGTGGAACTAATTGATTGTTCATATTCATAGCATAGATCAGAGAAGAAATGAATACCCATGAGCACGCACATTAATAAATAAAAAATACACATGAATGCCTCATCCAAAGAAAGATGATGGATAAAATAAGGCAAAGAATAACAGAAGTGGCTCTAATAAATATAAAATATGAAATTAATCATTTCAGACTGAAAAGGATCACCACGATAAATCAAAAGGCTACTAATAAATGAATGCATAAATGCACAGAGTGAATATTATCTAACACAATTTTTAAAAATACAAAAACCACACATAAGGACCATAAGGAACGTGAAGGGAGACATTTGGGATATCATGAGAGCACATTCCTGAGCTTCACGCGGCTCGAAGCATCTAAGCAGAGAGGATTAGTGCCTGGAGAATAGAAACTATCAAAACTCACCTAAGAAATAGGGAGTAAGTGTCGGTCAGTTGCTATTCCAGAAATAGAGAACATTATTAAAGTGTAGCCCAAAAGCAACGCCTCCCTCCAAAACAGTGTGTTTATATAACTTGACAGACTTCTACCAAATCTTCACAAAGTCAATAACTCCAGTGTTCTTTCAAATTACTGTAGATCACATGAAAGAGGCTCGCAACTGTTTGTCAGACTAGCATGGAAAAAAACTTTCACTTATGAGTAAGAGTGCAAAAGCCTTAATGTTAAGACAACACTATGTCATCAGTGGCACAGGCCACAATCCCAACTGCTCAAAGGGCTGAGGCAGAGGATGGCAAGTCCAAGGCCAGCCTACCAGCATGAGTTCAACACAAGTCCAAGGACTTCGTTTTAAATTTTTAATTATATATTTATTACTATATAGTATATATTATAGTAATCTCAGAGTACAAGCTTGGTTAAATATATTAAATCTATCAACATAGAACATTATACAGATATGTTAAAATTAGAAATCAAATAATTATTTCCATATATGATACAGCCATTTTACATAGTAATAACTGTTTTTGTTAATAATTGAATTTTGTACTATAGAGTTTATTTTTTCCAATTAAAATCAACTTGTATTAACATAATTTTAGTATTATGAGAAGTGACACTATATTTTTATTTTTTATTAATTAAAGTTTATTCACTTTATATCCCAGCTATAGCCCTCTCCCTAGCCCTTCCCATTCCTACCCTCCCTCATCTCCTCCCATGCCCCTCACCATGTCCACTGATAGGGGAGGTCCTCCTCCCCTTCCCTCTGACCTGAGTCTATGAGGTCTCATCAGGACTGACCACATTGTTTTCTTCTGTGGCCTGGTAAGGCTTCTCCACCTCAGGGGAAAGGTGATCTAAGATCCCATCACTGAGTTCATGTCTTCATGTCAGAGACAGTCCCTGTTCCCATTACTAGTGAACCCACATGGACACTGAGCTGCCATGGGCTACATCTGTGCAGGGGTTCTAGGTTATCTCCGTGCATGGTCCTTGGTTGGAGTATCAGCCTCAGAAAAGACCCATGTGCCCAGATTTTTTGGTTCTGTTGCTCTCCTTGTGGAGCTCCTGTCCCCTCCAGGTCTTTCTATCTCCCCCTTCTTTAGTAAGATTCCCTGCACTCTGCCCAAAGTTTGGATATGAGTCTCAGCATTTGCATTAATACCTTGCTGGGTAGAGTCTTTCAGAGGCCTTCTCTAGTAGGCTCCTGCCCTGTTCCCTGTTTTCTCCCTCTTCTGATGTCCATCCCATTTGCCTTTTTGAGTGAGGATTGATCATCTTACTCAAGGTCCTCCTCCTTGCTTAGCTTCTTTAGATGTTTTAGTATGTTTTTCCTATATTAAATGTCTAATATCCACTTATAAGTGAGTATATACCATGTGTGTGTTTCTGCTTCTGGGATACCTCACTCAGGTTGATCTTTTCTAGTTTCCAACATTTGCCTGCAAATTTCATGATTTCCTTGTTTTTTATTGCCAAGTAGTATTCTATTGTGTAAATGTACTACAATTTCTGTATCCATTCCTCAGTTGAGGGACATCTGGGTTGTTTCCAGATTCTGGCTATTACGAATAAAGCTTCTATGAACATGGTTGAGCAAATGTCCTTCTTGTATACTTGAGCATCTTTTGGATGTATGCCTAGGAGTGGTATACCTGGATCTTGAGGAATCGCTATTCCTAGTTGTCTGAGAAAGTGCTAGATTGATTTCCAAAGTGGTTGTACAAGTTTACATTCCCACCAGCAATGGAGGAGGATTCTCCTTTCTCCACATCCTCTCCAGCATGTGTTGTCATTTGAGTTTTTTATCTTAGCCATTCTGATGGATATAAGGTGAAATCTCAGGGTTATTTTGGTTTGCATTTTCCTGACAACTAAGGACTTTGAGCATTTCTTTAAGTGTTTCTCCGCCATTCGATATTCCTCTATTGAGAATTCTCTGTTTAGCTTTGTACCCCATTTTTTTAATTGGATTACCTGATTTGTTGCTTTTTAACTTCTTGATTTTTTTTATATATTCTGGATATTAGCCCTCTGTCAGATATAGGATTGGTGATGATTGTTTCCCAGTCTGTAGGCAATTGTTTTGTTCTGACGACAGTGTCCTTTGCTTTACAGAAGCTTTTCAGTTTCATGAGGTCCCATTTATTGATTGTTGATCTTAGAGCCTGTGCTGTTGGTGTACTTTTCAGGAAGTTTGTCTCCTGTGCCAATGAGTTCAAGGCTCTTCCCCACTTTTTCTTCTAACAGATTTAGTGTGTCTGGTTTTATGTTGAGGTCTTTGATCCACTTGGACTTAGTTTTATGTAGGGTGATAAATATGGATCTATTTGCATTTTTCTAGATGTAGACATCCAGTTAGACCAGCACCATTTGTTGAAGATGCTGTCTTTTTGCTATTGTATGGTTTAGGTTTCTTTGTCAAAATTCAAGTATCCGTAGGTATGTGGGTTTATTTCTGGGTCTTCTATTTAATTCCATTGCTCTGCCATTCTATTTCTTTGCCAGTACCATGAAGTTTTTATTACTATTTCTCTGTAGTACAGCTTGAGATCAAGGATAGAAATACCTCTAGACAATCTGTTGTTGCACAGGATTGCTTTAGCAATTCTGGAGTTTTCGTTTTTCCATTGAAGTTGATAATTGTTCTTTCAAGGTGGCCATTTTCACTATGTTAATCCTACCAATCCATGAGCACGGGAGAAATTTCCATCTTCTGATATCTTCTTCAATTTCTTTCTTCAGAGACTTAAAATTTTTTTCAAACAGGCCTTTCACTTACTTGGTTAGAGTCACACCAAGGTACTTTATATTATTAGTGATTATTGTGAAGGGTGTAGTTTCCCTAGTTTCTTTCTCAGCCCTTTTGTCTTTCGTATACAGAAAGGCTATTGATTTTTTTTTTTTAGTTAATTTTGTATCCAGCCACTTTGCTGAAGGTGTTTATCAGCTGGAGGAGTTCTCTGGTTGAATTTTGGGGATCACCCATGTATACTATCATATCATCTGCAAATAGTGGTACTTTGACTTCTGATTTGTATCCCCTTTATCTCCTTTAATTGTCTTATTGCTCTAGTTAGGACTTCAAGTACTAAAAAGATATGGAGAGATGGGCAGCCTTGCCTTGTCCCTGATTTCAGTGGGATTGATTTAAATTTCTCTCTGTTTAGTTTGATGTTCACTATAGGCTTGCTGTATATTGTCTTTACTATGTTTAGGTATTTGCCTTGTATTCCTGATCTCTCCAAGACTTTAAACGTGAATAGGTGTTGGGTTTTGTCAAATGCTTTTTTGGCATCTAAGGAGGTGATCATGTGGTTTTTCTCCTTCAGTTTGTTTATATGGTGGATTACACTGATGGACTTCTGTATGTTGAACCACCCCTGCATGCCTGGGATAAAGCCTACTTGGTCATGGTGGATGATATCTTTTATGTGTTCTTAGATTCAGTTTGCAAGTATTTTATTGAGTATTTTTGCAACAATGTTCATAAAAGAGATAGGTCTGAAGTTCTCTTTTTTTGTTGGGTCTTTGTGTGGTTTAGGTATCAAGGTGACTGTGGCTTCATAGAATGAGTTTGGTAATGTTCCTTCTGTTTCTATTTTGTGGAATAGTTTGAAGAGAGTTGGAGTTAGCTCTTCTTCAAAGGTCTTGTAGAATTCTGCCCTGAAACCATCTCACCCTGGGCTTTTATTGGAAGGGAGACTTTTGATGACTGCTTCTATTTCCTTGGAGGATACCTGATCTTGATTTAATTTTGGTAAATGGAATCTATCAAGAAAAGTATTTATTTCGTTTAGATTTTTAAATTTTGTGGCATATAGGCTTTTGTAGTAAGACCTAATAATTGTTTGGATTTCCTCAGTGTCTGTCATTATGTCCTTTTCATTTCTGATTTTGCTGATTTGGATAGTTTCTCTCTGCCTTTTAGTTAGTTTGGTTAAGGGTTTGTCTATCTTGTTGATTTTCTCAAAGAACCAGCTCTTGGTCTCATTGATTCTTTGAATTGTTTTCTTTGTTTCTAATTCATTGATTTCAGCTCTGGGTTTAGTAATGACTATTTTTTTTAAATATTTTTAAGCTTAGGAATAGGTAGATAAATTAGAAGTACAGCATCTGCCAGGAAATGGTGGTGGAAGCCTTTAATCCCAGCACTCAGGGAGGCAGAGGCAGATGCAGGCTTATCTCTGAGTTAAAGTTCAGCCCAGTCTGCAGAGTGAGTTCCAGGACAGCCAAGGCTACACATAAAAACCCTTTCTCAAAAAAAAAAAAAAAAAGTACAGCACCTATTTTTAAAATGTCCAGTTTAAGCCTGGCACAGTGTCACACACTTGCAATCCCAGCACTCAGGGAGGCAGAGGCAGACAGATCTCTGTGAGTTCAAAGCCAGCCTGGTTTACAAAGAGAGTACAGAACAGCCAAGGCTACACAGAGAAACCCTGTCTTGGAAAAAAAAAAGAGTCTAGTTTACATGTTTGTGTATATATATATATATATATATATATATATATATATATATATATATATATATATATATATATATACCTTAAAACCTAAGGTAATTAACATTATATATAGAAAATGAATCAATTTCTAGTCACTCAAAAGTTAGGGGTTGGGGAGATGGCTCAGCAGATAAATACTTACCACCAAGCCGGAGGCCCTGAGCTCCAGCCCTGAAACACATGTTAGGAAGAGAGAAGTGACTCCTGCAAGTCGTCCTTTTTCCTCCATATGTGTATGATAGCATGCATTTGGCCCACACACACAAGAAAGAAAGGGAAGGAGGGAGGAAGGGAAGGAAGGAAAGAAGGAAGGAAGGAAGGAAGGAAGGAAGGAAGGAAGGAAGGAAGGAA
>NW_026585644.1:18412065-18417409 GCF_907164565.1 Psammomys obesus
AAGGAAGGAAGGAAGGAAGGAAGGAAGGAAGGAAGGAAGGAAGGAAGAGAGGGAGGAAAGGAGGGAGGGAGGGAGGGAGGAAGGGAGGGAGGGAGGGAGGGAGGAATGGAAACCTAAATTAAAACAGAACCTAGCATCATGTCACACCCATCATCCTGGCTCTAGGAGGCAGAGGCAGAAGGATTATAACTTCCTACCCAGCCTGAACTACAGAGTGACATTGTGTCCTAGTTAGGGTTGCTATTGCTGTGATGAAACACGATGACCAAAAAGCAAATTCAGCAGGAAAGGGTTTACTCTGCTTAAACTTCCACACTGTATGTACTTCTTCACTGAAGGAAGTCAGGACAGGAACTCAAACACGACAGGACCCTGCAAACAGAAGCTGATGCAGAGGCCATGGAGGGTGTTGCTCCCCACAGCTTGCTCAGCCTGCGTTTTTACTGAACCCAGGTCTACCACCAGCCCAGGGATGGCACCACCCACAATCACTAATAAGAACACACTCTACAGCTGAATCTTATGAAGGCATTTTCTCAATCGAGGTTTCCTTTTCTCAGAGGAGGATAGTTTGTGTCACGTTAACATAAATCTAGCCAGCACACATATTGAGCCCAACATAGTGAGCTCTTGGCCAGCTGGTACTACCTAGCCAGACCCTATCCACTCTAAAACTAAGAATGGAGAAGAAGGGAAGGGGGAGGGGTTAAGGAGAAGAATGGCACCCAAAGGTGCTATTCATGCTGCCAGAGTTGGAAAACAATCCTCCATCCCACCTATCTGTGAACTCTGCAAGCTGCGACAATGCCTGGCCTGACAAGGGATGCCCGGTGGTACAATGGTGGCATAAATGTTATGCAACTTTTATAACATTTAAAATAAGCAACTTTTTCTGTTGGATCTAATGCCTGCTCCATGAGATGGAGCCAATACTTGACACTGCTAAAGAGGCCAAGAACCCGCGGCCTGAGAAGCAGAGTAGAACCTAATTCTATTATGCTGCTAAATGGACATCATATTCAAATGGCTCCTTTTGACTTATACTCTTAGACCAGAGCATCTTTCAATAAGAAGCTTCTCCTTGCAGTAGATGGCAATGGACACAGAAACTCCAGCTGGTAAGAGAAAAGAGACCACAAAACGAACAGCCATAAATGGGATATATGTGTGTGTGTGTGTGTGTGTATCCCCTCCCCACAACATCACACTCTCCTACCTAGCGTTGGGGTGTTGGAAGGTATTAGGAGGGATAAGGAGTGGAGAAGGGAGGTAGAGGTATTAGCAGTAACACTGACAGTGTGGACCTGTATTTATCGTGCACTTCATTTTTGTTGTATCCAACTAAGCTGCCTCTGCTTGACTCTTGCCTCCCTACGACCCACGTGTGCTCTCTCCACACAATAAAGTAGGAAACAGTAAAACAAGACACCTACATCTGAGTTTGCCACAAGGAATCATCTCGGCTTCAGGCTGAGCCCAAGGTGTTCGCTCATTCTCCAACATACAAACTGCAGCTCTATCCTTGGAGTCGCCTAGTGGTGAGCGCTTAATAACAGCGAAAGGAAACCCGGAGTCCTGGGTACACAGAACCTGGACTGTAACGTTTCCCAGTCATGTTGTTTTTGTTCCTTGATAGTTTCATACGTTTATGTAATGAATTTTGTTCACATTCATGCTCCCACTCCCCCACCCCCATCACAAAGGGCTCACATCTTTCTCATCCTAACTGCTCGGTGTTAAATGGTATCAAAGAAGAGAAGCCTGAAACGTGATGACTCTTCCACAAACACAAATTTAGCTTCCTCTCTGTGCAAGGTGGTGGTTCTCACCATGGAGTTACACCAAAAAGGGGGTCAGAGTTCATTCTTCCATACAACTCACAGCCTAGAGCCTCCCCCAGGGCACCACTAATTGACTTTTGAAGTCAGTAAATCAAACAGGTTAATTTGCATCTTATTTATATTTTAGAAAGTGCATCTTACTCAGACATTTTTCTCTACAGTCTATCTACACAGGGCTAACACTTTCTCCACTTCCTTGGCTAAAGGACAAGTCAGTCTAAAGCAGGTCATACCCTCTCCTCAGAAGCTTACCCCTCACAGCCCCCTTCCTCCATCCTGTTCCCAGATGAGTTGGTGCAGGGCCCAGCCCTGAAGGTCTCCTCTACAGCCCTAAAGGAAGTCACTAGAGTTTCTCTCCCATGAGGGTGCCATTGCATTGCCCTGTCACGACAGACAATTTTCAGCATCCAATGAAAACAAGAATGAGCCGCCCCAGAAGTCTCCAGCACTCCCTGAATCCAGCTCAGCCTCTATCTCCCCTGGGAGATGTACAGTGTTTATCATCCCCAAAATCTATTTGTCTTACAGTCTAGGTTCCGTCAGCAAAAACCTGCAGGCCTAGCATGTGTTACCAACTGGCCGGTGTCTGGGGCCATAGCATGCTTCATGGTTCTACTAGAATCAGAACATTTGCATTCATTTAAAGTCTACAGGGGAAAAGGATGGAAATTTCCCAAACACCCAAATTTATAGCAGTGCATGCAGATGACTTCCCTGGCCCCTGGCCCTGAGATTTCCTGTCAGCGCACTGTGAGGAATCCCCTTTTGCCCCTTCAAGAACAGCCTCTTAAGTTCAACCTGAAACCATGATTTGTGCTTCTGATAAGCCACATATGCAAATGGTAGAGATGAGCTTCCCCTTTGGAAAACCATCCCTGCTCCCTAAAGAAGCTTTTGTCACCTGTAGACTGTAGGTCCACATTCAAGCGAAGAAGGCTTCTGCCTGAGTCATCACCCTAGCTCACCAACCTCTGTCCCTGGCTCAAAGCCCTTTATCTCTTCCTTTCTACCCTGTGCTAACCACATCCCTATGGTCCTCACCCACACACAAGCCTTAGCTCCCATACTCTTTTATGTTAGTGGTATATTTTATAAAAGGCTTAAGGAAAAAGAAAGTATTAGTTGACTTTCCCTGTCCTTGTGATTACGATATCCACTGAAAGAAGAGAGAGCATATTTTGACCCAGAGTCCCACACAATCCCTGGGAAAGGAAAGTCATGGCAGCAGGAGCTTGTGGCTGGTCACGTGATATCCGCAGACAGGCAGAGTGGCCAATGCCAGTGCCCGGCCGGCTTGCTTCTCCTTTTTAGTTCGTCCAGGGCCCAGTCCATGGAATGGCACCTCCTGAGCTCAGGGTGGGTCTTCCCACCTCAGTTAACCTAACCTGCATGAAGAGAGGTTTGTTTCCTATCAGGTTAAATCCCATCAAGTGGACAAGGTGAGCCACCACCGCAGGAGTTAAACTCAATCACCGAGAAGGGGGCTTTAAGGAAACCTGCCATTTTGATTTTCCCCTTCCCTGGTTCCCCCTGTTCCCTGGTTCAAGTACATTCTGAGACTCTGTCATCAAAGTGCCAGGAGTTAAGAAGAAAAATAAGAGGACCACGGATCTCAACTCAGTGCTCAGGAGGTTGTCAACCTCTTGATCTACACAGGATGACAGACATAAAATAGCTGTGAGTCACTGAGACAAAGACATCATCAAACGAACAACTACAGCAAATGTCAGACACCCCAGTGTCCACGGTGTGTCTCAGACAGCTCTTCTCTCACACCCAAGTCCTTTTCTTCCCTCCACATGTGCTAAGACTGAAAGTCCAATGCTCCAAAGACCAAATACAGTAGGAACAACAATTACCAACAGAGATTTTGACTCACTCCCCTGTGGGCATCTAGTCACGATGGCATCAATAATTCCTTGATTTCCAGTGCTGAAGACCAGGGCCTTTCAGCCAGCCTCTCCATGTACCTCAAGATCCAGCCACCTACTCTTATCTCTGCCTCACAAAGAGTTCCACACAAGGGTCCTCATCATGAAGTGCTGGGCAAACTGTCAGTGAAAACCCTTTGTTCAGATCTGAACTCTAATTCTGTGATAGTGCATACATTTTGAGACACTGCAATTTTTCCTCATTCCAGTTGTATGTAAATTAATCTGCTGCATGGAAACCCTCCTTAAAACAAAGGAAACTGATTTATAACCAGTCTCCTTGATATAAATTATCCTTCAGCAGGGTACTTCAGGCTTGTGAACAGTGCCAGCACTTACCTTTCAGAAATGATGTAAGGTGACTTCCTGCCATAGCTCTTCCTGGCCATTCCCATGGGGATTGCCCACCCACTTCCTTGCGAGCATGTGAGTTGTTCTGGCTTGTTTTTATTTTGTAGATTAAGAAGTGTCAAATTGAAATCTTTGGCTTTGTTCCCCATCACTCTTTGTTCCCTGAGGGAATATGGATGTGTCACTTGTGCCCCTCCCCTATAACCAGTAAGTAACTGGGCCCAGCCAGGCATGGAATCAGAAGGGCCTGGGGCACAGAATGGCAGCAGGCTCTATCACTGTGTAGAGAATGCTGGCTAATAGCCAAGGTCCTTCTTGTGAAATGCTCTGTAGGGAATTATGGGAGAGAAGTTCAAGGTCACTCATCTCCCACGTCATCTGCATAGACTATCTTCCAGAAACTAGGCAGAGGGTATCTCGAAGTAACAGCCTGTGTTTGTGAGAGCTAAGATGTAGGTCAACCTGTAAAGGCCTGAAAGATGAGGCCTCCACACTTTAGGTACTCAACACCTAAGATAGTCACAGCTCATCCCTGAATACAAGCTTAAAGATGTACCATCTTCCCAAAAGACCGACTGCGTATGACGAAGCCTACCCTAGCACCTTGTACACTGCAAAGGGGCATTTTGACTTCCTAACATATAGCAGCAAGCACACATCATTTGTCATTAATGGTGAATGTCATTTTGGAAGTGGTGTTAATAAAAATTGCACATGAATTAAATTTTAAAAAATCACATCTATGACATGAGAATTAAGAATCAGGCCACACATAGAACAAGAATGGTAGAGCAGATGCTGCTCAGTGGCTTGAGCAGACCACATTTAGAGGCTGGAAACCCGCATGGGAAAGAAAACGAGATATGGAGACAGCTTGACTGGTCCAAACTCTGGGTTGACCTTAATGAGAAGCATGATCCAAACAGTTGGCCACTGTGACTGGCTGACGCCCGGTTGTTATGGCTGGATGAGAGCTGGCTACATTCTTTAAAAGGACACTAAAGGCAAGCGTCCTGATAGTTGAGTGCTGAGCTTTGAGGCTGTTCATTACGCAGAAGCACAAGGTCGAGTGAAGTGGGATGTGTAACTCATCTCAGAGCACTTGCCCAGTTTACAATGCTCAAGGCTCTGGGGAGGAAGGAAAAGACGGAGGGAAAGATGGAAGGAGAGGGAAGAAGGAAGGAAGGAAGGAAGGAAGGAAGGAAGGAAGGAAGGAAGGAA